>NC_056727.1:882570570-882815570 GCF_019279795.1 Protopterus annectens | reverse complement strand
GATTACTATATTCATTACTTATATTTGCTTTCGATGCGGTGCTGGCCATAGCATATATTTTAGGTCGTACTGCCGGTTGGCTATTGTCAATGTCATTCGTGGAGTCAGTTCGTTGTACTGTGGCTGACTGTATTATTGCAGTTTCCATATTACTGAATATAGTAATCAAGTGGGTTTTCAACATTTCCTCCTTCCCATCTCGGTGGAGAAGGGGGTAAGGGGGAACCGTTCAGAAAGTCGTGGACGCCAGAAATGGAAACTGACATTCTCTTGACTTTAACGTTTTACTAGCATGTGCTTTATTTTATTTATATTCTCTCAACTTTGGCAATTTACTAAATTCATTTTCCAAACATTTGCCCCCCTCTGTTTCCATAAAATGCTTCTACATATATATTAAAAAATACTAACAGATTGTATATTTATTTTATTCAAATTAATATTCCTTCCTTTGTCTTACTTTAAAAAAAATTTTAAAAACATTATTGTACCTCTTTATACTTACTTGTCTGATCTAACCCTATGCAGCTAATGAGTATAATAGGACATATCTTGTACTGGTTCATGTACAATATGGCATGTTATTCTTGAGGCCTTTTACTTGGCTATTAAGCGCCTCGATCTCAATGTTGGTTTTAATGAGGCTCTCTCATTTAAGCCTCTCCCTCTGTCTGCTCTCATTTTCATAATCTCTCACCATAGCAATTATATTGTTTATGACCATAAAACTAAATACATGTTCTTCCCCTCTAGTCATGACATGTTTGGCTAGTGCATTCATATTATGTCGTATTCTAATTGCATAGAGATGCTCCCTAATTCTTGTCCGGAAAGTCCTATTGGTTTTTCCGACATAGAATGACTGGCATCCCTGACATACCGCTAGGTATACAATGTGCACACTCCCACAGTCTGCATTCACATTAAACTTATAGGTCTGACCTGTATCTGGATGTGTGAATTCTTTGCCTTCTTCTATATATATGTGTATATATATATATATGTATTTGTTCTTCAGGTTAAATTTATTCTTATATTGAAACCTCTGTGTATCCCCCACTATTTCTCTTAATTGTGGGTCCACCGTTAAAATACGCCACTGGTTTTCAATCAACCTCCTAATATTTGTTTTGTCACTTGTATAGCACATTGGTATTTTTGTATATGATTTGATGTCCTTACTTTGTATTGGAATATGTTGCTGTGCTGAATAATAGGGGATGCCTGCACTCTGCCTTATCACTTGCATGTTTTCCATCCCCTCTTTCACTTCTGATTCTCTATATCCACGTTTAAGTAATCGACTTCTGAAGGGTTCCATTTCTTTCTGATAACCCTCCTCTGAGGCATTAAGTCGAGATATTCTTATACTCTGACCTTTTATAATGTTGTTAAATATATATATATATATGGTGGGTGCATGCTTTTTCGATGTAGTAAAGTATTCTTGTAGCATTTTTTCCTGTATATATATATATATATATATATATATATATATACATATATATATATATATATATATATATATATATATACTCACACACACACACACACATATATATATATATATATATATATATACATATATACACACACACACATATATATATATATGTACGTGTGTGTGTATATATATATATATATATATATATATATATATATATATATATATATATAAATATATATGTATATAGTATTTAGAAACAGGTGATACAAGCCCACCCAAGTCCCCAGTCTCTGTTTCTGTGTCAGTATTAGAGAGACTTGTGGAAATTCCTAGGCACTAGAAGTATTGTTAGATTTCTGAAGTATAGACCTAACTTTTTTCTTTTAGGTCTATTAAATTCTTTTGTGTCTGAAAAATGTACCCCCCCCCCCCCCCGTTTCTTTTTCTTCCATGAGAAAACAGTATAATTTTTAAAATCATTCACATCCCTCTGGTATTTTTTCATCTTGCACTCTTGTAATTTTTTATCATTCTTATCTGTCTCAACCAAAAATTGGGCATATAATTCCTCATATTGGGCTGTACCAACAAAAATAATGGTACGTTCTTGGCATGCTTCTAACTTGGAAAAAAGATCAGGCAACTTCTTTGCATACTGTTCAAACAACAATTGTATGAACATACTAGATGCTGTTAATTGAACTGCTCGCCATTTTTTCATGCATTCAACATCCTCAGTGCCCAACCCAGGTTCAACATAAACTCTTAATCCACGTGGTGCAATTTTGGCCTGTAAATAAGACTTTAATAGCTTAACATGCCAAACCAATGAACATATCTTTTTAGAAATGTCCGTAAGCTGTTTAAATTGTTCCTGCATATCCAAATGTCCAACACTCGCCACATTACTCCCAGTAGTAATTTTTTTTGGTAAAACACGAACACTCATCCTTATCTGCTGCTAAATTATCCATAAACACCTTGAAATCAGGGACAACCGCCATGTTGTAGCAGAAACTGTTGATACCGACTCCAAAGCAAACCTGCTGTTCAGATATCACCTCCTCGCCGATTACTGTAGTAACGCCAAGCTGTTGAAGTCCTAAATAGGCCCCTTCTATCGTATCAGCACTCGCAAACAACAAATATGTAATACCAAACCACTCCGGTGCACGATACAGTGCTGTCTGGTGCTCGGAAAACCAAGAGTATAGAAAACACCAAAATATTCCTGCACTCAGAACATAAAAACAGCCAGTTAGCAAATGAAGAGTTTATTCCAAGCACAGTCTGCAGCACAGACTGGTTTCGCACAAAGGCGTCCTCAGTGTGTGTCTTAATCAGCAGTAAGCCACAGTTTATGTAGCAGCGTTTAAGAAAACATTTAAAGAGACCTGTACATCATACCGTTATAGACAATATAGCAAGTATGCTAAATACATATCCTGCCTACATATAAACAAAGTATGAATGTACAAATGTCCCTCCCCACATTATACCATTATAATTCCAACAAAATGTGAAAATTTACAAAATTACCAAAATATACAAAATACCCAGAAACACCCCCCCCACAATAGTGAAAACTTGTGTACTATACATCATATGGTAATACTAGTAATATATAACCATGACTTAAATGCACTCAGTGGGCACGAAGCTTGAGGTGAGGCTATGATTAAACATGACACTTAGGTGAGGTGCCAGTTCATTTTGTAGTTCATGTAGTACACAGCCCGGGATGTCATCTGGTCCCGTGGTTGCTGTATTCTTAGCTTTGGAGAGTGCGGTTTCTACCTGTGTGGCCATGATTACCGGAATTTGGCAATCATTTAGTATTGAGATGGGCCCTTTAGTGGGTGGGGGGGTGAAGTTGGCAGTAAATCGATCTGCCAGGATATTGGCAATATCCGTGGGATCAGTATATTTAATGTCATTCTGTTGTAGCTCAGAGCAGATCTGACGATTGCCATTTAGGTTCTTGACATGAGTATAGAATGCCTTGTGGTTGTCTTTGGAATCTTTGGCAACTTTATTTTCGTAACTAGCTTTGGAGAATTTTATAAGGGATCTCAGCTTCTTACTGAGGCTGGTAAGGGAGTTTTTTGCATCCTGGGATTTTCCTCTTTTCTGCAACAGTTTCTTCCTTCTGTTGTATAGTTTGTTTATGGCAGGGGACCACCAGATTGGCTTCTTTTTTTTGGAGGAGAGCATCTTGCTTCTATTTGGGATGGCACGATTCATACATGAGTGGATGTGCTCATACAATGCCTTAGTGTAGGATTCAGCAGTCGAACTTTCAGCTCCCGTCTGCATGGGTGTCATGAAGCTTGTCACTTCTGACTTGAGTAGCATGAAGTTGGCTTTGGAGAAGTTTTTTACGGAAGTTTCCTTACTGGGGGGGTAGGGTTGGGATGTGGATGTCAAGGGTGATTTGCTTATGGTCAGACCTGACCAATGAGGGGGTGACCTCTGGTGTGCAGCATCTATCTCCCATGTTGGTAGTGACTAGGTCTAGGATATTGGAGCCTCTGGTGGGACAATGGATTAGTTGATCCAGGGCATTGGAATTTATGAATTCCAATAACTGTTGGGAAAAGGTGTTGGTATCAGAGTAGTTTTCCCAGTTAATGGCAGGGTAGTTGAAATCACCTATTATTAGGGTGTTTGGTTGTATCTTAATATTTTCCAGTATGTTTAGAAAGGTGTAGTGAGAATCTTGGGGCATGGTGGGGGATCTGTAGCAAGCTACACTTTGGATTGCAGTCTTACCTCGTGTTAGTTGCACCTGGAGAATTACATATGCATTGTGTTGGGCAACTAGCCTCGAGGTGTGAATATCCTTGGTGAATTTTAACACTTCTCCACCTCTAGTGTTTCGGTCTTTGTTTGGTGGCTGAAAAGTGTGGTAAGAGTTGTAGCCTGCTATTGCAGGGGTACTGCCTGGAGCCTTGAACCAGGTCTCAGTTACTGCACATATATTGATGTTCTCCATTTTTAGGAGTGCCTCGAGAGAGTGCATTTTGAGGTTTAGACTTCTAGCATTGAGTAGCATTACCTTCAGATTTTGCATGGTTGGATATGTTATGGTGGTAGTTTTGTCCTTTGAACCTTGCCTAAAAAAGGCACTATAGGGTTAGCAAGAGCTTTAGCCAGTAACCTGAATCCCAGGGGTGACAGGTGCAGACCATCTCTGGCAAAGCATCGTGGTTTGTTGATCATGTCGTCCCAGGTAGACAGATACTGGATCCCCTTTGAATGACACCAGGAGCTTAGCCAGTTGTTGAAGCCAATCATTTTGTCCTTATACTGTGGTATCATTCTGGGTGAAGGCAGGATGCTACTCAGGGCTAGGGTCAAATCTGTCTGGGCCACATGATCCGAGAGCTCTTCCATGTCTCTTTCCATGTAGTCCAGGGAGGTACATCTCAAGTCATTCACTCCAACATGGACAATGACAGAGTCATATTTATACTTGTTGTGGAGTGACTTGAGTGCATGCGTTATGTGGTGGATCCTGGCACCCGACAGGCAGTTGACTGTAATTTTCTCCTTGTTCAGCCTGGTGAGTGGGACATCAGTGTGCCTGACTATAGAGTCACCTATGACTAAAGTGTTGGGTACGTTGTCATGCTTTAGGGGCTGTTGTTGGGTGGCACACTGGTGTTGTGAGCTATGTGTCACTTAGGTTCTGACTGGTGTTTGTTTGCGTTTCAGCTTCGAAGGTCCTTGTTGCTTGGGCAGGTTAATGTTAAGGGCCTCTGCATATGTGGGTTTAGTGTTGCTATGTGTGGGTATTGATGGTGTGGGTTTTGAAGGGTTTTGTGTTGCTTGAGGTGTACTTTTGGTGTTAACCTTCTCCTCTTGACTGTCTAGCACAATCTTGGCTGGAGAGAGCTTTGCTTCCAGTTTGGCTATGTAAGTGCATCTCTTTCAGGTTGTAATGTTGGGTGGTAGGAGGAGAGGGTTGTCTGTGTACATGAGGCAGTTGCTGTATTGCCCCACTATGCCCAGATTCACAAGTTGGACAGGAGAAATCACCGGAAGCTGACCCTTGGATATGCCTGTTTAGGTGCTTTTTTGTAAAGTACAAGAGCTGTTTTCCCTTACCAAGGTACGTTGCAGATGTTCTTCGTTCCACATTGCTGCAGTCCTTACTATTGGGTAGTCCGCTGTCCAGTCGGCCCGAATACCAGAGTATATGGCTGACGTCGGTCAGGGCGCATTAGACGCTGACGCGTCAGGGTACTAATGCGCATGACCGGCGCCATATCCTCAGTCTTTTGCCGCATGGTCCGATGCAGAAGCAGTTTTGCGAGTGCAGGTTGGCGTTCTGAAATATTTCGAAGCGGAGTTTCAGACCGAATCAGAGTTGGCTAAGTACCCGTTGGGGAACATTTTTTTTCTTGCCTCAGTATTTAACCGGATGTCAGAAAAAGTGAATAACTGTATTTCTTGTGGGAAACAGATACCTCATAGGGATTACCATACCTTGTGTATACCTTGTTTAGGGCCTGGGCACGACGTTGTTGGATGCCGCTCTTGTGCTCGGTTTAACAAACGCACTATTAAGAGACGGTTAGACTGTGCCAGGTTAGTGTTTGGGAAGCGTTGCAATTATAAAATGCCGTCGGATGCTCCGACGCCCGCTTCGTCCAAGAAGCGCAAGGACAACACAGCGAAGCCTAGGGTTGATGAACCGGCAGTCCCGGACGTCGGTTCTTTAGAAGGCTCAGTGGAGCCAGAGGTTTTGCCAGGAGTTTCTTTGGAGTCTCAGGCAGAGACTTTACTGTTACAGGATGTGCCTTCTCAGGAGGTAGGCCAGGCTGAGGGGGCTTCTCAGGTACCTGTTCTTCCCTCTCTTCCCAAGGTAGTTAGAGCCTCTCCTTCTGTTGCCAAAACTTCTTTGAGAGGTAGGCCAAGTTCAGCTTCAGTGGGGGCTTCTCCTAGCATTTCAGGTTCTGTGCCTAAGAAACATATGCTTAAAATGGCAGAAGATTTGATTACTATGATTAGAGGTTCTATTGATAAGAGGCCTAGGGTGGAACCGGAGTTTGATAGTTTTGAACAGTGTTCAGAGGCTTCTGAGTCTTCTGCGGAAGATTTGCAGGAGTTTCCTCCTTATTCTGATTCTGATGTGGATGATTCCACTCCTACAGCTTCTCCTCCTGAGGATTTCTCATTTTCAGAGACTCTGCATTCCATGAGGGAGCACTTTAAATGGGAAGGCCAGGATTACTCTGATTCAGGAAAAGGCTTAGGAATTCTTGTTTTGCCCCAGCATAGGCCCTTAGCTATACCTCCTGTGTTGAATGTGGTGGAAGATGTTTTTGCAGAGGCTTCCCTGAACCCAGATTCTTTGCCTCCTGCTCCTGTTAAGCCTGATAGGTACTATAGGGTGCCAGAAGCTCATAAGTATCTTTTTAAGAGTCCTAGGGCAGACCCGGAAACTGTTTCTCAGGGACCTAAAGGTGTTAAGGCCTCTGTGGTTAAAAACCCTGTTCCCACTGATAAAGAGGCAAGGGCTTTGGATAGATGGGGAAAGAAAGTGTATACTTCTTCCACTTTAGCCATGAGGGCGTTGAATTGTCAGTTTCATATGCTTAAATATCAAAATTATCTCCTTTCACAACTGAAATCTAAGGTGGATGCTTTGGCGGAAGGTATTGAGTGTAAAGAGTTGCTGGATTTAGTTCATGTGTCTGAACAAGTGGGTAAGCATTCTTTGCAATGTGGTTTTGATGCTGTACAGGCCTCCTCGAGGGTGGCTGCCACTAGTTCTGTTCTTCGCAGGCATGCCTGGTTGAGGGATCAGAATTTAGCTGAGCATGTTAAGTCAAGGATTTTGGATGCTCCTTTACAGTCTGATGTGTTGTTTGGTTCGCCTGTGGAAGCAGTTTTAAAGAAAATGGAGGACAAAGCTAAGTCTATGCAAACTGTTAAAGTTTTTTGCAGGTGCAGCCACCGAAGTTTAGTAGAAATTGGCCTACTAAGGGATGGACATATCCTGCTTATGATTCCCAGTCTAGGGGTAGGTCTAGACGTGGTAGGGGCAGAGCTCAAGGTTCTTTTAGGCCTAGAACAGGAGTTCACCTGCTCAGACTTCTGGTGAGGGCAGGGGTCAGGCCTTTCGTAAACAGACCCAATGACCTGCCTTTTCAGCTGCCAGTAGATTCTCGGCTGGCAGCTCCTTTGGGAGGAAGACTGTCTCTTTTCAAAGGAAATTGGGATTTAATTACTCAAGACAGATGGGTGTTGGATATCATTCACCACGGTTACAGGTTTTATTTCCATACATTGCCTCCTTTCAAAGGCATGCCAGATGTTCCTCCTCCACAAAGGAAAGAGGCTCACAAGCAAATTTCTCTGTTACTCCAAATAGGGGCCATTCAGCCAGTCCCTGTATCAGAAAGGGGCCTAGGATTTTATTCTCGCCTGTTCCTAGTACCAAAGAAGGGGAACACGTGGAGACCAATTTTGGATTTATCTATCCTCAACACTTATCTGGACATTCTCAAGTTCAAGATGTTGACGTTACAACAGCTTTTACCTCTGCTGGGCAAAGATCACTGGATGGTAACTTTAGATCTCAAGGAAGCTTACCTTCATGTGCCTATAAGACAGGAAGTAAGTCTGCCCTTTGGCTTATCTACTGCGCCCAGAGTATTCACAAAGGTTCTGGCTCCAGTGATAGCTTACTTCTGGCTAAAGGAATTCAAATCTATCCTTACTTGGCTGACTGCCTGATTCTGGCTCAGAAAGGAAGACCTTCTACAGCATCGGATTATGGCTCAAGAAAAGGAAGACCTTCTACAGCATCTGGAATTATAGCAGTGCTAAGATGCCTAGGGTATTCTGTGAACGAAATAAAGTCCAGTCTAGTACCCTCTCAAGACATGTGCTTTCTGGGTGTGAGACTGAATACAGCAGCCCAGATGGCCTTTTAACCCCGGACAACAAAAAGAGTCTATCACTTCACTTCCATCAACTATCTCATCTGTCCGTGCTGACTGCAAGGACAGTCCTTCAAGCATTAGGGTTCATGGCATCTTGTATTCTGGTGCTTCCCAATGCCAAACTGCATATGAGGAAGCGGCAATGGTATCTCAAAAATGTATGGACACAGCACTGCCAGGATTTGGACACTGTCATTCAAATAATACCTTGCCTTCAAAAAGAATTTTGTGGTGGGCTCAGGAATGTCACCTAAACAAGGGACTCTCTGTGACCCGGCCAGAGGCGAGTCAGATTTTAACGACAGATGCCTCGGACATTGCTTGGGAGCTCATCTAAATGGAAAGTGGATACAAGACAAGTGGCCTGCCAGACTACAGCATCTACATATCAACATGAAGGAGATGTTAGCAGTCCAGTTTGCATTAATGGCTTTCAAGGAGTTACTTCTTCCAGGGCAGGTGTTGATTCTAACAGACAACACAACTGTCATGTGGTACATCAACAGGCAAGGGGGAACACATTCTTATCCTCTATGCAGGCAAGCAATGATTTTATGGGAGACTGCGCTAAGCTTGCAACTAACTCTTCAGGCAAGGTTTCTGCCGGGAGCACAGAACTCCTTAGCAGATGTGTTAAGCAGACAAATCATGGATCCCCACGAGTGGAAACTGGATCTTCATGTATTTCAGAAATTGACAGTGTCATGGGGAACTCCAGACATAGATCTGTTCGCTTCTCCACTAAACCACCAGCTGCCAAAGTTTTGCACAAGGGGTTTCATCACACAGCTTGGAAAGTGGATGCTCTGTCTTTCAGCTGGAAAAACCTTCATGTGTATGCCTTTCCACCTCTGCCTCTTCTTCCAAAGGTGCTATTAAAAGTCAGACAAGACAAGCCAAGGATGATTTTGATAGCTCCAGATTGGCCTCGGCAACACTGGTACCCACTACTAAGGAGTCTGGTAAGGAAGCCTCCATGGCCTTTACCTTTGATTCCTCATCTGTTATCTCAGAAGGACGGTCATCTGCTCAATGTCAAGCTTCACTCTCTTCATCTAACAGCCTGGCATATTCTGTGTTGAAACACAGCAGGTCTCAACTTCCTCAACAAGTTTTAAATGTGATTATGGAAGCTAGAAGACCTAGTACAAGGAAAGTGTACGCAGAAAAATGGAAGAGATTTATATTTTGGAGTACAGCAAAGAATTTGGAGATTTCTGAGCCTAATTTGAGTGTGGCTCTTCAATATCTTACTGAGTTATTGGACAAAGGTTTGTCCTTCTCTTCCATTAAGATTCATGCTGCAGCAATTTCAGCTCACTATGATTGTGACCCACCATTGTTTTCGCATCCTTTGTTCAAGCAGTTTCTTAGAGGGGCAAAGAATATAAGACCCCCACGTAGAGCTCCTACTCCTGCTTGGGATCTCAATTTTGTGTTGGAAAAACTTACTCTACAACCTTTTGAGCCTGCAGCTACTGCTGAATTGAAATACTTGTCATGGAAGACTGCTTTTCTGTTGGCTATTACTTCTGCAAGAAGGGTGTCTGAGTTGCAGGCCCTTATGGCAGTAGAGCCCTTTTGATTTTCCATAAGGATAGGGTATCATTACGCACTAATCCTTCCTTTATGCCTAAGGTGGTTTCTAGTGTGGCTTTAAACCAAACTATTCATTTGCCTACTTTTATGCAGACCCCCAAAATAAAGGGAAAAGATTTTGCACACTTTAGATGTACACAGGCAATTGCGTTATTATTTAAGCAGGACTAAGGATTTTAGGCAGTCTCAGCAGTTGTTTGTTTCTTTTGCTTTGAGTTCGAGGGCAAGCCTGTGTCAAAACAAACTATTTCTAGGTGGATTGGGTTTTGCATTGCATTTTGTTATTCCCATCATGGCAAGGAGATTCCAGCTGGGATTAGGCCTCATTCCACTAGGGCTACTGCCACTTCAACAGCATTTCTAAGGGGTGGCAACTAAGGATATTTTGGAGGCAGCTACTTGGAGTTCAGTGCATACTTTCTCTAAGCATTATCACCTTCCTATCTACTCTAAGTCTAGGGCTGGTTTTGCCACAGCTGTTTTGCAAGGCATGTTGTCAGCTCCTACTTCTTTATGATTTGCCAGCCTCCCTTACCTCTGCTTTGGGATTCTACCCAATAGTAAGGACTGCAGCAATGTGGAACGAAGAACATAGTACAGTTTTGTACCTACCATAAATGTAGATGTTCGAGGATCCACATTGCTGCAGTCCAATTTACCCTCCCTCCTTCCCCTCTGTGTTTAGGGGTGGTTGTGTAGGTGAGGTTATATGCTGATATTTTTGTATATATTTTGTATATATTGTACATATTTTTGGTGCAGGTATTTTGGGCCTTGTCTTTTTAGGGTCTTCTGACATCTGGGGCAAGAAAAGACTGAGGATATGACGTCGGTCATGCGCATTAGTACCCTGACGTACTGACGTCAGTCTAATGCGCCCTGACCGACGTCAGCCATATACTCTGGTATTCGGGCCGACTGGACAGCGGACTACCCAATAGTAAGGACTGCAGCAATGTGGATCCTCGAACATCTACATTTATGGTAGGTACAAAACTGTACTTTATAGGCTGTTTAGTACTTATGGTTAATTTCTCTTTAACAACGAGAGTTGAGTGCTTGTATCAGTCTAAGGCTTCCTAGTGCTTTCCAGCAGGTTCTAGAGCAAGTGCTAGTCACAGGGGTTCAGATTTTAGTGCTGCTACTGAGAAACCAGCTAGTTCTAAGGGAAAATTTGAAGAGCAGACTTTCTGGCACCTGGAATAGTTTAACCGTAGCCCCACGGTGCTGCACGATGTGCAAACATATGCGTTTTTAAGTCAGTAGGTTGAAAGGGATAGAAATCTGTCCAAAATGGCTAATAAAATTACAGTTTCAGAGCTGGAAACCACTCCTCTAGTGTTAAATAGGCAGTACAATGCTCACCACTCCCACTGGTAAGCAGTAGGATGCCCCTGTACCACAGCAAGGTCTGGATAGCTCTAGACACAGAAAATAATTTCCTGAAACCAGCAAAGCCGGGGATCTGGACTATACTAGCTAGGAAAGGCGGGAAACGAGCAAACAAGATAGTATTTTGTTTTTTTTTTGTTTTTTTTTAACAGGCTAAACAATGCAGTAATGCAGTAAATAAACACAGAAAAGGCTAAAGCACTTGAGTGTGTAACCCTAAACAGTAAATGCAATTAAAACTCTACAAAATTAGCAATTTAAAACTGTTTAAATGAACAAAGGCAAGTGCACAACTGAAAAATGATTTAAGAGGCAGTAATACAGTAGAATAAGTAGCTAATCTACATATACAGAAAAGTCTATATATACAGAAAAGCAGCTAAAACACACTAAAACAATTCAGATGCAGAGCAACCTAGAGCACTTGAGTTGTAGCAATTTTAAGGCAAATACAGTTTTAATAAATGCACTAAAATGTACTCTATATTTCACAATGTTTGAGAAGCACAATCAGAACACAAGGAGATTCAGGCAATTTTTTTTTTTTTTTAAGAAAGAGCGAAAGGAGGAACAGAAGGAAATAAACTAAATGGGTTGGCTGTCTCAGATGTTCTCTCTGTATTAGGTAGAATGAGCTAATGACATTAGACTGGGAGGAGTGTCCAAGATCAAATTTAGAGTAGGGGTGGGCAGCTGCAAGGCCAGAAGGTATAAAGACAACATGCCAACAGGGAGGGAGGGAGGGTGGCAAGCTATTTTAGGCAGGACACACTACAGAAATGTGTATCACAGCAGAAAACCAGCAGTGAGCCAATGGCTATGAAATGCAGTACAAGTATGCAGTATACAATACAATTGCTATAAATATCTAGAATAAGCAATAACTGCTACAAATAAGCAAAACAACAGGCTACTTATTGCTATATATCACAGATCAGGTGCTCCTCCTCAGATAGCTCTGTGTGTAATGGCTGAAACACTCAAGTTAATTTCTTAAGTAACAGAAAGTTGAAACTTGAAACAACTTTAAAAAAAGCTCAAAAAAATAATGAGGTGCTTTCTCCAAGCCGTAGGCCTGGCAACCCAACTAGACAATGACCATAAACACTAAACTGTCACTGAAGTGGGGGGTGGTCTTTGCTAACTAAGATGGCCTGGACAATGAGCTCAGAAAACAGCCTTTAACAAACAACTAGGCCCACAACACAATCAGGAATATGGAGAATATTACAACTACTACCTAAACTATTTTAGGCAGAACACACTACAGAAATGTGATCAGTTTCACAAACATAACTAAGCATTATTTGAATACAGTACATCATTGCCTTTTTGTGAAATACAAAATAAATTACTTTTTAAATGCCAGAAAAAAATTATTTAGGTGGTAGCTTTACCTTATGATCTAGCAGTGAATGTAATTATTTATCCATATGTCTGTCCTAGATTCTGTTCTGTAAAGTTCTTTCCAAATTTGGGATATTGTTTTCAACATATTTTGTTACATGATGTGTGTACTTAGCTGCCAAAATGGTCATTTTAAAACTGATCACCTGGACTATTACCAGTACTGTAATTATAGAGGAAGGTAGAGACATCCTGTTCTTTTCAATATTGTACATGGCTGGTTAGACTGGGAGGCATATCAAATTAAGACATCTGCATGGATAGGGCCATTCACCACCTGACATATATTCTCTGAGTTAATAATGATGCCATGCTAGAAGTGGTATTTTGTGTACACTCCGATAGAAGCATTGTAATTGTTTGCCTTTGAATTAGAATACAATAGTGCATCACTTGTGTTTTTCTTCAAATTACACATTTCTACCCAATGGTTCACATACACTTATTTCTGTGCATTTGGTCCAAGTAATGCTGTGTGTATGCCTTAATTCTCACCAACTCTGTCACTTTCTCCTCCAAATCCTCACAACACACTGATAAACCATTTATATAAATAAATACTATACATATTATCCATACTGATCCATACTGATCTGTACAATTGTAATGTTCATAGCCATCTGTGTCATTGCAATTGTATTTACCAGGGCTGTGCTTGAAAGTGATCCATTGTGATCAGTGCACTACCTCAGTAAACAAACATAAATTCATAAATAAATTAATCAATCAGTATCCTAGGAATGCGGTCATAAAATGAACATGTATTACACTCACAAAATGAGCATGTATTACTTGTACTGCAATTTCTGCATGGATAGACTACAGTAAAATATATAGCTTCTTTGAAAGTACAGTAACACTTTTTTCATACTTTACCTATATTGTATTTAGTGGACCTGTTAGCTTCTTCCTGAGCTTGTCCCAGTGTTCTCTAAAAAGCTGCTACCTCCTTAACTGATTGAACAGTATGTCAAAGTCTGATACTGATTATTGTCTCGGCAGTTTGGCCATATAAGAGTAGTGATGTGTTTGCTTTATTACTTGAATCACACAAGAGTTTTGTTATATTTGCACACTACCTGCTGGAGTCTTCTCTGTATCTGTTCACACCATATTGGATTCTAGTGTGCACAGCTTGGGATGTTAACTATTCACTTTACTATCAGTTTTTGAGGAGTAGGTGGAAGAAAAAAGAAATACAAGCAGTCATAATTGTGTACAGTGTGTGCACTCACACACGCTCTTACGTGCATGCATGCACGTAGTCACATAGGAAATCTCATAAACTTCAATTGTATCCTGACTTATGAATGGGGTTCATTCTTGCCACAGTATTAGAAACCAAAAACATTTGGAGAAATTATAGAAGAAAGAACTGTATTCTCTGTTTATACATACAACAGAGTTTAAAGCCATCTTTGTGAGCCCTCTTACTTATGTGCTATAAATTCTTGAACAGAGAAGAATGCAGGAAATAATATTCAGGAGTGTACTGTATTAAATGTGTGTGTGTGTGTGTGTGTGTGTGTGTGTGTGTGTGTGTGTGTGTGTGTGCGCGCGTGTGGTTATATAATGATTGGGTGGCAGATAACTTGGTCAACAAAATGGCAGCCAGCATATGTTGAACAGTCATTATATGGCAAATACAACACATCGACACACAGTACATTAGAAAAGGAAACAAATTTCCTTTCAGATGCACTACCCAAAACCTGACCACATTCAGCTGAGATGTGTATGGTCTGAACAGTGGTAGTGTTATGGAAAGCTTTTAATTTAATATATAGGTTAGATTTAGAGTTTTCATCACCTTACAGTAAAGAATCCCTTTCGACAGCCCCGATACTTGTCCCGCACTTCACATCTCCATAGATCAAGTGTTATAGGCCCTATCCAAGGCAAAGAACACAGCTTCCATGGGACCTGATAGTATCCAAGGATGTATTCTGCACCATCTCCAGCAAGAACTGGCATCGCCATTGAATACCATATTCAACCACAGCCGAAGTACAGGCTTCATTCCAGCACAGTGGAGAACTACCATTGTCATCCCGTTGCACAAAGGTGGTGCCACTACTGACCCTGGAAACTATTGCCCCATTAGCTTGATGAGTTTGATCTGTAAATCCATGGAGCGTATTATTATGGATCTCATAAACAAGGACATAGGCAGTCTCCAAGCATTTGACCCCACCCAGTACATATTCATAAGGGGCAGATCTTGCTTGTTGAACCTGGTTGACTTCTTTGAGACTGTCACCCAAGGCCCTGGATGAGGGAAAGTTAGTACATACAGCTTACCTTGACTTGGCCAAGGCCTTTGACACAATCCCCCACTCGGGCATCATCGAAAAGCTAACACAACTTGGCGTATAACCCTATCTCATGAGGTGGGTGGCCAGCTGGCTCACCGACAGGACCCTCAAAGTTAAAGTAGGCACATCCACCTCCGATAGCAGACATGTCACTAGTGGAGTCCCTCCGGGATCTGTAATGAGACCCCTACTGTTTGTCATCTATTTCTCCGAGGTCCAGGCAAAGACAAAAGGCCTGTGACTGACCGTGTTTGCGGACAGCTGTAAGTTGGGTGCTGTCATTCACTCCCCAAATGATGTTAACATACTGCAAGAGGGTCTCACAGCAACTAATGACTGGTGTCAAAGTCATGGTCTCAAGCTAAATGCAAAGAAATGAAGAATGTATCATCGTTCCATTCGGCAAAAACATGAATCCTACTGATTACCACATCAACGGCTACCCCCTAAGCACACAAACTGTGGTGAGAGACCTAAGCACTCAGGTTTATAAGAACGTCACATTTGACCATCATGTAATAGCAGTGGTCAGAAAAGCCTTTTACTTGGTTCATCTTATAAGTAAAGGGATTGCATCCAGAAAAAAGGAGGTTATTATCTCTCTATACTCCTCCCTCATTAGACCAATAATTGAGTATAACGCCCCGTTTGGGATGTACCTCTCCAAACATCTGCACCAACTGGAAAGGCCACTGAAATACCTCACAAAGAGAATCCTTGGCCTCCAACACCTGTCCTATCCAGATAGGCTCAAATCACTATCACTCTACTCGGTATCATACAGTTTGCTCAGGGGTGATCTGTGTCTTGTCTACAAGGCAGGTTCAGACCCTGCCCTACTAGAGATGCTCCATATCCATTAGTCTAACTCCTCATGCACTACCCACTCAGAAGGCCTGAATCTAATATGTGACATCAACAAAACCTGTAGAAAGACAGGTTTGTCTCCCAGAGGCTGCCCCGTCTCTGGAATAGACTTCCCATGCATGTCAAACAGAGCACCTCACTGACCCTGTTCAAGCGCAACCTTGATGAGCGGGTGGGAAACCACAAATTTGTCCCAGGGGTTCCACCTCTGTCCCTCATTGACAGGGGTGACAGGTGCTGACTGAGGTTTATTTTTGTGGATAAACTCTTGGCTAAGCTTGCCTTATACAATGTATCTGTTTGTTTCTTATTAGTTACAATGTTTCTTTAAAATGTATCCAATGCTCCTCTTTGAATTTTAACACATGACAATTTAGTTTTTAAAATGGGTAGTATGACATTGTATTTTATATGATGAAGTCTCATTTCATTAACTTATTCAGAGATGAAGGGGCTTATCTAGTTTTTAATGTTTCTTGTGCTCCACACTGTACTTTTATTGTGTTACAATAATTTTGGGTTATCTATTCATCTATGCCTGGAGTACATGGAAACCTTAACCCTTATCATAACCTGCATCTTAAATTAAAAAAAAAACTTCCTATTACACTACCACTGCACAAGACAGCCTGGACACTCACCATGTGCTCTCACACACACACACACACACACACATATATATATATATATATATATATATATATATATATATATATATATATATATATATATATACACAAAATCTGTTCCCCAACCCTAACCCTAAACACACACATCACATACAGTTTTAATTGATTCACTTACCCAACCCTTAATCTAACCCTAACCCACACACATTTGCAACCACATACAGACACACACACACTCACCTACTAAACATCCCATTTACCTGCTCCAATGAAACACTCAAACAACAAAACATCTGTTCAGTAAACTGGATGTTCGATCAAAAAACTTTTCACTTCCACCTGTTGATGAAAGTATTCATCACCCAAAAACACAGAACCCATATATATGCATATGTATATACACACACACACACACACACACACACACACACACACACACACACACACACACACACACACACGCCTGTGACTTGTACTAGGACTTTTTGTTTTGATGACCAGCACAATCGTCATGGTACACTTTTTTCGTCTTTTTACCTTTTCTTTTCCACCTGAACACTCCAATCATCACCCCTGCTTTTGTTAAGGCAGGGGATCCTTTTTTCTTTACAATACCTCATGAATCAAACATAATATTCATCTTTTCTAAATATTTATTAAAAAATGCTACTACTGAGCTACTGGAAGATTTGTATCTGTTTCTGTTTCCTGATTCTAGTTTAACTATATATAATCCTCAACGTAAAACAAGTGATCCCAGTGGTCGACAATCAAAATACCAACTGCAAGGCTGCAAAGACACCAGGAACTCGGACACTATACTGATAAAACAGTTAGAGAAATTTATTGCACAAAAACGGTTGAGCGCTTTCAACAGTACTCCACTATCTTCATCAGAACATATATAATCCTCTTGGTAGAAGTACTAACAATAGCAGTAATTCTGAAGTCGGAGGGTGTATTTGAGGTGTGTAGGCCAAGTAACCATATTCTGCTAGAAAATTAAATGTTATAGTTATTTGTTGTTTGAGTCATAAGTGATATAGTTTTCTTCCACCATAATTCAGTCCTTGGACAGGACCACCATATATGGAACCAAGAATCACTTTAACCACAACCATGCCAACAACGTTTATCTGATGCTGCCATCCTAACTTGTCTAGAGTCAGATAAGCTCTATAAGGATTCTTTTTCTGAATGTTCCTATTTCTAAAATATTTATATTGTTTTATAGTTGTAGGCCATAGTTTAATTAAATCTAAAGGAACCATTATTAGATTTAGGCCCACATTACATTTATCCAGCATATTATTTAAGTAGGAACACAAACAAGGCAGAAAAACTAAATAAATCCAAAACAGGTTTGAGAAATCAGCAACACAGTCCAAAACCGGTCAAGTAACGTTGTTTATTCCACTGTTTTAAGCACTTTTCATCAGCCTGGTAGCAAACTTCTTCAGAAACAGTTACAGCAATAAAAAACCTTCCTTTTAACTAAAACAGGTGATCAGCATTCACCAATTGCATTACTATGT
This sequence comes from Protopterus annectens, assembly GCF_019279795.1. NCBI lineage: Eukaryota > Metazoa > Chordata > Ceratodontiformes > Protopteridae > Protopterus > Protopterus annectens. Next base: position 882,797,423 of record NC_056727.1, on the reverse strand, counting down.
TCTGCTTAAACAAGCACAATTTAAAATTAAAGTGAAGACTACTAATAACCAGAAATAGGACATCAAGATAAGTCGACACATTTGAAAATATGAACATATCAACAACAACAGCCACAAGATACATATATAAAACCATTGAAAGTTATTTTAAGTGATTCCTCTTTTGCTTCCTCAGGCTTATAGTTTGTGTCTGGATCTTAGGGATGCTTATCTCCATATTCCGATCCATCCCCTTTTCAGGAAGCTTTTGCATTTCTTTGTTGCTTCCTGGCATTTTCAGTTCTCTGCTTTGCCCTTTGACCTTTCTACTGCCCCAAGGGTATTCACCAAATGCCTCACTCCTGTAATTGATTTTTTTGCAGGCTTTGGGGAATCCAAGTATTTCCTTACTTGGACATCCTCCTGTTTCAGGTATCCTCTCCAGAGATTCTGTTGCAAAATCTTAATTTTGCCATTTCCCTTCTTCAGAGCTTGGGGTTCACAATAAACGTCAAAAGTCTTCTCTGACTGCTTCTCAGGATCATGTTTTTCTGGGTTATAGGATTCAGACGGTGCCTTTGTTGGCATATCTGCCTCCTGCCAAGGCCTTAACTCTCATTTCCTTATTTCATACTCTTCTTCTGGCCTCCATTACAGCTAGGGAGTGTCCAGGAGTTTTGCAATTCAGAGCATCCACCATCCCTATGCTCCCTGTGGCCAAACTCCACATAAGAAAGTTGCATTGGTTCCTGAAGTCATTTTGGCCTCAACATGCACATCTTCTAGAGATTGTAGTTCCTCTTCTACCTTGTCTGAAGAAGGAACTTCACTGGTGGCTACAGCAGTTTTCCTTAAATCCAGGGCTCCCTTTTCATCCCCCTCTTCTTTCTCAGGAGCTGTTCACAGATGCTTCAGATGTGGGATGGGGAGAAGCTTTGTGGCTCCCTAGAGGTGCAGGGGGTGTGGTCACCTCTTCAACAAAAGAAGCACATTGATATCAAAGAGATGAGAGCTGTTCTGCTGGCTCTTCAAGCTTTTCATCCTTTTTTCTTCCTGGGACCTCTCGAGGTATTTACAGACAATACCACAGTGATGTGATATGTAAACAAACAGGGAGGAACAAGATGTTTTCTTCTTTGCCGATTGGCACTCCTGGTGTGGGATCTTGCTGTCCTGTATCAAGTGACTCTTCAGGCAGTTTACATTCCGTCAGGTCAAAACATTGTGGCAGACATTCTTGAGCAGGTCCTTAACTCAATCCCACGAATGGATGCTTCAGAGTTATGTGTTTTTGGACATTGTCCACCGGTGGGGTACTCCTCAAGTAGATCTGTTTGCCTCCCCTCTAAACAGACAGCTTCCTCTATTTTGTGTCAGAGTCCGAGGTTCTCTGGTGTGGAAGGTAGATGCCCTCTCTTTTTCTTGGAAGGGAATGTTTCTTTATGCTTTCCCTCCCCCTTCTCCTCATTCTGAAAGTCCTGCTCAGAATTTGACAGGACAGCCCCAAAATCTTGTTGGTGAGTCCCTTTAGGCTGAGACAGCATTGGTTCCCTCTTCTGCATTTAGCCAAGGACAATCATCACAACTTACCTCATATGGTGGACCTACTCACAAAAGACAAGGGATCTCTCATCCATCCCCACTTGCCCACTCTTCAGCTGACATTGTGGGTGATAGGATTTTGATTACACAGACACCTTTTTTCTTAGGATGTGCTTAGGATCCTGCAGGAGGACAGGAAACCCAATACTAGGTAATCCTACTTATCCAAAAGGAAGATGTTTTCTGTTTGGTGTCTTTTTCATAACCTGGATCCACTTTCTATGGATGTTCCTTTGGTTCTGTCTTATCTGTGTGAATTACTGAATGCTGGATTGGCTTATTCTTCTGTTAAGGCCCACTTATCAGCTATATCTGCTTGTCTGCCTTTATCTCCTCCTTTAGCTTCTAGGTTTGAAGCTAAACAATTTCTTAATCATGCTTCATATTTGGCCTCCCAGGAAGCCTGTTCCTCCTCCCTCAGATTTTAATTTTGTTTTGGAAAAATTGACTCGGGCTCCTTTTGAGCTTGCAGCTTCAGCTTCCTTGCAACATTGCTGTTGGAAGACTGTACTTTTGTTAGCCCTTACTTCTGCCAGACAGGTGTCTGAGCTTCAAGCTCTTATGGCTTGTCTTCCTTTTTGTTGTTTCATAAGGACAAGGTGTCCTTGTGTATTAATCCTTCTTTTATGCCCAAGGTGGTTAATGAGTTGTCACTTAATCAGTATATTCATTTGCCTACTTGTTTTCCTTCTCCACAATCTGCTAGTGACAAGGTGCTGCATACTTTGGATGTGCATAGAGAACTCAGATTTTATTTGGATAAGACCAAGTCTATTAGGAAATCTGATTAGCTTTTTGTTTCCTTTCATCCCAGGTCCTTGGGATTAGCTGTATCCAAGCAGACAGTTTGTTTCTTCATGGATTTCAAAGGCTATTTCATTTTTTTATTCTTTTCATGGTATGAGCCGTCCTTCTTCTGTAAAGGCTCATACTACTAGAGCTATGGCTTCTTCTGGTGCTTTTTTCAAGAGTTTGGATACTAACTCTATTCTTGAGGCAACTATGTGGACATATGTGCATACTTTTACAAAGCACTACAAGTTCGATCGAATCTCCAGAACTAGAGCGGGTTTTGCTAGGGCCATCCTTCATGGCTTGCTAGAGAGCTGGTCCTTCTTCCTCCCAAGTGTCTTCCTGAGCTTTGGCACACTCCCAAATGTAAAGAATACTACAACAGTGATAATGGAAGGACATAGTACACTTGTGTAAAATCTTACTGTAATGGTAGATGTCCTTCCCTTCACTGTTGCAGTATTCACTCCCTCCCTCCTCCCCCTGTCCATTTCTCTTGTAGATGTACTGGTTACCTCTTGGCTTTTCTTGGACTGGGATTCCTACTGGGGCTTTCAATTCTGAGGATGATACTTGCAGATGTCACCTTCATGTTCTACTCTATGTAAGGAGCATACATGTGACACATGGCATACCTTAAAGCAACCTAAGACTTGGGCATACTCACCGAATGTCGGGCTGCCCTAGGCAGGGAATCTAACTGTAAAGAATACTGCAATAGTGAAGGGGAGGACATCTACCATTATGGTAAGATGTTACACAACTGCACTTTTTTTCTTATTTGTGTGAGTTGCTAAATTCTGGTCTGGAATATTTTTCTGTAAAAGCTAATTTATCAGCCATTTCTGCTTCTCTGACTCTTTCCTCTAGGTCTGAGGTTAAACAGTTCCTCTAAGATATCCTTAATATTAGGCCTCCAAGAAAACCCACTCCTCCTTCATGAATCCTTAACTTTGTTTTTGAAAATTTGACTCTGCAACCTTTTGAACCAGCAGCTTCTTCCTCCTTATAATAAAACTCTGTACCTGGAAAACTGTCTTGTTTATGGCTCTGACTTCTTCCAAGCGAGTCTCTGAACTTCGGGCCATTATGGCAATTCCTCCTTTTTTGTTTTTTTTTTCACAGAGACAGGACTTTTCTTAAGACCAATCCTTCTTTTATGTCTAAAGTGGTCAGTGATGTTTCTTTGTATCAGACCATCCATTTTCCTTTCTTCCTTCTCCTCAGAATAGTAGTGAAAGGGTTCTCTAGTTTTTTGATTTGCCTGGACAGCTCAGATATTATTTAGACAAAACTAAAGATATTAGGAGTCTGAACAACTTTCTGTTTCTGTTCAAAAGAAGAAACTGGGTTTAGCAGTTTCTAAGCAAGCCATTTCTTCTTGGATTTCTAAAGCAATTTCCTTTTGTCATACTTTTTATGGGAAATGGCTTCCGACTTCTGTTCATGCTCATTCTACTAGGATGATTGCCTCTTCCAGAGTGTTATTTATTTAATAAAAAACGAACAGCTAAAAGCACAAATTGACTTTATTACATAAAAATCCAACTGGTAAGTGCTTTCATTCCCTTCATGGATCGTTTATTATTTTGCCTTTTTACGGCTATTTTGTTTATTTGGAAGTTTCGTGAGGTGTTATTATTTATTTGTTTTTTTAAAGGTCTCAATGCTAGATCCATTTTGGAAGTTGTTACTTGGCCTTCTGTGCATACTTTTTTTTTTTTTACTAAGCACTACAAGTTAGCTGTGATTTCTTGGGCCAGAGCAAGTTTTACCAGGTCCATCCGTCATGGGTTTTTGGAGGGTTCCTCAGCTCCTTCTTCCATCTTTTACTCTACTGTTCTCCCTATTGAAAGAAATAATGCAACAGTGATTAAGCAGGGAGGTTGTATAAGAATTTACCATAAGAGTAGATGTCCTTATCACTGTTGAGGTATTTCATCCCTCTCTCCTACCCCCTTTGAGTTTTTTCTTCTCCCTTTAGCTGAGGGGTCTTCCTCCTTTCTGGATGTACATGTACATTCTTTCTTTTCTACCATGTTGGCTGCTTTTGTTCTCCTGGGGCAATTCAGTCCTGAGGATTTGGCAGTAATGTATCCCTTATGTACCTTATGCCTCAGATGTAAGACCTATGTCTGACATATGACTCTTGGAAGGGAAAAAGGTTTTGATATGCTGGCCGGGCGTATGGCTATCCTTGGCAGGATGTCTGCATTGTAAGGAATACTGCAACAGTGATAAGTAGGACATCTGCTGTTATGGCAAGTTGTTCTTACACAACGGTACTTTCTCATGGTTGTAGCCAGGAATGTCAGAAAGAGAAATTTTGGGAAAGTGGAGGTTATACACCCTAAGCAAACACACATTTTGCATAGTTATGCTACAGGAATGTCTGGAAGCAGAGTAAATGCCTGTCAGCAATGTTTATGTCTATTTTTATTACTTTAAATAGAGAGGAAATGGGTGTGCAGGACAGTAGAGGAACACATACAATCTCTTGGGTGTGGAGAGTGTGAAGAATGGTGTGTGTGTGTGTGTGTGTGTGTGTGTGTGTGTGTGTGTGTAGATATTCACACACACACACACACTTTTTTTTTTTTTGAATGACAGGCACCCATTTACCCCATTGCAGGGGTAAAAACAGGGTCATACAAACATAAAACAGTGGAAGGCCAACAGGAGTGATGCTGACATATGGTGGGGGTTGACGATGGAATGGACCTACATGGACAGAGGGAGGACATTGGTGATTGGCAGAATTTGACAACGAAGAAGAGAGGCAGGCGGCATACGAGGAGGGAGAACACAAGGTTGGGGAGATAGGGTGGGTATCCCCTTCCTATTTCCAAGATGCTTGGCCTAGAGCCAGGGAGAGAGACATGAGGACCCTCTCTAGGCTGCAAGTCCAGGCTTTCAGCTCTCAGTCCACTAACTTACCTGCCACCTGCACTAGCTCCTGCCTGGTTAAAAATTGTGAAATCCTGGTAGTGCTACTGGGTAAAATACCTCTTCCTTCTGGTGAGGGACAAAGGTCACAGGTAATGCCACAGGTGTACCCTCCCCCTGCATCTGACAGGGAGTCAGGAATGAATCCAGGTAGAGTGCTGGCAGGATTAAGCTAGGCCTGATGGCAGAGTGGTGACCTGTGCTGCACTGCTGGCATGGCTATAGCAAGTGCTACAGAAAATGTTAACATAAGTGGATATAAATAAAAATAAAACAACAAATAAATAAAACATTAAGGTAAAGGTTAAGAACAGAAAGAGGAAAAGAATGAAAAAAAAGTACATTAGTATTGTGTGTCATACATGACCACTCAGATTGCTACCTAAAGTTTTACTACAGAAGCAATACAGATATGCTACTTGGCCACCCCAGATAGTTGACTCCTTTATCTTGACTAGGTGTGATGGTGTGGAGGCTATAGTGCTGTCATGGGATTGTTGGATGGCAAACATCATGGCTGGTATGCAGATTAGTGGTCTTGTAGACCTCCTGATAGCAACATACTAAGAAGCATGCTGTGTAGACTTATACAGTGGCAATACCAATACAAACCAACATTCCTGTGATGGCACTCTGCTGTACTTTTGTTTAACACAACTGTTTCTATGCTAGATCAAGCTAACAGTGGATGCTGTGCGAAGACTGTAATGTTACTAACTTCTCAGCAGCCCACATAACATGAAGGTAGCAAAACAAGCAGTGCTACAACAGGTAAAAGTATGAATAACAGAAGCATATGTTGGAATGAGGCATGGGCATTATGTTGTCAAGGGGCTTGACCTCACCACCCAAAAAAAATTCCTAGCATATCCCCCTCCTCCGTATGATTCATCCCTCCACATCCCACCCCATATTAGGGCCCCCCCATCGATACCCATCCAAACATATTAACACACACCCGAAAATATTCCCTTAGTTTGGCAGTTTGCACAGCTGAAGATTATAATGACCACCCTGCACGTCAGGTTCCAAGAAGCGTGCACTGCAGGAAGCCAGAGGTGTCATCACACTACCGATAACTTCTGTGCATAACTATGTCCTTGTGTGTTCTGCAATATGCGTATGCCTGAGGGTTTGTCTTACCGTTTAAAGAAATGATACTTGGATGATTTTTTATACCTAAGCTTAAAAACTACAATAAAAAACTACATAACTTGCAGTGATAGCTATGGAAACTGTAGTAGTGTTAATAAATAAGCTTCAACACTTTAACAAACTAATACAACACTTGTAGAGATAATTATGCAAAATCTGGCAGTGATCGTAGCTAAGTGGCAGCAGTATCATAGAGTACTGCATAAGAGGGCAAGAAATGTATTTATTTAGTGCATTTGTTTACCAGGAAGGTCCACTGGGCCAAAAAGTTCCCATTTTCAGTGGAGGACTGGAAAGAATTTTGCAATATACAATGTACAAATTTTGATAAAAACACAAATAGTACTTATAACAATAGAAACAGTAAACAGATTTTTTTGACAAATGAAAAGGTAATACATCTATAAATAAATGTGACTACTGACAATACAAATTGATATTGATACAGAAAGAGGCAGTGCAACTGAGTGTAAAATATCAATTGACAATACATTTACACCAGGGTACAGAAGTGGATTATCTGTCAGGAGTTATGGTGAAGGTTAGGAGGTGGTAGAGGAAGAAGGGAGGAGAGGTGGGAGTACAAGAGGGGAATAGGCAAAGACAGGTATGGAATAAGGGGATAGATAATGTCAAGTATGTTGGTGCATGTACATTGCCAGTGGGATGATAGATGTAGTTTCAAAGATTTTTTGAAGATAGATGTATTGCTATCCAGTCCTTCAGCTAGAGTGTCACTCAGTTCTTCTCTGGATCAGGAGGGAGTCTTCCATGATCCCTGCCTGACCTGCAAGACAATAAAAAGCAATTCAGCAGTCATAACATAAATGTCTACTAGAATCATAAATAACTGTAAGGCAAGTAACAGGGAACTGATCAGACCAACACACTTATAATAAATCTTAGGGGCACTTACTCTGACCTTTTCTTCCCTGCAGTGCAGAAAGGCAGGATGGAACCTCTGTAGCTTGTTGGTAGTGGTGCCAGCATTACTTACCAAAGTGGGATATGCCAGTGGCATCAGATATCATCCTGGCAAAACTGTGTTGGATACCCGCTTTATACTGGGGACGTTCATAGGCGTCTCCAGTCAGGTGCTCCTGGTAGTCCTTCTGATTAATGAGAAGAAAGATTTTACTTTCCTTTGTGCATTACCTGGGAGCCCTGCCGGCATCAGTGCCTTTTGAGGCCATGGGCATTCGCCAGGTCACAGTCCGGAGAACTGTGGTCACCCCCTCATGGTCACACATATGTTCATAGGTAGGTACTAGGCTAGCTGCCCTTGTGAACCATTTTAAGCCTAGCCAATTTCTCTTAGTAAGAATCAAACCTTGTACCTCTTGTTTATGAGAGAAGCAACTTTACCTTTATGCCAACCTCCAATCCCAAATTGATGGTGTTGGACGTGTGATGTGCAATATTGAGAAACTAGTTAGCATGACCAGTCATGCAGCCAACATTGCATAGTGTAGAATGATGGTGTTAGTATGAACGTTTGCACAGAAAAGGTGTACAAGCATCATGATATCTATGCTAACACTTTTTCTGTTTAGCAACTCTGTTGGCTTTACAAGTGCAGAATATTCCCCCTTGTTCCCACAGGGTCATTAACCTGTCCAGACATGCGCAGTGTGCTTCGTAGGTGCTCATTTGAGCTCACAAAGCTGAGTGAGCCTCTCAGCCTAGCCTTGATTGTTGTGCAAAGAGATAAATGTGCAGTTCAGGAACATTCATGTGAGTGAGGCTTATTGGCATAAGGAGCACACTAGAAGCTTTGAAATTTTGTGATAAAAGCACCTATAGTTGTCATGGGCCTTGTTGAATTGTTAAAGATTGCAGCATGTGTATGTATATCACCCTCATCTTCATGAACTCCCTTTTTCCCATTTTCTGCATGGGGTCGAGGTGTCATGTTAACTGTCGCTCTTTCTTTTGATTCATTGTCACACTCTTGCCTTATTTGACACTCACTGTCACAGATCTTCTCTCATATAATCCATCCACCTCTTTGCTGGATGCCCTTATTTCCTCTTACCTTCTTCCTGTCTGTCCTAATTCTTCTTTACCAGATTGTCTTCTGCTTTTCTGCACGTTTCTGATCTACCGTAATCTGTTCTCTTTTATCTTTTCTGCAATAAGAGCTACTTTGGACTTCTCCTCATATATTCTGTATGTGTGTGTGTGTATGTATAGATATAAATATATATATATATATATATATATATATATATATATATATATATATAGTGACCTATCAAAACATCTACTCTTCATAACATCTAAACTCAAAACATCAAGACCATAACATCTAAACTTTAAAACATTAAAACTCATAACATCGAATCTCAAATCATTGAAGACCACAAAGCAACTATAAATAACATCCCACATAGTTTTTACTATGTTTATGCAGGGGGGAAAGCCCCCCCTGCACCCTCCATGTGGGGGGGCTCCACCCCCCCCCCCCGTAAATTAAATATACCAACTCCAAGGTTGCACTACAGTGGGGAGTTGCCCCCTTGCATAAACATAGTAAAATCTCTGTGGGATGTTATTTATATTTGCTTTGTAGTCTTCAATGTTTTGAGATTCGTTGTTATGAGTTTTAGATGTTTTGAAGGTTAGATGTTATGGTCTTGATGTTTTGAGTTTAGATGTTATGAAGAGTAGATGTTTTTTTATTCTAACAATGTGTAACTTTCTTTGTTTGCGTATTTCAGATTGTTTTTCCTTTTTTCATATTTGGTTTGAGGCCATTTGTACATTTTGTAAATAGTTCATTATAATTTATTCCGGCTTGAAATGTAAAAGTTTATTATTATTTTATTTGGAAAAAATTAATAAAATTATTTGAACAAAAAAGAGTAGATGTTTTGATAGGTAACTATATATTTATATATATATATATATATATATATATATATATATATATATATATATATATGGAGTTGCATTGTGCTTTTGTAGACTTAGAGAAAGCATATGACAGGGTGCCTAGAGAGGAGTTGTGGTATTGTATGAGGAAGTCAGGAGTGTCAGAAAAATATGTAAGAGTGGTACAGGATATGTACGAGGGTAGTGTGACAGCGGTGAGGTCTGCGGTGGGAATGACGGATGCGTTTAAGGTGGAGGTGGGGTTACATCAAGGATCAGCTCTGAGCCCTTTCTTATTTGCAATGGTGATGGACAAGTTGATAGACGAGATCAGACAGGAGTCCCCGTGGACTATGATGTTTGCAGATGACATTGTGATCTGTAGTGAGAGTAGGGAGCAGGTGGAGGAGACCCTGGAGAGATGGAGATATGCTCTAGAGAGAAGAGGAATGAAGATCAGCAGGACTAAGACAGAATATATGTGTGTGAATGAGAGGGAGGCTAGAGGAATGGTGAGGATGCAAGGAGTAGAAGTGACGAAGGTGGATGAGTTTAAATACTTGGGGTCAATAGTTCTGAGTAACGGTGAGTGTGGAAGAGAGGTGAAGAAGAGAGTACAGGCAGGATGGAGTGGGTGGAGAAGAGTGTCAGGAGTGATTTGTGACAGACGAGTACCTCTAAGAGTGAAAGGGAAAGTCTACAAGAGGGTAGTGAGACCAGCTATGTTATATGGGTTGGAGACAGTGGCACTGACAAAAAGGCAGGAGTTTGAGCTGGATGTGGCAGAATTAAAGATGTTAAGATTTGCACTGGGTGTGACGAGGGTGGACAGGATTAGGAATAAGTATATTAGAGGGTCAGCCCAGGTTGGAAGGTTTGGAGACAAAGCCAAAGAGGCACGATTACGTTGGTTTGGACATGTGCTGAGGAGGGATGCTGAGTATATTGGGAAAAAGATGCTAAGGATGAAGCTACCAGGTAACAGGAAAAGAGGAAGGCTTAAGATAAGGTTTATGGATGTGGTGAGAGAGGACATGCAGGTGGTTGGTGTGACAGAGCAAGATGCAGAGGACAGGAAGAAATGGAAACAGGTGATCTGCTGTGGCGACCCCTAATGGGAACAGCCGAAAGAAGATGATGATATATATTTATAAATATATATATATACACACACACACACATATATAAAATGTTTATTTAGGTTGCAAGTTGCAATTGGCAGTGTACATTGAATGAGAGTCTACTGCCATGTCAGGTTACATTGAGGCTGCAGGGTATATTCCATATAAGCTGTGGATATTCTGTCCTTTTGCACTGTGCATGCGCCAGAGTTGTACCTGTAGGCCAAAGAATAAAAGTTCAACTTACTGACTGTTGATATGATAGTGTTAGGAGGTGGTGTGATGGGTAATAATTACAACAGAAGCAGTGACAATACTGCTGGTTGACCTATGTAAAGGATTACTTAGGTCATGTGCAAATTATTTTGTGGGAGTTGTATACCTACTACATGCCATTATGCGGAGGTTGTTGTAAAAGTTGCTGAGAGTCTACTACTGTGGATTTTGTTTGCCAGGAGGGATACGGGTGATATGGTGCAAAGGCATGCATATACTGCATATTTGTCTAGCAGCCATCCCGGCTGTTACTGTTTACAGGTTTTATCTATACACACACAACTCCCCCAACCCACATGTACAGTACATGTCAGGGGAAAGCATCTAGAATATTACTAAAATGCTTATGGATTGAGAAATTGCACCTACAAGGAGATATCTCTTTTAGTCTGTGGATCTCATGGTTTCCTCAATGCCCATACCTGACTAGCCTCAGTGAGGAATCTGTCTAGGGGACATGCACTTAATGACCTGTGTAACACTTGAAACTGTTGTCTTCATAATTATGTGCCAAGACATATGCCAGACCTGTACTACTTCAAATGGCGTTTTATTTATTTTATTTATTTATTTGACATTTGTTAACTGGATTGGCCCAACTAAGCCAGCAGCCCAGTTTTAGTGGTGACCAGAGGAGAAAAGCTCCAGAATTATACAAACCAAAAAGTTGTAATATATATATATATATATATATATATATATATATATATATATATATATATATATATATATATACGAAAAATATTTGAGTACAGAAAAAAACACAAAAAACTTGCTGCGATTAATACATTTGGAAAATGAGAATTTTGTTATAATGAAAAAGAATGGTGTTATTAGATAAATAAAGATAAGATAGTTAAAGTAGAGCCTAATATATGCAATGTTTACATTTGAATGTAGTAACCTAGCTTGTGGAGTTACATTGATAAACAATGTGGAGAAAAATGGAGAAGTGTAATACTTGTGTAGAGGATACTGGAGACAAAGAGGTGTGGAAGATTAGGTAGGGTCATAACTGGGGCAGGACTTTGTGTTAAGTAGGAGTTGTTTTAGCTCCTTTTTGAAGTGCGTGGAGTGGGAGATGGTTCTTATGTACAAGGGGAGTTTATTTCAGGCTTGGGCTACAGTGTATTTTTATAGTAGTTTTCCACATTTTTTGTTAGGTTTATAGGTGTTGATTGGAAGGGTTTTGTGGAGGAAGACCTGTACACATCCCCACATAGTAGGGTGTCTATGTAGAGTATAAGGTGACTGACTGTATTCACATCTTGAAGAATATCCTGTTGTAGGCCCATGTCTGCATGAGGGATGCATACAGATATCTTCTGATGTCATACTGGTTAATTGAGCAGGTTTCTGAATACACTGAACCCTATAACAGTGGTGTATGTGTGGGGTGAGTTAATACACAGTGGGAGTGAGCCTACTGAGGGCATGTGACACCTACACTGTGTACATTAGTATGCCAGGGCAGACTGTTGTAGTCCTCCAAAGACTGCTTGGAGACTATTTGTGGGACTATGGAGCCTATACACCTACAAATTCCAGGAGCTGTCCCACATACAGCCATATGTGTGTGCCCTTGTCATCCTGCATTGTAGTTAGTCACCTCTGCACCATGTGGGCAACATATCCAGACACTACACACATCACACCTCCACAAGGATCTCAGATGTACGTGTGGGCAGTCCCCTTACAAATTTCAAGGGCACATGGGTTTTGCTGTCTCTGCCTCATTCTCTGCATAGCTGGGTTGGGGTATATTATGTATGGCTGTATTGCATATCTGAGGCCTATTTCTTTGCAGTTTCAAAGTGTCTTACAAGAATGTTGGAAATACAGAATAAATCCTCCCATGCAAAGAATGAAATCCTGCTTCAGGTCGCCAGTCTGTGCAGTCGGTGGATATTCCCTCATGAGAGATTGGACCAGGCCTTCCATTATCATTCCTGGTGGAACAAGACAGTGGACTTTATCACTGTCTCTATACAAAATCGAACATACAGTCAGGTCAGAAGAGCCACCTACATAATTGGTGACGCAATCTAGAGCAGCCTGCCTGGCAGAGGAGCAGAGGGATGATACAGGATAGGGTCCACTCCAAACCACCTTTGACAGAGGCAGACAGTGGAGAATTTGCATGGGTGTCCAGACAGTTCCGACATCCACATGAAGTAATGGACATCTTTGCCAAGCAACACAGGGCACCACTCATATCCTTCAGTAATGCCCCAGGTGGGTATGTTTTATCATAGGTTCATAAGCTGGTACTAGGCTATCGGCCCTAGGGCCTATACAAGCCAAGCCATAACAATTCCCTGGCTATTTCTTCCCACACTATTTACTTCCCTGGACCCCTGTCTAGCAGGGCGACTGACATGATCCCCGGGGTGAATTTCCTTTCTTCCATCCAATCATCAAGGTTCCTTTTGAAGAGGGCCAAAGAGGCGCTCAGCTTGACATGTATGGGCAGTCTGTTCCAGAGTCTGGGGAGTCTTTGGGTCAGGAACCTATCCCTCCAGCTTGTTTTTTTTTTATTGTCATGACAAGATTTAGATCCCTGGAGCGTGTGGCTCTGAGGGATTGGGATTTCTTTAAGTGTAGCATGTCCAACAGCTCCCGGTTTGACATGGCCTTGTATGTTAAGCTGTCAGCATGCTGTCAGCAATAGTAATGCACTGCATGTTGCTGTAACACGGACATCTGGTCTTCAGTTGAAGCGGCTGCATGCCCCAAGGTATGTTACCCATTAGTTTCCCATACCACTCTATTAAGTAGTTGAACTAGTGGCATATTCACAGGTTTTCAAATTTTGGTGAAAGGGTCTTAATGTGGGTAATTTCTTGGTGATTTCATAGGTGCTATGTTATCAAGGTCCTCCTCTATGGATATAAGCCTGCCTGATGTTGGGGAATTGGCTCCAATAATGATGGCAGCCACATTGTGACACAGTGTGGGACCATTTCCAAACTCCATTCCAAGGGCACAGCTTCTGTGCTTGTGTGCAACCTACCCCATACACCCAGAATGGCACCCATGAACTGGAAGGCAAAGACATATCTGTCCAAGGAGTAGACTGGCTCATCACCAGCGACACAGTCTTCTTTGGTTGCCGCAAGCTTGATACAGCATAAAGATGACATTAGGTGACATCATACTGGTGGCTAAGCACATCTTAGGTACTGTTTACCTCCTGAAGTGCGTCTGTGGTCACTACCTGGCATTTGTGCAGGGCTATAATACAAGACAGACAGACACCAAAACAGTCATAACTGTACTGGTTGGATGTAGTATTTAGTCTGCATGATGACCTGAGGAAGTACATAGGCCAGGAGAGCAACATCATGATGGCATAGGGAGTTTGCATGCAGTAGGTGATTCTGTGCAATCACACATCACAGCTAGTACACTTTCCATGGCCAGTTTATTTCTACTTCTGATGGGGAAGCCAGCATTAGGGGATGGCATGGTCTAGAACCCATTGTGCCACCTGCACACTGCCATCTTGTGTTGAGGGCACTACAGGGCAAAATGGCCATATATATGCGATTGGGGTGTTTGAAGACTACCCTTAGAGTGAGCCACTCTTCACATTCATGGAGCACTCTTTTTTGTCAGAGTGGTGTGGATCATGCATGCAACTTTCCTAGGAGAAGGTGCCCCTGTGGATTGGATGTGTACAGTCAGAGCATATGTCTCGTGCAGGTATCCTGGACCTGTCCACCAAACATACACAGAGACAGACACACACACACACACACACACACACACACACACACACACACACACACACACACACACACACACACACACACTCACTCACTCACTCACTCACTCACTCTCTCTCTCTCTCTCTCTCTCTCCAGTGCCCGCCACCACATACTTGCACAACACTGGAGATAACACCCCCTGTCTGGCCAATCTACATAGCTTTCTCCAATTTCCCACCCATGACACACACACACACACACACACACACACACACACACACACACACACACACACACACACACACACCCCATTGTTGACACTTGTCAATGTGGCCATCCCCACCTATTCATATGTTGATAACTGTATGTTGCCCTCAGTACTCTGTTACTGGAGTAGTGTGTGTCTAATGCAGAATAAATAGCTAGAATAAAGCTGCAAGCATAGTATATCATATCACAATCTGGGTGTAGTTTTGCATGCCTCATTTGTTTTATGTGTGCAGCTTTATTCTAGCTATAGGTATAAACCAGATACTGCCTGTTAGCCAGTGCCATGGCTTAATGTGCCTGCCTCCTACTAACATGGTCATCCCCAGCTCCTCCATAGGCTCCTTATCTGGCACCTCCTTTGCTGCTGAGTGTGGTATTTCCTCCTCCTGTATAATATTTGTGTATCAGGATTTGTGTAACATTGGACAGACTGCAGAGATTTTATTGCACATTGCAGGGTCATACTGCAGTTTACAGCTAGATATATCCAGACCGCAGAAGCGGGCCTTAAGCAACTGAAACTCTTGTCCAAAAAGTATGTCAAGTCTGTAACAGGACAGTGTTATAATTATTCAGGTTTCTACTAGCTATCATTAGCCATGGTTCTTGGGCATATCTGACATCATGAACCTATGAATCACCAGTAAGATATCCCTGGGTAAGGTCGCTCCATTCAGATAGCTGGTGTAAGTTGCATGTATGCCATATGTGAAAGTCGTGGGCAGTGTCTGAGTGGTCTACATGCGTGAGCACACTCACAGTATATTATACTCTTTGCATTACAAATCAGCTGGCAGTTGATAGAGTGGAACCTCTTACAATTGATATACCTTTGTCCCTGCCCCCCCCCCAGGTGGGGTGTGGTCTATGGCCCCTAGTACCTCAAAGGAAATGGGCTGTGTCATAAAATGCATGTATTTTGTTGCCTCTCTTACCTGTTTTACATGAAAACTACATATGTTCCCCCATGCTGTTCCATAGCACCATGGAATTGGTGCAGTTTCCTTGAGGCAGATGCCAGCGATACACGCACCATGTCCCCATTGGTAGCTCAAAGGTCCCTGTAACTAGTAATCTGATGTTGTTAATCTTCTTTGCATTCATCACTGATAGGTTCTGTTCAGAGCTCTCGGAACCAAGTCGGCCTTTTACCAAGCTCGCGCCAGCCCAAAACTCTCAAGCTAAGCTTCTACACAGAATGCCCTTCTCTCTTTTACCTCAGATCTCGTTTGCCGTGTAGCCGTAAAGCCGCATTTCAGCTGAGCTCTCAGCTAAGTGGAAACTTACTAGATATTCTGTGTGAAAAACTTATTGATATTTCTTCCTTAAGTGAGCGATTAGTATTTCTAGTGTTTTTTTGTACTGTCAGACCTTGATCTTTTCTTCCTTGCTCTACCTGTTGGTAAACTTCAAGTACCATTGTTGGTACGGCCTTCTTCCCTTACCCTTGTGGTATTCCTTCCTCTTTTCTTTCCTAGCCTTTTAGTGTTTTTTCAGTAAGACATTTCGTTTTTACTTATACATATATCAATATAGTTATATGATTGTGTGGTATTTTGAACTGTGTTTGTTTTACTAGAACAGACTTGTTACATTTTGTCCTTGAAGTGTTTGCCTGTGGTGTCTCTCTGTCAAAATGTTGGATAAGAAAGGTACTTCAGGGTTTAAGCATTGTACTTCATGTAATGGCAAGTTACCTAATGGTGATTCTAACAATGATTGTGTATATTGTTTGTGGGTGCCCCATCTTTCGGTGCAACCTCCCTGTGACATTTGTCAGAGTTTCAGTCAACGCTCTCTGAATGAGTGCAAAAATAAACTGATACTGAAAGGGTTACTTAAGTCTCCCTTTTTAGAGGTCATTTCTGCGATGGAGGTCTCAACCCCTCCTAGTAAAGACAAAAAGAAGTCCCACTCAGTTCCCTCCTCACCCTCTGGTGATCAGGGTAAGCCTGTGAAATCAAAGGTCCCCAAGTTGTCCTCTGAGCATAAATCTGCCTCTACAGCTCCGTCCTTGTCAGCTCCGAGCTTTTCAAAACCTACGATACCGGTGCCAGCTTCAGCACCGATCCTGCCTCCAGCACCGACGATAGACTTCACTATGCCTACTACGACTTCAACACCTGTGGCCACTACGGCTCAGGGCATGCCTTCGATACCTTTGTCTGTTATGATATTGGAACCTACCACTTAGGATCGGAGTGCCCCTTCGACACTGAGTGTTTTTTCGACCAAGTTGGACTGGACTCCATTAATCCCAGTCTAGAAACTTGTGACATGGGTGCCGGCAGACCTTGCACCATGGACTCGATACTCCCCTTTCTTAGATCCATTCCTGGGCCAGATGTATAGCTCGTTCACTGACCAACCTGACTCCTCGTCCGGAGTATCCACTAGATCCACCAGGAGCCTGTCAGAACACGATGTGGTGCTTCTTGTGGACCAGCTGTTGGCAGCCAGGGGGGACAGCCACACTATCTAAGACCCATCTGCCTGCAGGACTTGGGTTGGTTTCTCCATGGACTCCTTCTTACACTTCCCCTTCGACCATTTTTGTTCCAAAGCTTTCTGCTCCAACGTCCTTCTCGGAACCCACCACCTCGGTGCCTATAGTGGACCTCACTCAGGCTCCGGGTTTGCCCCTTTGGCCCTCGGTTCCTGCGGAACCGGTCCTTCCTCAATCTGGGGATTGGAGGGGGACGGTCGCCTTGGCTCGAGGCACGGTTCCATGTGGGTCTTCGGTTCCGTCCTCGGTGCTGGTAGCCACGTCTGCACCGATCCTGCTTGAGACTCCATCCGTGGTGATGGGTTCTTCAGAGCGGGGTGTGACCCCTGTCCCAAGGTTGTCTTTCTCGGTTCCAGGCTCCCATCTGTCTTCGGGCGGACCTGCTTTCCATGTGATGGAGAGGGTTCTCACTTCTGGAAGCATTTCTTTGATGTCGGAACCCCAGTTTTCACCCACTGAGCTACAGCTGGCACAGACCACCTCCCCGTGGCGCCGTCAGAGAAGCCGTAGGACACCTCTGTTCAGGGTACCTGCTCTTCCGTGTCCTCCTCAGAGACCCCCACTGAGGAGCCCCCTCGAAAGAGGACGTGCAAGAGGAAGCACATGGAGTCTTTAATGGAAGACACGGATTACGATGATGGTGAAGGGCCCCCATGGTCATCTTCTGATCATGTCTCCTTCGGAGACATCCTGAAAATGCTAAAATAGAGAGGTGACTCGAAGCTTTTCAACCCTTTATCTGAGGAATCCATGTTCCTGCAGGCTTTCCACACCTGGCCATCTACCTCTTGGGTGACCCCGCCTGCCAACGAGCTCGTCTAGCTCATTGTACAGCCCGCTTGGAAGAACCCTGATTCTACTGAGGCGATCCCTCAGAGACCTGACAAAATTCTTTCCCCTCCAGAGGAGAAACCCACATTGGTCCAGAGGGTTACCAGTCGATGCTATGGTGGTGGCGGTGGCCATGGAAAAGGACTTGGCTGAGGAGAGTCTCGCTCTCCACCCGCCCAACAGAGAGTCTGGGTGGTGGACAGACTTGGGAAGTGAGTTTTTGCATCAAGGACCTTTGCCATACAGTCTCTGAACTGTTTGGCACATTTTATGAGACTCTAGAGGTGCTTGATCTCTGAACTCTCTGGGTCACTCGCAAGAGGTGTCTGAGGTCAGGGACAAAGTGGCCTCACAGCTCGCAACCCTGGATTCAATCTCCAACTCGTCCATGAGGTTGCTATCACATGTGACTGAAGGGACGGCTAGAGCAGCGGGTTCAGGCATTGTCATGCAACGTCATGCTTGGATGTGCATTTGTGACCTCACGGACCCCTTCAAGTCTTCCTTTTTGAATACTCCCATTGAAGCATCGTCCCTTTTTGGCACCAAGGTGAAGGACACGCTAGCCGGGTGCGAGCAAGACCCTGTCTGCCGTAGGCCTACGGTTTTCCAATCCTCAATGTTCCTTCTCTAGGAATCAGAGGAGTAGGAAAATGTGGCACAAAAAATCTTGGGGGTCCTTTACGTGCCGCACATGGTAATGATACCCCCAGGGGCAGAGGGGGTAACAGTTCCGGAAGACGGCCCTACAGAGGCAGAGGGAGTCCTCTTAACCAAGGCTCCAGGGACTCATTCTCTGGACAGCCTTACCAGCGCTCTTGAGGAGCAGCCTGATTGCTTACCTCTGGAAGCAGTCGGTGGGGTCATTTTTGTCTGCACCAAGCTGCCTGGCAATCTATTACCCCGATCGTTGGGTGCAGAGTATAATCACCAGAGGTTTACACCAGCCCCCTTTCTTGTCAACCAAACCTTCCAAAAAAGCTTCCCGGTGTTTCACCCAGTCAAAGGGAAGAAGCAGTTTCAGAGATAGCTGTCTCAAAAAAGAGTCATCCAACCAGTCCCACCAGACCAATGTGGATCTGGATTCTACTCTAGATTCTTTTTGGTGCCAAAAAAGACAGGGGACTAAAGACCTATTTTGGATCTCAGCAGCTTGAACAAATCTGGTCACCCAAACCAAACTCCAGATGGTCACGATTCAGTCCATTCTACCTTTTTTAAGGGAAAGTGATTGAATGTGCTTGATAGATCTCCGGGATGCGTATTACTACATCAAAATGGACAAACGCTCTAGGAGTCTGCTTCACTTCCGGCCAGGGGCCAGTCACTATCAGTTTCGTGCCCTGCCATTCTGTCTCTCTACAGCCCCCAGAGTGTTCACGAAGTGCATAGCAATGGTCACAGCTCATTTGAGATTACAAGAATTCTGGGTGTTTCCATATTTGGACGACTGGCTGCTCACCGCCCCCACCGAGCGTCTTCTGGTAACAGCACTGCATTATACACTCTCTCTGGGAAAATTTTTGGGAATAAAAATACATTATGAAAAATCAAACCTTACTCCTATGCAACAAATAGAATTCATCGGAGCAATTTTCAATACCCAGACCTGTCTAGTGTCACTCCCAATCCACAGACTCCAGCGGCTGAGACTCCAGCTCCAGGTGATATTCTGTCAAACAAAAGTTTCAGCAAGGGAGGTTCTTCAGGCCCAAGGATCCATGGCAGCTTCAATTCCGATAGCGCCCCTGGCGAAGCTACACATGCGAATCCTGCAATGGCAACTCCTGCAAGCAGGACCTTCTTTGGTTGATGAAGCCAGAAACAGAACTTTGGAGTCGCCCATTCCAATCCCCTCAGCCCAGAGCCATTGTGAACATGGATGCTTCCCTGATCGGGTGGGGGTGGGGGGGGGGGCATTTCCAGAGAAAGACAGTCCAACGCACATGGTCCACCTTAGAGGTCAACCTGCATATCAACTTTCTAGAACTGAGAGTGGTGCTGTTAGCATTGCAGGCTATTCATCTGGTTCTCCCTTCTGGGACAATTCAGTCAGACAACATGTCAGTGGTGTGGTATATCAGCAAGCAAGAAGGAACCAAGTCCTACCTGCTGTTTTGAGAGGCCATGAGAATTTGGCACTGGGCAATAGCTTCCAACCGCTTTCCAATGGCAACACATATCCCGGGGAACTCGAACGTAATTGTGGACAAACTGAGCAGATGCATCCTCCTGCCTCACAAGTGGTCCCTCAATCCTGAGGTGGCAACAGAAATCTTCAGCCATTGGAGCTAGCCTTGCTGCAGTTTTTTTGCCTCCCCATCGAACAACAAGGGCAGCAGCTATTTCCCCCTGTTTCCCCTTGAGGGACGCTCTGATCCACGACTGGCACACAGGATTTCTTTACGCTTTTCCTCCCATTCCCTATTCCACAATTCCTAAGGAAAGCTCTTCGGTTGAGATGCAAGATGATCCTCATAGCCTCGTTCTGGCCTCGACAAGTTTGGTTCCCCTTCCTTTGGCCTCACTTAGTATGACCGCCTAATATTCTGGACCCTCTTCCAAATTCGATTACTCACCCCCAAGGGTTGAGCCATCCGAATCTGTCAAGTTTCAAGCTGACTGCTTGGTTTCTCCACTTCCGTTAGTTGCCGGGCAAGCTAATCTCACCTCACCAGTTCGGGACATCATTCTGGCCTCTCATAAACCATCCACCAGAAGACTTTATCAGGATAAATGGAAAAGGTTCTCCACCTGGTCAAAGGATAACATGCTAGACCTGTATTCGGCTCCGGCGACTGCAGTGCTACAACACCTGTCTAAGTTCTTTGATGATGGAGCTTCTGCCTCTGCCATACAAGTACACCTGGCAGCGATTTCTAATTCCCAAAATGATCTAGATGGTACCCCTCTCATCTCCTTGCATCTATGTAAAGCTTTCCTCAAGGGAGCCTCTCACATCAGGCCTCCGTTTAGACAGCCTGTGGAACCATGGAACCTCAATTAAGTCCTTCAGTCCTTGACTCAACCCCTGTTTGAGCCTGCAGCAAAGTGCGACCTAAAGTTCTTGTCCTGGAAATTCTTGTTTTTGGTAGCTATCACGTCAGCCAAGTGAGTTTCAGAGCTGCAGGTATTGTGTATCAAAAGGCCCTATCTGGTCTTCCGTAAAGACAGAATATCACTCCAGATGGAACCCATCCTTCCTGCCCAAAGTTGTTTCTGATTTTTCCATTAACCAGACCATTGAGCTCTAAAGCCCATTCCACAAGATCTATGGCAACATAGGTTCATAGGTAGGTACTAGCCTCTCGGCCCAAGGGCCTAAGTAAGCTTAGCCAACAAGGTTCCCTGGCTTACGCCACCCAAGAAATTTATTTTCCTGTGCCCCTGTCGAGCAGGGCCACAGAAGTGATCCCTAGGGTGTATTTCCTATTTCCCATCCACTCATCAAGATTTTTCTTGAAGAGTGCTAATGAGGAACTTTGCTTGACATAGATGGATAGCTTGTTCAAGAGTATGGGAAGTCTCTGGGACAGGAATCTATCCCTTCAGCATGTCCTGATGTTCATCGTGTTTCACTGTTGCAGTCATTACTCTTGGGTTATCCTGCTGGCAGGCTACCCTCAGTCAGCCAGAATTCCAAAGTCTAGGTCCAGCGTCGGTTGCTGTCTCCTCTTCCCTGACGTCAGTGCACCAGGGGTATAAAAGATGCAGCCGACCCATTTTCTTCAGTCTTTCTTGCCGCGTGGTGCCAGAAGCAAAAGCAGTTTGCAAGACTCCTGAGATTTTCAAATCCGAATTTCAGAACCAAAGTCTTCATTAAAGCTAAGTACCCCGTTGAGGAAACGTTTTTCTTGCTCCAGACCGATGTCAGAAGAAGTTAACAATTGTATTTCTTGTGGGAAGCAAATACCTCAAAAAAGGATTTTCACTCTTACTGTATTCCTTGCTAGGCCAGGATTTTCACTTTTACTGTATTCCTTGCCTAGGCCCTGATCACAACGTTGCTAGCTGTCGGTTTTGCGCTAGATTTAACCAACGCACTATTAAGTGTCTGTTTGATTTTGCATTTCATTACTTTGGCCGAAGATTTAATTATATAATGCCATCGGACCAGCCGACAACCGGAGTTTACAAAAAACGCAAGGACAAGGAAAAGGATAGGCATCCGAGGTCCAAAACTGACGACGAGGCCTCTGCTAGGCCAGTCGCCGGTTCTCAGTGAGGCGCTTTCGCAGCCCCTGGCGCCCGCTACCTCAGAGCCACAGGCTGCTTCCGACTCCCACATGGAGCCGACTGGGCCCTTGGATACTCAAGGTATTGGACACTCGGAAATCATTCCCTCAGATGGGTCCGGAGCCGCTGAGCAGGCATCGGCTTCTGAGGGTGTCTTCAGACCTACACAACTATATATTAAGCCATCTTCAGCTTCACAGGCAAAGACTAAAGCAGCTCTAAAGACAAAGAAACAAGTACAGCATTCTCCTACTCAGACTTCCATGCCTAAAAAACAGATGCTCAAAATGGCCGAAGACCTAATTACTTTGATCAGGGGTTCCCATCCCCCTCCTGATAAGAGGCCTAGGCAAGAGACAGAGTATGATTCTTCTGATCAGGTTTCTATTTCCTCTGATTCCTCTTCTGAACAGGATTACTCCATGCTTCCCTATGAGGATTCTGATGCTGAAGAATCCATTCCTTCAGCCTCTCCTCCTGAGGATTATTCTTTTGGGGAAACCCTGCACACTATGAGGGAGCATTTCCACTGGGAGAGCCAAGATTATTCTGCATCTAAGAAAAGGCTCAGAGACTTTCTGCTACTTCCTCAGCACAGACCCCTTGCTATTCCACCTGTTCTAGACATTGTAGATGATGTATTTTCAGAGTCCGGCCTGTCCCCTGACTCCCTACCCCCTGCACCTGCTAAGCCAGACAGATACTACAGGGTCCCGGATTCCCATAAATTCCTATATAAAAACCCCGCTGCTGACCCAGAAACTATTTCTCAGGGTCCCAAAGGGGTTAAAGCTTCCACTGCAAAAAACCCTGTCCCCTCTGATAGGAATTCTAGGGCTCTAGACAGATGGGGGAAAAAAGTCTACACTTCTGCTACCCTGGCTGTAAGGGCTTTAAATTGTCAGTTTCTTATGCTTAAATATCAGCAATATTTAATGTCACTGCTCAAACAGAAATTGTTGACAAATACTGAATGTTCAGAGAACAAGGAATTGCAGGATTTATTGCATGCAGCTGAACAAGTGGGAAAGCATACTTTGCAATGTGGATATGATTCTCTGGAGGCCTCCTGCAGGGTCGCTGTTATAGGTTCTGTTATTAGAAGGCATGCTTGGTTAAAGGAACAGAATCTGCCTGATCATGTTAAAGCAAAATTATTAGATGCAGCATTACAGCATGATACTTTGTTTGGTACTAAAGCAGAAGAGGTGTTGAAAAAAATGGAGGATAAAGCAAAATCCATGCAGACTGTCAAGGATTTCTTACAGGTACAGCCACCCAGGTTTAGCAGGAACTGGCCTTCTAAAAATTGGTCCTTTCCAGTGTCAGACAGACCACAAAGAGGCAGATCTCCGCCCCAAGGCTCATACAGGCCTAAACAATGGGGTGCTCCTACCTCCAAAAGCGGAGAAAACAAATCACAGCCTTACAGGAAACAGTCCCAATGACTTTCCTCTACCAGATCCAAGCACTTCTCTTTTGGCAGCCCCCTTAGGGGGAAAACTAGCACTTTTTCATCAAATTGGAAAATGGTTACCCAAGACAAATGGGTCCTGAACATAGTGTCCCAAGGCTACAGATTACATTTTCACACTCTACCAAGGTCAAAAGGTATGCCAGACCTGCCACACAATCAATGGGCAGAGGCACAAAAACAAATTACAGCCCTCATGGACATGAGGGTCATTCAGCAAGTACCACAACAAGAGCAGGGGCAAGGATTTTACTCCAGACTTTTCCTAGTACCCAGAAAGGACAAAACCTGGAGACCAATACTGGACCTGTCTATACTAAATACGTTTCTGGAAGTTCCAAAATTCAAGATGTTGACTCTACAGCAGCTACTGCCCATGCTGGACAAGAAGTCTTGACTCGTAACTTTGGACCTAAAAGAGGCATACCTGCATGTCCCAATCAGACAATCTTGCAGAAGATACCTCAGATTCATAGCTGGCTCAATGCATTACCAATTCTCTGCACTGCCCTTTGGCTTATCTACTGCGCCCAGGGTCTTCACAAAATGCCTGGCACCAGTAATTGCGTTTTGCAGACAAAAAGGAATTCAAATATATCCCTACTTGGACGACTGCCTAATTCAAGCAGAGAACAAAGACATTCTTCTAAAGCATCTGACGTTTGTAAAAAGATTACTAATTGGCCTATTAAACGAAAAGAAATTAAAACTAGTGCCCTCTCAAGAGATAATATTCCTGGGTGCAAGCTTAAATACAACTGCCCAGGTGGCTTATCTCACGCCAGACAAACAAAAGCAACTGACTACTTACTTCAAGAAATTGGCAACAAAAGCCCACTTATCTGCAAGGAAAATCCTGCAGGCCTTGGGTTTCATGGCATCCTGCATTCTACTAATTCCATATGCCAGACTGCATATGAGGAAACTACAATGGTATCTAAAAAGTGTTTGGACTCAGCATTGCCACAGCCTGGAGACAGTAATTACACTCATTCCCTGCTTGCAACAGGAGTTTCGATGGGCAGAAGCCTGTCACCACAACAAGGGTCTACCATTCAGTTTACCCACAGCAAGACAGACACTGACAACGGATACATCAGATTATGCCTGGGGGGGACCCATATGGCAGGAAAATGTATTCAGGGCACATGGCCTGCAAACCAGTGCATCTTCACATCAATCAAAAGGAGATGCTAGCTGTTCAAAATGCCCTGACAGCTTTCAAGGACCTGCTTCACCCAGGACAGTTACTGATAAAGACAGACAACACTACGGTCATGTGGTACATAAACAAGCAGAGAGGTACACATTCGTACCCCCTCTGCAGACAAGCAATGACCTTATGGGACACAGCATTGGCTTTTCAAGTTCACCTGCAAGCACAATTCCTGCCAGGAAAGACAAATACTCTGGCAGACGAACTAAGCAGAAATCTCATGGATCCCCACGAATGGAAACTGGATCCACAATTCTTCAGCATGATAATAAGGAAATGGGGATGCCCAGACATAGCTCTGTTACATAGCTCTATTTGCCTCCCCTCACAACTGCCAATTGCAGAGATTTTTCACAAGGATTTACCACAAGCAAGCATGGAAAGTGGACGCCCTATCCTTCAGCTGGAAAAATCTAACAGTATATGCTTTTCCCCCCATTGCCTCTCCTGCCCAGGGTACTCCTAAAGGTCAGACAAGAGAAGCCAAAAATGATACTGATAGCACCAGATTGGCCACGCCAGCACTGGTACCCAATCCTAAAGAGCTTGTCTCAAGGTCCAGCATGGATATTACCTCAAACTTCTCACTTACTGACCCAACATAACAATCAGATCCTGCACAGCCAACTCAGGACCTTAAATCTGGCAGCATGGCGGATAATGTAACCATTCAGAACACTCCTCTTTCAAAAGCTGTTATGGATGTTATCTTGGAGGCCAGGAGGCCCAGTACCAGAAAATCTTATGCAGAAAAATGGAGGAGATTCTGTGCTTGGAACCAGGAACAAGGCATTGACATGTGTGTACCAAATATCCCTCAGATTTTACAATACCTAACTGACAGGCTGAACAAAGGCCTTTCTTTCTCATCAGTTAAGATTCATGCCTCTGCCATTTCAGCCCACTGCAATACGGAACCACCTATCTTTTCTCATCCTTTAATAAGGCAGTACCTCAGAGGGGCCAAAAACATTAGGCCTCCAAGAAGAGCACCAATTCCGGCCTGGGACCTCAATTATGTTTTGGAAAAACTCACACTGCCTCCTTTTGAGAGAGCATCAACAGCAGATATAAAATTCTTATCCTGGAAAACAGCTCTGCTCCTAGCAATAACCTCTGCAAGGCGAGTCTCAGAGTTACAAGCACTAATGGCTGTGGAAACTCATCATTTTTCATCCAGACAGGGTTTCTCTGAGGACAAACACTGCATTTTTGCCTAAGGTGGTGTCCAGTGTGGCCCTCAACCAAACCATCCACTTGCCTACCTTTTATCCAAATCCACAGAACAAGGGTGAGAAAATTCTGCATTCTTTGGACATACACAGGCAGTTACACTTCTACTTGGACAGAACTAAAGCTTTCAGAAAGACTGAGCAGCTTTTAGTGTCCTATGCTGCAGGATCACAAGGAAAGGCTATCTCAAAACAGACTATTTCTAAATGGATAGGCCATTGCATCCGCTTCTGCTATTTTCAACATGGCAAAATCAGTGCCTAAGGGCATTAGGCCTCATTCCACCAGAGCAGCAGCCACTTCAGCAGCCTTCCTCAGAGGAGTACCAACCAAAGATATCTTAGAGGCTGCAACTTGGAGTTCAGTGCACACCTTCATAAAGCACTACCACTTACCTCTTTACTCTAAGTCCAGAGCAGGCTTTGCCACTGCAGTTCTGCAGGGCCTCATAGCCTCTCCTAATCCTATTTAGCCCAGCCACCCATCCTCAGCTTTGGGATTCAACCCAAGAGTAATGACTGCAACAGTGAAACACGATGAACATAGTACAGTTGTGTACCTACCATAAATGTAGATGTTCGAGTGTATTCACTGTTGCAGTCCAGGTTACCCACCCTCCATCCTCCTTTTCTTTGCTGGGACTTATCTGCACTTCTCTATCCTATACAACCTTTTTGGTGTATTTGCTTGTAGATGAAGAAAATGTTATTTTTGTGCATGCATTTTTATTGGTATATTTTTCAGCCTACCAATTTGGGTGCACCTGACATCTGGGGCAAGAAAAACTGAAGAAAATGGCGTCGGCTGCATCTTTTATAGCCCTGGTGCACTGACGTCAGGGAAGAAGCGACAGCAACGCCGGACCTAGACTTTGGAATTCTGGCCGACTGAGGGTAGCCTGCCAGCAGGATAACCCAAGAGTAATGACTGCAACAGTGAATACACTCGAACATCTACATTTATGGTAGGTGCACAACTGTACTTTTATTGTGGTGACAAGGTTTAGGTCTCTAGAGCGTGTAGCTCGGAGGGATTGGGATTTCTTTAGGTGAAGCATGTCCAACAGTTCTGGGTTTGACATAGCTTTATATGTTAGGCAGAGATCACCTCGGAGTAGGCGGTACGCTATGGAGTAAAGCTGGAGTTTTTTCAGACAGTCAGTGTAGGGCATCTGTTTGAGGCCAGTAGTCCACTTTGTGAGGTACTTCTGTGGCCTTTCCAGCTGCAGCAGATGTCTGGTGAGGTACATTTCAAAAGGGGCGTTATACTCTTTAATGGGTCTAATGAGTGTCGAGTTGAGGGGATGAGAACCCTTTTGTGATGAGGTGTGCCACGTAGAAGGATTTCCTGACTACTCTGGTGATGTGATTATCAAAGGAGGGACTACTGTCTACCTGGGTCCCAAGGTCTCTTATCACACATTCGGCATTAAGTAGACTGCCGCCTATGTGGTAGAGTTCATGAGTACAGCGTTTTTACCAAAGGGGATGTCAGTGCACTTTTTGGCATTGAGCTTGAGGCCATGGCTCTGACACCAGGCATCTTTCTCAGAAAGGCCCTTCTGTAGAATGTCCACATCATTTTGGGGACATCTATAGCCTTCTATTCCAGATCTTCCATGGATGACATTTGCGCAGCAGCCACTTGGGCTAAACCTCATACCTTTATCAATCATTACAAATTGGATTTGGTCTCCAGAGGGAGAGCTACATTCGGCTCAATGGTACTCAGGAACGTTCTTCCATACAGGCCGCCCATGGACCTCAGGGTAGCTTGGGATTCTGTCCCTTCAGTGATGAACGGAAAGAAGATTAACAACATCAGATAAAGAAGTTATGTCTTACCATAACGTTCCATCTGTGTTGTTGATCTTCTTTCATTCATCACATCCCATGCTCCATCCAACACCAAAGGCTCCTGGGGGATGCTTTGGGTCCAAGTGGTGTCCTAAGGTATTTGCGCAGAAGTAGCCTCAGCTTTACTTCTGTAGCTCTAGCAAACTCGTTATGAGGTAACAGGAAGAAGGGCTTTCTGGGTAGAAGCTTAGCTTGAGAGTTTTTGGCTGGCACGAGCTTGGTAAAAGGCCGACTCCCATCAGTGATGAATGAAAGAAGATAAACAACACAGATGGAACGTTATGGTAAGACACAACCTCTTTTTCTCAGACAAGTATACTTTGGTGTCCAGAAGGATAGGTACTTCATGCATTCCTTGGACCTGCATATGAGCGTGACGTATCTCAACCAGCTGCATATGGTAGCAGTCTTCAATTTCTGTGTCTCTGAAGGCATGATATGGTAGATACTGATGGATGACTGAGTGCCACTGATGATCACACTCCAAAATACTGTGACTACCAGCAGTGATAACTGCCTCTTGCATATATATATTTACTAGTGCAGTGGCTGCCTCATACATGTTTTCACAGCCAGTCTCTTGTAACTCTTAAGATGTTCTTCGTGTTTCACTGTTGCAGTCATCACACTTGGGTTATCTGCCTGCAGGTAGCCCTCAGTTGGCCCGAATACCAAAGTCTTAGTATTTCTGTGTCGGATGCTGTCACTTCCTCCATGATGTCAGGTCGTCAGGGGTATAAAACAGGCAGCCGACGCCATTACATCAGTCTTTCTTGCCGAGGAGGAGCCTGAAGCAGAAGCAGTTCATAAGTTCCGGTCGGCTGCTACCTGGAATTTTCGTTTTCGAGTTTATAATCCTGAAATCTTCTAAAGCTAAGTACCCTGTTGGGGGTTCTTTTTTCTTGCTCTAACCAATGTCAGAAAAAGTTAACAATTGTCTTGCCTGTGGAAAGCAAATACCTCACAGCGATTTTCATTCTTACTGCGTCACCTGTTTAGGCCCAGACCACAACATCCCTCACTGTCAGTTTTACGCCTTAATACCCAAACCATTCGTCATCAGGCTATCTTTGTAGCTAAATTCTTTTGCTCTCGTTCTCAGTATTCCGAAATGGCTTTGACAGGCCATGCGACTACCGACCTTCCAAAAAAATGAAAAGATAAAGACAGAGTCTGCATAGGTCCAAAACTGCCGATGATGCTTCCATGGAGCTAGTTGCCAGTTTGCCGGGACTCAGTGAGGCGCCTTTGCAGCCCCTGATGCACGCTTGTTTAGATTTGCAGGCCTCAGCTGAGACCCATTCGGAGTCCGGTATGCTGCAAGATGCTTCTTCGACTATGGAACTTGTGGAAGTCTCTACCTTGGATGGGTCCAGAGCCGCTGTGCAGACACCGGCTTCTGAGGGTGTATTCCATCCTACCGATGTTCAAATCAAACCGACAGCTCCTTTCTTAACCAAAACTAGAGAGTTTTAGGCCCAGAGTATGCACTACGCCTAGAAAACCGATGACCAAAGCGCATGCTCAAGCTCCCATGCCACAAAAACAAATGCTTAGAATGGCTGAAGACCTTATTACCCTAATTAGGGGAAGCCAGCCTTCCCCTGGTAAGAGACAAAGAATTGAGTTTCCTTCTGAATCTACAGACCAGGAGTCCGATGACTCTGAACCGGCTGATTATCAGGACTTGCCCTTATCAGCCTATGAGGATTTAGATGCAGAGTAATCCATTCCCTCTGCCTCCCCTCCAGAGGATTTTTCTTTTGGTGAAACCTTGCATACCTTAAGGGAGCATTTCCAGTGGGAATGCCAAGACTATCCTCAGTCCAAAAAGAGACTCGGAGAATTTTTAGAGTTGCCTCAGTACAGGCCTCTAGCTATATCCCCTTTCCTGGATGTTGTAGATGATGTTTTTATGGAATCCAGTCTTACTCCAGATACATTACCCCTTGCCCCTAGGAAACCTGACAGGTACTACAGAGTACCTGATTCCCAGAAATTTCTTTTCAAAAATCCTACTGCTGATCCAGAGACCATTTCCCAGGGACCTAAATGTATTAAAGCCACTACAGCCAAATATCCTACCCCTTCGGACAGGGATTCCAGAGTTTAGACAGATGGGGTAAGAATGTATATACCTCTGCCACTCTTGCCATCAGGGCATTGAATTGCCAGTTTCACATGTTGAAGTACCAGCAACATATTATGGAACTAATTAAACAAAAAATGGTATTAATTCCAGATTGTGCAGAAAATACATATTTTCAAGAGCTAATGCATTCTGCAAACCAAGTTAGTAAGCATACCTTGCAGTGGGGCTTTGATGCCCTAGAAGCATCTGGCAGGGCTGCAGTCACTGGTTCTGTACTGAGAAGGCATGCTTGGCTGATGGAACAAACCTTGCCAGATCATGTGAAATCCAAATTACTAGATGCTCCTTTAAGTAAGGACCTTTTGTTTGGCACCAAAGCAGAAGAAGTTCTTAACAAGATGGAAGAAAAAGCTAAATCTATGCAAACTGTTAAAGAATTCTTACAAGTGCAACCACCTAGATTCAGTAGGCATTATCCTTCAAAAACTGGTCCTTTCCACCCCCCTACCAGGCTTTCCCAGACAAGACTCGGGGGAAACAGGCCACCCAGATTACAGTCTCAGGGTATTCAGAGATCTAAACAATGGAGTGCCCCCACCCCAAAACCAGGGAGTGGTAAGCCTACCCCCCCCTATGGAAAAAGTTCACAATGACTTCTCAGTTCTCCTTCCCAGCCCTGCCCAACTGCTTGTGCCCCTAGGAGGAAAACTTGACCTTCTTGCAAAAAAATTGGATGTTCATTACTCAGGACAGATGGGTCCTCAACATTGTATCCCAGGCGTACAAATTCTTCTTCCACTCACTGCCAACCCCAAGCGGGTTTCCAGACCTTCCTCCAAACCAGTCGGCAGAGGCTCAAAAACAAGTACTTTCCCTGCTCAGTATCAGAGCTGTTCAACCTGTTCCAGTAGAACAAAGGGGTCAAGTTTCTACTCCAGACTTTTCCTGGTACCCAGGAAAGAGGGCTCTTGGCGCCCAGTACAGGATCTTTCAATTCTCAACACCTTCCTGGTGGTCCCAAAATTCAATATGCTTACCCTGCAACAGCTTCTCCCCATGCTAGCCAAGGATGCCTTAAAAAAAGCTTATCTGCACATCCTCATAAGGGAGTCATGCAGGAAATATCTACGTTTCAGGGCAGGCTCTATGCACTATCACTTCTCTGCGCTTCCCTTTGGCTTATCTACTGTGCCCAGTTCACAAAGTGCCTGGCTCCAGCCATTGCATACTGCAGGCAGAGAAATATCCAGATTTTCCCATACTTGGGCGACTGCGTGATTCAGGCAGACAGTCAGGAATTGCTGCTTCAGCACCTGATATTGGTAAAAAGCCTTCTCACTTCATTGGGGTACACCATCAACGAAAAGAAATCACAACTGGTACCCAGACAAAATATTGTATTCCTAGGAGCAAGCTTGGACACAACTTCCCAGATGGCATTTCTCACTCCAGAAAAACAGGTCTATCTGACAAACTACTTCAAACAAATGGCTACCAGAACCCAGCTATCTGCAAGAAAAATACTGCAAGCCCTAGAGTTCATGGCCTCCTGTATTCTACTAATTCCATATGCAAGACTGCATATGAGGAAACTTCAATGGTACTTAAAAAGTCTTTGGTGCCAACATTTGCAGGACCTGGAAACAGTCATTCCTATCATGCCTTGTCTAAGGGCAGAGTTCCTTTGGTGGGCAGAAGCATGCAGCCATAACAAGGAACTGCATTTCACTCAACCCCTCACCTCCCAAACTCTGACAACCCACGCATCAGACGATGCATGGGGGCTCACATGGCAGGCAAATGCATTCAGGGCCACTGGAGCCCAGGGCAGATTCTCCTGCACATCAATCAGAAAAAGATGCTAGCTGTACAGAATGCTCTGACAGCTTTCAGATACCTAATCCTTCCAGGACAACTGCTGGTAAAAACAGGCAACAACACAGTTATGTGGTACATAAACAAGCAGGGGGGACCCCATTCTTACCCACTCTGCAAGTTAGCCATGGCCCTGTGGAACACAGCCTTGAGCTACCAAGTGCATCTACAAGCTTAATTCCTGCCAGGCAAACAAAATTCACTGGCAAACGACTTAAGCAGAAATCTCCTAGACCCACACGAGTGGAAATTGGAGCACAACACCTTCAACCTTCTGATCCACAGGTGGGGGACACCGGAGGTGGACCTCTTTGCCGCCCCCCAGAACCACCAGTTCAGCAAATACTGCATCAGGATCCCTCACAACAGGGCCTGGAAGGTGGATGCTCTATCCTTTCAATGGGAAAACCTCTCAGTCTACGCCTTTCCTCCTCTGCCCTTTCTCTCAAGAGTACTACTCAAGATAAAACAGGACAGGCAAAGGGCAATTCTTATTGCACCAGATTGGCCACGCCAGCACTGGTACCCACTGCTACACAGCCTGACAACTATGCCACCCTGGCACCTACACCAGACACCTACCCTGCTGTCTCAGCAGGAGGGAAAGAGTTTGCATCCCCAATTGCAAACACTAAACCTTGCAGCATGGCTTATCCCTTGAATACCCCACCAGCAACCCTCAGCAAACAGGTGCTGGACGTTATTCTTGAAGCCAGAAGACCTAGTACTAGGAATTCCTATGCTGAAAAGTGGAAAAGATATTGTTCTTGGAATCAGTCTAAAGGGAAGGACACAGCAGTGCCCTCCTTATCTCTAATCCTGGATTACCTAGCAGAGTTACTCCACAGAGGCCTATCCTTCTCCTCCACTAAGATTCATGCTTCTGCCATCTCATAGGTTGGTACTAGGCTATCAGTCCTAGGGCCTATACAAGCCTAGCTATAACAATTCCCTGGCTATTTCTTCCCACACTATTTACTTTCCTGGATCCCTGTCTAGCAGGGCGACTGATGTGATTCTCCAGGGTGAATTTCTTTTCTCCCATCCAATCGTCAAGGTTCCTTTTGAAGAGGGCCAAAGAGACGCTCTGCTTGACCTGTATGGACAGTCTAATCAAGAGTCTGGGGAGTCTCTGGGTCAGGAACCTATCCCTCAAGCATGTTTTGTTTACTATGATGACAAGGTTTAGGTCCCTGGAGCACATGGCTCTGAGGGATTGGGATTTTTTTAAGTGTAGCATGTCCAACAGCTTTGGGTTTGACATGGCCTTGTATGTTAAGCAGAGATCACCTCTGAGTAGACAATATGCGACAGAGTATAGTTGGAGTTTTTTAAGGCGGTCAGCATAGGGCATCTGCTTTAGGCCTGTGATTCTTTTAGTGAGGTATTTCTGTGGCCTTTAAAGTTGCTGCAGATGTCTTGACAGGTACATACCAAACGGGGCTTTGTATTCTATAATGGGTCTAATGAGGGATGAGTACAGTGGGACAATGAGCTCCTTTTTTCTGGATGAAAAGTCCTTAGTGATAAGGTGTGCCACATAGAAGGATTTCCTGACTGTTGTGACAATGTGATTATCGAAGGTGAGACCACTGCCCACCTGTGTCCCCAAGTCTCTTATCACACTTTCGGTGTTTAGTGTACTGCCACCTATGTTGTAATCCACGGGTACATGTTTTTTCCCAAAGGGGATAACTATACATTTCTTGGCATTGAGCTTGAGCCCATGGCTCTGGCACCAAGCATCTGTTCCTGTAAGGCCCTTTTGTAGAGTATCCACATCATTTGGGGATTCAATAATGGCTCGCAGTTTGCAGTCATCTGCAAATTTTGTTAGCCAGAGTCCCTTAGTGTTGACCTGTACTTCACAGAAGTAGATGCCAAACAAGAGTGGTCCTAGGACTGAACCCTGAGGTACTCCACTTGTCACTTGTCTGGAGCTGGATTTGGAGTCAGCTACTTTTACAGTGTGGGTTCTGTCAGTAAGCCAGTTGGCAACCCATCGAGTGACATAGGGATTAATGGCCAACTTAATAAGTTTATCTATGATTCCAGAGTGGAGGATGGTGTCAAATGCCTTGGCGAGGTCCAGATAGGCTGTATGGTCTGCCTTACTCTCGTCCACGACTCTGGAGACTGATTCAAAGAAGTCATTCAGATTCAGGAGACAAGATCGGCCCTTCAGGAACCCAAACTGGGTGGGGTCCAGTGTTTGAAGGTTGCCAATGTCTTTGTTTATAAGTTACATGATAATATGTTCCATGGCCTTGCAGATCAGGCTCGTCAGACTGATGGGGCAGTAATTCCTGGGATCCAAGGTGGGATCCCCCTTGTGGAGTGGGATAACTGTAGCTGTGCGCCACTCAGTGGGCACGAAGCCTGAGATGAGAGTGTGATTAAACATGACACTTAGGTGAGGTGCCAGTTCATTTTGTAGTTCATGTAGTACACAGTCTGGGATGTCATCTGGTCCCATGGATGCTGTATTCTTAGCTTTGGAGAGTGCGTTGTTTAACTGTGTGGCCATTATTACTGGAATCTGGCAATCGTCTGGTATTGAGATGGGCCATTTAGGGGGTGGGCGGGATAAAGTTGGCACTGAATTGATCTGCCAGGATATTGGCAATATCCTTGGGAGCAGTATATTTAATGCCATTCTGTTGTAGCCCAGAGCAGATCTGAGCATTGCCATTTAGATTCTTGACATAGTTATAGAATGCCTTGTAGTTGTCTTTGGAATCTTTGGCAGTTTTATTTTCATAACTAGCTTTGGGGGATTTTATGAGGGATCTCAGCTTCTTACTGAGGCTGGTAAGAGAGGTTTTTGCATCCTGGGATTTTCCTCTTTTCTGCAACAGTTTCTTCCTTTGGTTGTAAAGTTTGTTTATGGCAAGGGACCACGAGATTGGCTTCCTTTTTTTGGAGGAGAGCATCTTGGTTCTATTTGGGATGGCACCATTCATGCAGGAGTGGATGTGCTCATACAGTGCCTTAGTGTAAGACTCAGCAGTCGAAATTTCAGTTCCCGTCTGCATGGGTATCATGAAGTTTGTCACTTCTGACTTGAGTAGCATGAAGTTGGCTCGGAGAAGTTTTTTATGGAGGGTTTCCTTACTCGGGGGTGGGGGTGGGATGTGGATATTAAGAGTGATTAGCTTATGGTATGACCTGACCAACAAAGGGGTGACCATAGATATGGAGCATCGATTTCCCATGTTGGTAATGACCAGGTCTAGGATATTGGAGCCCCTGGTGGGACTATGGATTAGTTGATCCAGGGCGTTGGAATTTATGAATTCCAAGAACCGTTGGTCTAAGGTGTTGGTACACAAGTAGTTTTCCGAGTTAATGGCAGGGTAGTGGAAATCACCCAGTATTAGGGTGTTTGGTTGTAGCTTAATATTTTCCAGTATGTTTAGAAAGGTGTAGTGAGAATCTTGGGCATGGTGGGGGATCTGTAGCAAGCTACAATTTGGATTGCAGTCTTACCTTGTGTTAGTTGCACCTGGAGAATTTCATACGCATTGTGTTGGGCAACTAGCCTGGTGGTGTGAATATCCTTGGTGAATATGGACACTCCTCCACCTTTAGTGTTTCGATCCTGGTTTGGTGGCTGAAAAGTGTGGTAAGAGTTGTAGCCTGGTATTGCAGTGGTGCTCTCTGGAGCCTTGAACCATGTCTCAGCTACTGCACAGATATCGATGTTCTCCATTTTTAGGAGTGCCACGAGAGAGTGCATTTTGTGGTTTAGACTTCTTGCATTGAGTAGCATTACCTTCAGATTTTGCATGCTTGTACCTGTTATGGTGATGGTTTTGTCATTTGAACTTTGCCTAAAAAAGGCACTATAGGGGTGGCAAGAGCCTTAGCCAGTAACCTGAATCCCAGGGGTGACAGGTGCAGACCATCTATGGCAAAGCATCGTGGTCTGTCGATCATGTCGTCCTAGCAGACAGATACTGGATCCCATTTGAATGACACCAGAAGCTTAGCCAATTGTTGAAGTCAGTCATTTTGTCCTTATATTGTGGTATAATTCTGGGTGAAGGCAAGATACTACTCAGGGCTAGGGTCATACCTGCCTGGGCCACATGATCTGAGAGCTCTTCCATGTCTCTTTTCTTGTAGTCCAGGGAGGTACATCTCAAGTCATTCACTCCAACATGGACAATGACAGAGTCATATTTGTACTTGTTGTGGAGTGACTTGAGTGCATGCTTTATGTGGCAGATCCTGGTACCCGACAGGCAGCTGACTGTAATTTCTTCCTTGTACAGCCTGCTGAGTAGGACATCAGTGTGCCTGACTATAGAGTCACATATGACTAAAGTGTTAGGTACGTTGTCTTGCCTTAGGGGCTGTTGCTGGTGGCACACTGGTGTTGTGAGCTATGTGACACTTTGGTTGTGATTGGTGTTTGCGTTTCAGCTTCAGAGGTCCTTGTTGCTTGGGCAGTTTACAGTTAAGGGCCTCCACATATGTGGATTTAGTGTTGCTGTGTGTGGGTGTTGGTGGTGTGGGTTTAGAAGGGCTATGTGTTGCTTGAGATGTAGTGCGGGTGTTAACCTTCTCCTCTTGACTGTCTAGCACAATCTTGGGTGAAGAGAGCTTTGCTTCCAGTTTGGTTATATAAGTGCATCTCTCACAGGCAGGGTTGCCACCTTTTAACAAGGGCAAAGTGGGACATGGGGGTGTGGTCAACAGGATAGGGGTGTGGCCAGCATGACACTGGCCACACCCCACCACGACATCACCAGAGTTGTTAAAGGAGATGCAGTATTATAGAGGAATGGAGCAAAAAAGAGTTTACAGTTTGAAAAAGGTCAAATAGTAAATGAGGTAATGTAGGGGGCATTTTGGCTATTGAAGACTAACATTAACACAGCTTGTAGAAAATGAAATGCATTATTTTTACCACTGAACATGCCCACCACACCCCACAAGACAAAAGTTAACCATATTCACTGAACCAAAAACAGTAAAATGAATGAGAATGCACAGTGGATACCATAGACCTAATTTAGCTTTTGACCACAGCAGTTAAGAAATGTATGGCACTAATTTACACAGGGCAATGATCTATTAATAAACATGCCCAACAGCAGCACTGCTCATAATCTGATTATAATGAAAACAGTAAATAAGTATGTTGAAGACATCACTAAAACACAAAATAAAAACTTTGCTACTTAGATGCAAACTACCCTGTAACATGGTTTAGCACAATCTCAAATACATTGCATTAACTTCAGAGCATCCATCCACAAAAAAAAATAAATGGGAAAAAGTCCAAACATTTTAACTTTAAAACTACAATGTACAGCAGACTCCATGGGCTCCTTTTACTTCAAAACATAGCAATTAATCCAGCACAGCAATGCAATAAACAGGCCCAAATAAACGTAACACACCCATATTCACATTACAAGCAAAACAGTACATTTTACCCTTATTAAAATGCATAATAAATTAAATGCACACATTTACAAGTATAAATGAAAACAATCTTGAAACAGCTTTGGCAAATTGGCAATGTGTACCTACTAGAATAATAAATGAATTACATTAACTGTTAACATTCCCCCTCAAAAGGTAGACTTGTACCACATAGACATGGACTTGCAGGAACAGGAAAAATTACCTAAACAGTATATCGTAACTTCCTGAAAACAGCATTATAGTGCATATTTCCATACAAAAAAGTACAAACTATGCTCAAACAGTTCCTATATGCATACAGACAATACCCAGAAAAAGCTACGACAATAGAAATGCATCACACTAAGTTTATATTTCACTGCCCCCCAATAGAAACAAACAACTTCTATACACAGTTCAGCCTTTTAAAAGTAATGCTTCCAAATCATACCCCAAGCATAATAACAATTACATATACATTCAGGTTTTATATCTTTAAAACTACTACTCAAAATATCAAACTAACTACTACAGATTTAAATATTTACTGCACCCACCATCTGCCTTTAAACATTAAAAAATTAAACCACAATATATTCCCATTTTAAACTAGTACAAAAGTCTCAAAATAACCACTGCACAGATTTAAATACTACATCCCCATCTACCACTAAACATTAAAAACTTAAATAAAGCACACTATTCCCATTTTAAATAACTAAAGCCACAAAATGCAATTATCTACTTACCACTCACAGTTATTGCTGGGCTGGCTGGCTCCCTTGCTGGCTTCTTTCCTGGCTGGGCTGGCTCCCTTGCTGGCTGGGCTGGGCTGGCTACCTTGCTGGCTGGGCTGGGCTGGCTAGGCTGGCTCCCTTGCTGGCTAGGCTGGCTCCCTTGCTGGCTTGGCTGGCTGGCTCCCTTGCTGGCTTGGCTGGCTGGCTAGGCTGGCTCCCTTGCTGGCTTGGCTGGCTGGCTAGGCTGGCTCCCTTGCTGGCTTGGCTGGCTGGCTAGGCTGGCTCCCTTGCTGGCTTGGCTGGCTGGCTAGGCTGGCTCCCTTGCTGGCTTGGCTGGCTGGCTAGGCTGGCTCCCTTGCTGGCTTGGCTGGCTGGCTAGGCTGGCTCCCTTGCTGGCTTGGCTGGCTGGCTAGGCTGGCTCCCTTGCTGGCTTGGCTGGCTGGCTAGGCTGGCTGGCTAGGCTGGCTCCCTTGCTGGCTTGGCTGGCTGGCTAGGCTGGCTCCCTTGCTGGCTTGGCTGGCTAGGCTGGCTCCCTTGCTGGCTTGGCTGGCTGGCTGGCTGGGCTGGCTCCCTTGCTGGCTTGGCTCCCTTGCTGGCTTGGCTGGCTGGCTAGGCTGGCTTCAATGGTGAAAAAAAAAAATCAGATCTTTTGTCGGGACTGCTGCTATAGAGCTTAGTGCTCTACAGCTGCGACCTTTATGGCTCTTCAGAAGAAGTTCCGCCCCTCGATGGCTGCAGCCAATTACTGTGCTGCATTACCACCCGGACCTAGCAGAGAATCCTCTAACTGCAGGTCCGGGTGGTGACAAAGATTGCCGTGGAAAAACCGGCTGCAAGCGCAAAGGGAAAAACGGGACTTTTAAAGTCCCACGCGCGGGATGAGAGCACTCAAACCGTGAGTGTCCCGCTGACAACGGGACGGGTGGCAACCATACTCACAGGTTGTAGTGCTGGGTGGCAGGAGGAGAGGGTTGTCTGTGTACATGAAGCAATTGCTGCATTGCCCATTGCCCAGTATGACCTTTGGACATGCCTGGTTTGGTGCTTTTTTTGTAAAGTATGGGAGCTGTTTTCCCTTACCTTAGCAAGGTACTTTGCAATTATAGGCTGTTTAGTGCCTATGATTAATTTCTCATTATTAAAAAGGAGAGTTGAGTGCTTGTATCAGATTAAGGCTTCCTAGTGCTTTCCAGCAGCTATTAGAGCAAGTGCTAGTTACAGGGATGCCTAAAGGTAAGATGAAAAAAATGGTTTATCCTAAGCACTGCAGTGTGCACTAGAGAAGTTAGATGTGAAAGTAGGTAACTTAAGTTTTACCTGTCTAAAAAGTTAAGTTTTAGTGGAGAGTCACTATTTTTAAAACAACAAGATAGATTGAAAGGGAGTGGTCACTTTTGTATTCTGGTATTGTGGAATACAGTAGGATGGCCAATAAATTAAAATAGTTGAAGGGGAGTGATTTAACAAAATGATAATTTTGTGCTTACTCACACAAGCCAGTGAAAGCAGAGAGGAAATGAGATATATGGTCAAATTAACATAAAAGGCAGGCAGCTAGAAACACAGTGGTATTTAAGAACACAACAATGACTGGGTGGGAAAATTATTTCTGCCTGACTCACAAGAGACAGAGCTGTGGTCTCTTTTGTAGTTTTAATATGCAGTTAAAAGCAGAATACAAGTAAAACACAAGGTAAAGAAAACAAATCACAGTATTCAAAATATAAAAAGGCAATAAAGTAATACAAAAAACTAACTTTTCCATCACAGCAAAGTGTAACAGAGTCTGGGTGACCCTTTCTAGTAAAGCTCTGAAATGTTTTACCCCTTAAATAGAAGGTTTAGTTCCTAGCTCCACCCCCCTCAATTCACAAATGATTAACCTTAAGTGACCGCTTCTGTCTTATGTACGAGTCCTTAATTGATCAGATGTTCTTCGTGTTTCACTGTTGCAGTCATTTCAAATGTAATGACTGCAACAGTGAATACACTCAAACATCTACATTTATGGTAAGTGTACGCAACTGTACTTTCTAATTTCTGCCTGACTCACAAGAGACAGGACAGAGCTGTGGTCTCTTTTGAAGTTTTGATATGCAGTTAAAAGCAGAATACAAATAAAACACAAGGTAAAGAAAACAAATCACAGTATTCAAAATATAAAAAGGCAACAAAGTAATACAAACTGCAACAAATAAAAAGCAAACTAACCTTTCCTTCACAGCAAAGTGTAGCAGAGTCTGGGTGAGCCTTTCTAGTAAAGCTCTGAAATGTTTTACTTTACCCCTTAAATAGAAGGTTTAGTTCCTAGCTCCACCCCCTTGGTTCACAAATGATTAACCGTAAGTGATCTCTTCTGTCTTGTGTATGAGTCCTTAATTGATCAGTTCTAATTTCTGCCTGACTCACAAGAGACAGAGCTGTGGTCTCTTTTGAAGTTTTAATATGCAGTTAAAAGCAGAATACAAGTAAAACACAAGGTAAAGAAAACAAATCACAGTATTCAAAATATGAAAAGGCAATAAAGTAATACAAAATACAACAAATAAAAAAAAAACTAATCTTTCCTTCACAGCAATGTGTAGCATAGTCTGGGTGAACCTTTCTAGCTCATTATAATACTGAGCCACCTCTATTTTCACATCCTCTCATCAAACAGTTCCTGAGGGGGGCTAACAATTTAAGGACCCCTAGGAGAGCACCCACCCCCGCCTGGGAC
This sequence comes from Protopterus annectens, assembly GCF_019279795.1. Lineage (NCBI taxonomy): Eukaryota > Metazoa > Chordata > Ceratodontiformes > Protopteridae > Protopterus > Protopterus annectens. The sequence goes on along the minus strand of NC_056727.1, from coordinate 882,756,505 downwards.
CTTAGCTTTGTACTGGAAAAGCTCATGCTTCCCCCTTTTGAACCTGCTGCTTCAGCAGAGTTAAAATTCCTCTCTTGGAAAACAGCCGTGCTTTTAGTCATAACTTCAGCCAGAAGAGTGTCTGAGTTACAGGCACTAATGGCTGTGGAACCCTTCATTATTTTCCATGCTGACAGGGTTTCCCTCGGGACTAATCCATCCTTCATGCCTAAGCTGGTGTGCAGTGTGGCTCTAAACCAATCCATCCATTTACCAGCCTTCTTCCCTAACCCTCAGAATAAAGGGGAAATGATCCTGCACTCCTTGGACGTGCACATACAGCTCAGGTTCTACCTTGACAGGACTAAGCCTTTTCGGAAAATCTGACCAGCTGCTAGTCAGCTTTGCTACAGAGGCAGAGGGTAAGGCCATTTAAAAACAAACCATTTCCAAATGGATAGCACACTGTATCCATTTCTGCTACAAGCACCATGGAAAACCTACCCCACAGGGGATCAGAACACATTCCACTAGGGCTACTTCCACCTCTACTGCATTTCTCAGGGGTGTCCCTACCAGGGGCATTTTGGAAGCTGCAACCTGGAGTTCTGCACACACCTTCACCAAGCATTATCACATACCTATCTTTTCCAAATCCAGGGCTGGATTTGCTACAGCAGTCTTGCAAGGCCTACTAGCCAGCCCTAACACTTCTTGACTGTCTCCACCCATCTTCAGCTTTGGGAATCAACCCAAGTGTGATGACCGCAACAGTGAAATATGAAGAACATAGTACAGTTGTGTACACTTACCATAAATGTAGATGTTCGAGTGTATTCACTGTTGCAGTCCTGGTTTCCCTCCCTCCAGCCCCCTGGCTTTCTCTGTCTTTTAACCTCTCCTCTCTATGGCCATTCCTAATAGCATTGGTATTTACTTTTTACTGGTGGTGTTCCCCACCATATACTAGCTCCCTTTTTGGGGACTCCTGACATTTGGGGCAAGAAAAACTGATGTAATGGTGTTGGCTGCCTGTTTTATACCCTTGACAACTGTACGTCATGGAAAAAGCGACAGCATCTGATGCAGAAATACTAAGACTCTGGTATTCGGGCCAACTGAGGGCTAGCTGCAGGCAAATAACCCAAGTGTGATGACTGCAACAGTGAATACACTCGAACATCTACATGTTTGGTAAGTGTACACAACTGTACTATTTTGCTGCAGTCAACTCTGGCTGTAATGTCTCTTCAAGTAGAGTATATTTGTTACTGAAATGGTTTGCCGTATTGTTTAGCCTCATTTACATCTGAAGGTGTCCTCATTTTGATACTGTCACTCATCTCCATCTCATTATTTCACCATTTATATATTGCTCAGCTATAGGATTTTTCATCTCTGAATTAGTCCCAACTGACGGATGCCTGATCTTTGCCAAAATCTGCTTCTGGATGCCAGGGAATGTACATATTTAAAATTAAAGTGGTTTAGACCATAGATAGGCAGGAAAATGGCTAAATTGTGACAGATACTGGATCAGTGTCTCACATTACTATTGTGAATTTTGAGTAAGGCTTAGCAATTGCATAACATTTATATTTTAAAGTATAGTTTGAGATTGTTTTTAAAAGGATCGCCGGTTTATTAAGTGTGGGATTAATTGTGAAAATCTTAATTCGTAGTTGCCTTTGTAACTTGTAACAGGTTGGGTAAGTCTGTTTCTGAAATGACCTTTTTTTTTCAGGTATCACACTTGTCCTTATCTGGAAAGGGCTCAGGCTTGCTTCATTCTTCTGCTTTCAGAGATTGACAGGAGGGTCGACAGAGGTGTTGCACTTTTCGCTTCTAAATTGAGGATGCTTCTAAACTGAGGCAAACCTCTCCTTGAGTCAATGCACTAGGACATACATGTGACTGGCCTGATCACTGGGCATGGCTCCTTTAGTCACCTATCTGTAAGTTGGTAGTCATACTAGGGACTGAGGACTCCCCCATCCCCAGTTCTTCCCCATAGCTGGTGTAGGCCACTGTTGTCCTTCCACTGCGTGTGGTTGGTATCATTCCAGGCACCGTCTCCCTATCACCTGGCACCCAGTACCTGCCTATTCCATAGTTAAAACCATCTGTGTTGCCTCTGCATGAACTTACCCCCCCTACTAGAGTTAGAGGGGGTAGTTGACTGCTCCTCCCCTTACTTTCCAAGGACCCAAAGTCCATTGTTTCTTGAGACAGATGAATTCACTGACTTCTCCCCACTTTACAGCTCCATTATAGCACTTTCCTTTGGAGAAGCTTTAAAGTTCACAAAGTCCTCTGTGGACATGGCCTATGGTATCCACTCCTTCCTCCCACAATATAGTAAGAGAATGCAGAGAAGATGAAGAAGAAACTTTTTAAATGATATGCAGACAGTCTTCAGGGATGCATTTTGAAAGCACTTAGACACTACTTCTGCATCTCCCAAGAATGTGGTTGACCTATAAAATCCCCACTAGAATGGAGTGAGATCTTAATCAAGCAACCTCAGGCAGACTCCTTTGTGGTCACATAGGTCAAGCAGAAGAACCAGAGACTTGCATCATTTTGCCACCTTGCTGCCAGACAAGGATCTTACTACCTTGAAAAAGTTGGCAAGAGAGAGTATTCTCCTATGCCAAGTTGAGCTTAGAGCCATGAACTATTTGTCTTACCTCTGTAGTGGACTAGGCAGGTGAAAAATCATTCATTCTCCAAGTCTGGCCTCAAGAAGAAAGTGGTTAGGACTCTGTCTAGAGCATACAGAGTGACCTTTGTTATGACTACTATGCCTCATCTGTACTGGAGCTGCGGCTAGGACTGGAAATTCAGTTATATGCCTATGAAGTATGACCCTGTTGTGGCTGTTCTCCCTTAAGGAAGTGCTTAGTCAGTGCAATAACAGATGTTCTTCATGTTTCACTGTTGCAGTCATTACATTTGGGTAATCTGCTGGCAGGTTGCCTTTATGACCCTGTTGTGGCTGTTCTCCCTTAAGGAAGTGCTTAGTCAGTGCAATAACAGATGTTCTTCATGTTTCACTGTTGCAGTCATTACATTTGGGTAATCTGCTGGCAGGTTGCCTTCAGTCGGCCTTAATTCCAAAGTCTTGGGTCCTGCGTCGGTTGCTGTCTTCTCTTTCATGACGTCAGGTCATCAGGGGTATAAAACATACAGCTGGCGCCATTTTCTTTGTCTTTCTTGCCGCGCGGTGCCCAAAGCAGAAGCATTTCGCAAGTGTCTGTCGGCTGACTACTGAAATATTCAAGTTTGAGTTTCAGAACCGAAGTCTTCACTAAAGCTAAGTACCCCGTTGGGGAAACTTTTTTCTTGCTTTTTACCGATGTCAGAAAAAGTTAATAATTGTATTACTTGTGGGAAGCAAATACGCCATAAGGATTTCCATTTATACTGTATTCCTTGCGTAGGCCCTGATCACAATGTGCCTGGCTGTCGGTTTTGTGCTAGATTTAACCAATGCACTATTAAGCGTCGATATATTTTTGCATCAAAGTATTTTGGAAACAGATTTAACTACCCAGAAATGTCGTTGGATAGCAATCCGACTACCGGAGTACATAAAAACACAAAGAAAAGGACAGAGAAAGGCAGTCGAGATCCAAAACCGACGACGAAGCTTCTCCTAAGCCAGTCGCCGGTTCGCCAGTACTCAGTGAGGTGCCTTCGCAGCCCCTGATACCCGCTACCTTTGAGTCGCAGGCCTCTACCGACACCCATGTGGAGCCCGGCATGCCGCAAGATGCTCAAGCTATTGGGCCGATGGATGTATCTCCCTCTGATAGGTCCAGAGCCGCTGAGCAGGCACCGGCTTCTGAGGGTGTATTCAGACCTCAACATTTGTACATCAAACCGACGACAGCTGCAAAACCAAAGAAAAAAGCAACTTCTAAACCTGAAAAACTGACGCATGAGCCATGTACACAGGCCTCTATGCCTAAAAAACAGATGATCAAAATGGCCGAAGACCTTATTACCTTGATCAGGGGTACCCATCCCCCTCCAGATAAGAGGCCTAGGCAAGACACTGATTATAAATCTTCAGATCAGGTTTCTATTTCTTCTGATTCCTCTTCTGATCAGGAATTATCTATACCTCCCTATGAGGATTCTGATGCTGAGGAGTCTATTCCATCTGCATCTCCTCCTGAGGATTATTCATTTGGAGAAACCTTGCATACTTTGAGGGAGCATTTTCAGTGGGAGAGTCAAGACTTCTCAGAATCAAAAAAGAGGCTCAGGGATTTCCTTCTTCTCCCTCAGCACAAGCCTTTAGCCATTCCCCGTTTTAGACATTGTGGATGATGTGTTTTCGGAGTCAAGCTTGACCCCTGACTCCTTACCTCCGGCTCCCAGTAAGCCTGACAGATATTAGAGTCCCCGATTCACATAAATTTTTATTTAGAAACCCTGCTGCTGATCCTGAAACTATTTCACATGGTCCAAAGGGAGTTAAGGCCTCAACAGCAAAAAACCCTACCCCCTCTGACAGGGATTCTAGGGCACTGGACAGATGGGGAAAAAAGGTTTATACATCTGCAACCTTGGCAATCAGGGCCTTAAATTGTCAATTTCATATGCTTAAGTACCAACAACATGTTATGGGATTGCTGAAGCAGAAAATTGTGTTGATTTCAGAATGTGCAGAAAATAAAGAATTGCAGGAATTATTGCATGCAGCTGAACAAGTTGGAAAGCATACTTTGCAATGTGGTTTTGATTCTTTAGAGGCCTCCTGCAGGGCCGCAGTTACTGGATCTGTGATTAGGAGGCATGCCTGGTTAAAGGAACAAGATTTGCCTGATCATGTTAAAACTAAATTGCAAGATGCACCTTTGCAGCATGATTCTGTGTTTGGTATTAAGGCAGAAGAGGTTTTAAAGAAAATGGAAGACAGAGCTAAGTCTATGCAAACTGTTAAAGATTTCTTACAAGTGCAGCCACCAAGATTCAGTAGACACTGGCCTAAAAAAATTGGTCCTTTCCTGTGTCAGACAGAGCTCAAAGGGGCAAATCCAGACGCCCTAAGGGTTCCAGGTACCAGGCTCAAGATTCATACTGGTCAAAGCAATGGGGTGCATCCACCTCCAAATCTGGAGAAGATAAAGTGCAAACCTACAGAAAGCAATCCCAATGACTTCCCTCTGCCCACACCAAACACTTTTCTTTTGGCAGCACCCATAGGGGGAAAATTTGCACTTTTTGCTCAGAATTGGCAGTTAGTAACCCAGGACAAGTGGGTACTAAACATCGTATCACAGGGATACAGATTCCATTTCCACACTCTGCCAATGACAAATGGTTGGCCAGATCTCCCAAAAAATCAATGGGCAGAGGCACAGAAACAGGTTACGTCCCTCATGGATATGGGGGCCATTCAGACAGTACCAGAACAGGAAAAAGGACAAGGTTTTTGCTCAAGACTGTTCTTGGTACCCAGAAAGGACAAGGCCTGGCGGCCAATACTAGATTTATCAATTTTGAACACATACCTGGACATTCCAAAATTCAAAATGCTCACTTTGCAGCAGCTTCTGCCCATGCTGGGCAAGAATGCTTGGCTGGTGACTTTAGACCTAAAAGAGGCATACCTGCATGTCCCGATAAGATAGTCGTGCAGAAAATACCTCAGATTCAAGGCTGGCTTACTGCATTACCAATTCTCTGCACTGCCCTTTGGCTTATCTACTGCGCTCAGGATCTTTACAAAGTGCCTGGCACCAGTAATTGCATTTTGCAGACAAAGAAGTATACAAATATATCCTTACTTGGATGACTGTCTCATTCAAGCAGAGAACAAGAACACTCTTCTACGACACCTGGCATTTGTGAAAAGGCTTCTAACATGCCTAGGGTACACAATAAACGAAAATAAATCACAACTGGTACCCTCTCAAAAGATAACATTCCTGGGTGCAAGCTTGAATACAACTGCCCAGATGGCTTACCTCACGCCAGACAAACAAAGGCAACTGACTACTTACTCCAAACTGATGGCAACAAAAACCCAGTCTTCTGCAAGACAAATTCTGCAGGCTCTGGGCTTCATGGCATCCTGCATCCTACTAATTCCATATGCAAGACTGCATATGAGGAAACTTCAGTGGTACCTAAAAAGTTTATGGAGTCAACATTCACAGAGTCTGGAAACAAAGATCCCTCTCATTCCCTGCCTGCAACAGGAGTTTCTGTGGTGGGCAAAGGCCTGTCACGAAAACATGGGACGGCCCTTCACTCTACCCACTGCCAGCCAAACCTTAACAACAGACACATCAGATTATGCCTGGGGGCCACATGGCAGGAAGATGCATTCAGGGCATATGGGCGCCAAATCAAATGCATCTACATATCAACCAGAAAGAGATGCTAGCTGTTCAAAATGTCCTAACAGCTTTCAAGGACTTACTTCAACCAGGACAACTACTGGTAAAGACGGACAACACCACAGTCATGTGGTATATAAACAAGCAAGGGGGCACACACTCATAACCCCTTTGCAGATTAGCCATGGCACTGTAGGACACAGCTTTGACCTACCAAATACATCTTCAAGCTCAATTCCTGCCAGGAAAACAAAACACTCTGGCAGACGATTTAAGCAGAAACCTTATGGATCCTCACGAGTGGAAACTAAATCCACAAGTCTTCAGCATGATAACAGAGAAATGGGGGAGCCCAGAAATAGATCTATTTGCCTCTCCTCAAAATTATCAACTGAAAAGATTCTGCACAAGGACTTATCACAGACAAGCTTGGAAAGTGGACGCCCTATCCTTCAGTTGGAAAAGTTTACGCCTTTCCTCCTCTGCCTCTTCTACCCAAGATCCTCCTAAAATCAGACAAGAAAAGCCAAAGATGATATTAATTGCCCCGGACTGGCCCCACCAATACTGGTACCCAATCCTTAGGAACTTGTCTCAATACCCATCTTGGACCTTGCCTCAAAAACCACAACTACTGTCCCAGCAAAACAATCAGATCCTGCACAATCAACTACAGACTCTGAACCTGACAGCATGGCTAATCCTGTAATCATACAAACGACACCTCTCAGTAAGCTGTGATGGATGTCATTTTGGAAGCCAGAAGGCCTAGTACTAGAAAATCTTATGCTGACAAATGGAAGAGATTCTGTTCTTAGAATCAAGCACAAGGAACTGATACAGCAGGACCACATATTCCTCAGATATTACAATACTTAACTGAGATGCCTGACAAAGGCCTTTCTCATCAATCAAAATCCATGCCTCTGCCATTTCGGCTCATTACAATACAGAGCCACCAATCTTTTCTCATCCTTTACTAAAGCAGTATCTTAGAGGAGCCACAAATTTAAGGCCTCCTAGACGATCACCATTACCTGCATGGGACCTTAATTATGTGCTGGAAAAGCTTACCCTGCCTCCATTTGAACCAGCTGCTACCACTGATATAAAGTTCTTATCAAGGAAGACAGCTCTGCTACTAGCAATTACTTCAGCCCTCATGGCTGTTATCATATTTTACCCAGACAGGGTGTGTCTGAGGACAAATCCTACTTTTACGCCTAAGGTCATTTCCAGTGTGGCTCTTAACAATTCATCTGCCAACTTTTTATCCAAATCCGCAGAACAAAGGGGAGAGAATTCTACATTCCTTGGACGTACACAGACAGCTAAGATTCTACTTGAGCAGGACTAAAGCTCTAAGAAAAACTGAGCAATTACTAGTGTCATATGCTGCAGGATCAGAAGGAAAAGCTATTTCAAAGCAGACAATTTCAAAGTGGATAAGCCATTGCATCCGTTTCTGATACTTACACCATGGCAAACCTGTGCCCAAGGGCATTAGGTCTCACTCCACCAGAGCTGCAGCTACTTCAGCAGCCTTTCTCAGAGGCGTACCAACCAAGGACATTCTAGAGGCTGCTACTTGGAGTTCTGTTCACACCTTTACAAAGCATTACCATTTGCCTCTCTACTCTTCAGTCCAGGGCAGGCTTAGCCACTGCAGTGCTGCAGGGCCTTATAGCCTCACCTAATGCTGTTTAGCTCCAGCCTCCCAACCATAGCTTTGGGATTCTACCCAAATGTAATGACTGCAACAGTGAAACACGAAGAACATAGTACAGTTGTATACACTTACCATAAATGTAGATGTTCGAGTGTATTCACTGTTGCAGTCCAGGTTACCCTCCCGCCAATCCCCCTGTCATTCTATAGTTTATCTTTCCTTCTCTATCTTCTACAACCTATGTGGTGTATTTGCTTGTAGATGAAGGCTAAGTTTATATTGATGCATGTATATATATAACTTTATATAATATTGCTACCTTTTTGGGGGCACCTGACATCGGGGGCAAGAAAAACTAAAGAAAATGGCGTTGGCTGCATGTTTTATACCCCTGACGACCTGATGTCATGGAAGAGAAGACAGCAACCGACGCAGGACCCAAGACTTTGGAATTCAGGCTGACTGAGGGCAACCTGCCAGGAGATTACCCAAATGTAATGACTGCAACAGTGAATACACTTGAACATTTACATTTATGGTGTGTACACAATTGTACTTTCAGATTAAGATGCACCATTTTGTTTCTCACAGCTGTGTGTGTGGCTGAGTGTGTCTTTCTCGATTGGCAGTCAGATTTTAAAGATACTGCTGAGAAAGTGCAGCATAACTCTTTCCCCTCTGTGTGTTTTATTCTGAACAGTTGTGATCGCGTTACTGGAAAAAGTCCAACTTTATTACAAAATCTGCTTTAGTAATGGTGTTGCTAATATTAATAGCTAGAAGTTATTCTGAGATACAGACAGGAATTTCATCTGTTCTTAGTACCACACTGGTAACATTGTGGGTCATTAAATATATCTGTAGTACATCTAGATGGTGTTTTGAATGGTGCTGTCAGTTTTGCTGTACTAATGGGGTGGATACATATAGTAGCTTTATCCCTGTAATATAGATAATGGGCCCATATTTACTGCATACAGAAATGGACATATTTGTTTGCTATCTCATCTCAAGTGTGAAATAGTAATGCTACACAGACCCCATCAAGATTAAAAAAATAAATAAATAAACTTTTAGTGCTTCTGTTCCATGTTTTGGTCAGTAGTTTGTGACAGAGTAATGTACTGAGTATGAATGCCAAGTAGGTATAATGGATAGAATTGATTTAATTAGTGGCAGTAACAGAGGACACTGAGGCCATTTTAAAATAAGTTTAAAGTCAAAATGTGGACATAAACCCCAGAAACTGCTGACTGCACCTTGAATGTGTATTGTGTGGCTCTGTTATGTGCTGAAGCTGCTGTTACAATGTGCATTTTTGGAGAAGGTAATATTTTTCCATGTCATTGTTTATTTAGGTGTCAGGTGTTGACCGTGTGTGTGTGTGTGTGTGTGTGTGTGTGTGTGTGTGTGTGTTATCAGTATGATTTTTTCACCATGGCATTTGGCTTCATTTTTGGGTAATGTATGATTGTTTGGATGCCGGAGTCTGTAACCATCAGAGTAGGGACTGTATCCTGATTGGATGTCAGAGTGAATAATTATCCTGGTAGACATTATATCCAGATGTTTTACACTGTGGTCTCTGGTACCATTTCATGTAAAACTGTCACTGCTTGCAGATAACATCTTTAATAACACTAGAAAAAAATTCCGTTGGTTATTCCAGACCATATAACAAGAAACCACTGTACTGGGGGACTTTAATATTGATTGCCATATTTGTAACTCTGACATCCCTAATAATGCAATAAACCTGTAATGGCTTCACTCATCTAATCCAGTTCACCACAAGACATGGTAGAAAAACAAACAGGCATTCAATCCTAGACTGGATTTTAACTAATAAAACCTCTGTCATAAACCTAACAGGCTGTTTCCCAGATAGCATTAGTAACCATCTCCCAACATACATTCCGAGACAATGCCTCACCATTAATAGGATGATAGCATTTACTCAAACATATAATCAAACAAATGATGTTAAGTTGTCAATCTCGCCTTCATTCTTGCTTGATGGGTTCGGAGCCGATCCCTCGGCTCCGACTCGGCACTTGCTAAGCTCGAGAGTCACTTTTACCAGCTCGAGGCAGCCCCATATCCCATGATGCAAGGCGGTAAGTACCCAGATCTCATTTGCCGCTTCGCTTATGAGGTCCTCCTTTTACCAGCTCCTGGTAAGTGATTCACTTTATTGATATTAAAGCCCCTTTTTGTTAAAAAACCCTTTATTGTTAATTATAAGTTAATTATTTAGATTTCCTGACAGAAATTCCCTGTCTCTTTTAATATTTTTTTAGTCAAACTTTACCCATCCCATCCCCTCCCTGTTAGGGTGTGTGTGTGTTTGTTTTAGGAATACCTTTTGGTATTTTCTTTAATTTTAATCTTTTGACTGGTGTGTGTGTGTTTTAAGCACCATGTCAAAGGAGAGGGTCTCAGGTTTTAAGAAGTGTGACTCGTGCTGTCAGAAGATGTCTCTGACAGACGGTCACACTTCTTGCCTGTATTGCCTGGGGCCTCTTCACCTGCAGGACTCCTGTGCTATTTGTCATTCCTTCAGCCAGAGAGTCCTGCAGGAAAGACGCAACAAGCTGATACTTAGGGGCCTTCTTAAGCCGGAGGGCTCTCCGGCTAAGTCGGCTCCATCAAAATCAGCTAAATCTTCCAAGGCCCAGGCTTCTGTTTCTAAGCCTGCGGCTCGGCTCCACTGCTCGAGTCGAGATCGCTCCGCTGGAGCCGATTCTGGCTTAACAAAGCCTTCGCCGATGGCTATCGGTGCCGAATCTACATCGACCACTCGTGTCGGCCCGATCGGTTCCGACACCCATGTGGCACAGGCATCGGTGTCGGCCCGATCGGCTCCGACACCGTTACTTTGTGGCTGTATCGGCTCGCTGGAGCCGATATCGAGCTTCCTGTCGGCTCCGAGAAGTCGGCCCCGACAGGATCTATGGTATCGGTTCCGATGGCTCATTCCAGGAAGAGGTCGAGGTCTCCTTCCTTGGAGCCGATACTTTCGCCCGCTTCACCTCTTCTTCGAACGGAGCCATCGGAGCCGATCTTCAAGGTCATCCAGATTGTCAGATCATGACCTAGAGAGAGTGGTCAGTAGATTACTTAAGTCACAGGTACTGGCCCAAATGTTACATAGTCCGTCTCAACAGACGACTGTTGGTCCACACCCCGTTACAGTTCCTCCTTCAACTCTACACCAGAGCTTGGAGTTGGAGTCTTCGGGAATGGTTACTGCTACGGCTGGAGGATGGATACCCCTTCTGTTCCTTCAGCCTCTACTCTTATCTCCTCTTGAGACCTTCCTTAGAGGGATTCGTGGTCGGGCTTCCATGGTCTCCTCCGAGGGGTGAGTGGCATCGACCCTTGTCCGAGCTCTTCCCTTGGAGCCTCGGCCTTGGTGAGCTCGGCTCCGACATCTGCCTCGGAGACTTCCCTTCGGTGGTCCCTGGAGTTCCTAGCTCTTCGAACGGGTTCTCTCGGACCTGCCTGGGAGGGGAGCATTCGAGGTGATGAAGAGTGTGCTGGCCACTGGTATCAGTCAGCAGTCTGTTCCCGTAGCTCCTCCCTCTATAGTACCTGTTGACATCTCTGCCACTTCTCTTGCTACAGGACCCAGAGATCCTCCGCCTCAGGTTTCCCCATTGGGAATTTCCCCTCTTCCGAGGATTCTCCTGATGTTTCGGGAGATCCTCCTAGGAAGAGGACTTGTAAGAGGAAGCATGTAGACTCCCCGAGTCTGTCACTGGATACTGATTTTGATGAGTCAGAGGGATCCCTAGATCCCTCTGAGGATGTCTCCTTCTCAGACATCCTAGAACTCCTGAAACAGAGGGGAAACTGGCCCACCAACAATCCCTCTGAGGATGAGTCAGTATACCTAGAGGCGCTTTGGATCTCGGCCCTCCACCTCCTGGGTGTCTCCGCCTTCGACCCCCTTATGCAGGTTATTGCACGAAAGTGGGCAGCTCCTGACTCTGTAGAGCCAGTCCCTAGGAGGCCTTCAAAATTTATCACTGCCCGTGTGACAAACAATTCCTCACTAAGGGTGTCCCGCTGATGCCATGGTGGTGGCTGCGGCCACCAAAAGGAACTTGCAGATCCTTCCGTGCCCGCCCATCCTCCTAATAAGGACTCTAGGACCATGGATAGGTACGGTAAGCGGATGTTTTCCTCAGCGACCTTTGCTATGCTCGCTGAATTACCTATGTCACTTCACCAGACTCCAGAGGGATATCCTTAAGGAGCTGGGTGAAGTAGTTCAGGATCCTACAGCTGCAGGGGCTCAAGAAAAATTGCTTCGCAGCTAGGAACCCTCAATTCCATTGCAAACTCCTCCATGCGGCTAATATCTTATGCTGCGGATGGAGAGTAGAGCAGGTACAGGTGTGGCTCTTAGACGCCAAGCCTGGATGCGGCTATGTGATTTTGGATCCCTTTAAGGCCCTTCACAAATTCTCCCTTTGATGGGTCAGCTTTGTTTGGCCCTCAGGTGAAGGAAACCTTGACCAGGTGCGAACAGGATGGCAAGACTCTTTCTGCTGTTGGAGTCCGTTTTCCACCCTTCTAGACCTTATCCCAAAGGACAGAAAGGTGGGAAAATGTGGTTCCAGAATCCCAAGGAGTCACGCCGATTCACGTGGTCAGTTTACCCCTAGAGGCAGAGGGGTAACAACAACAGACGCTCTAGAGGCAGAGGGTCCAAAACCAGGGAAACAGAGAGCCTCTCTGACAAGCCCTTTCAGCATCCCTGAGGTGTTGCCCGGCTGTCCCTCCTTGGAGGCAGTTGTGGGAAGATTATCACTGTACTCAGAAGCCTGGCATTCCCTCACTCAAGACAGATGGGTACAGTCGATCATATCCAAGGGTTACATAATTCCTTTCGAGGAAAGTCCCTTCCCCTCAAATTCCCTTCCAGATGTACCACCCGGTCTAAGGGAAATTGCAGAGTTAGAAGTCTCAAAACTACTGCAAAAGAGCCATTCAGCCAGTTACAATAGACCATTCAGAGCCCGGAATCTACTCAAGGTTCTTTTGGTCCCCAAAAGACGGGAGACTGGAGACCAATATTGATCTCAGCAGACTCAACAAGTCAGTGAGGAAGACAAGATTCAGAATGGTCACACTTCAGTCAATTCTGCCCTTCTTACAGAAGGACAACTGGATGTGCTCAATAGATCTTCAGGATCGTGCGACGCATATCACATCAAAATTCACAGACGCCCAGGAGATTTCTCCGCTTCGGCTGGGGTCCAGTCATTTCCAGTTCAGAGCCCTGCCCTTTGGTCTCACTACAGCCCCCAGAGTGTTCACCAAATGCATGGCAGTGGTCACGGCTCACCTGAGACGCCAAGGATTCCAGGTGTTTCCAGATCTCGACGACTGGCTCCTGTCAGCCACCACCAGGCATCAGCTTATACAAGCCAGGGATTACACAATAGACCTTTGTTCTCATTTGGGCATCTCAATCAACTTCAAAAGTCATCCTTATCGCCCTGCCAGTCTATTACCTTCATAGGCGCAAACTTAAACACTGTTCGGATGTCAGCTACCCTTACAGATCAAAGAGTTTCAGACATTCAGAGTCATGTCAGGATCATTCTGGCCAACAAGAAAGTTCAGGCCAGAATGGTTCTAAAGGTATTAGGTCTCATGGCTGCGCCATTACTCTTCTTCCCCTGGCTCGATTCTACATGCGCCTTCTTCAGTGGATGCTGTTCACACAATGGTCATACCAGCAACTTCCAATGCGTCACCAGATTCTGGTGACACAGACATGCAAAGAGCATCTTGCTTGGTGGATCACATCTCCTCAGGTTCACCAAGGCAGGTACTTTGTACCCCCATCCCCGATAGCCACTGTCACCACGGATGCCTCCCTGATCGGGTGGGGGGGGTCATTATCAGGGCAGGATGGTTCATGGACGGCAGCCGCTCGAGTACCATCTGCACATAAATGTCCTGGAGATGAGAGCAGTGCTTTTAACGTTGCAAGCCCTCAACGACTTTCTTCCCGTAGGGACAATTGCAGTCCACACAGACAACATGTCTGTAGATGTTCTTCGTTCCACATTGCTGCAGTCCTTACTATTGGGTAGTCCGCTGTCCAGTCGGCCCGAATACCAGAGTATATGGCTGACGTCGGTCAGGGCGCATTAGACTGACGTCAGTACGTCAGGGTACTAATGCGCATGACCGACGTCATATCCTCAGTCTTTTGCCGCATGGTCCGATGCAGAAGCAGTTTTGCGAGTGCAGGTTGGCGTTTGAAATATTTCAAACCGGAGTTTCAGACCGAATCAGAGTTGGCTAAGTACTCGCTAGAACATTTTGGTTTTTCTTGCCTCAGTATTTAACCGATGTCAGAAAAGTGAATAACTGTATTTCTTGTGGGAAACAGATACCTCATAGGGATTACCATACCTTGTGTATACCTTGTTTAGGGCCTGAGCACGACGTTGTTGGATGCCGCCTTGTGCTAGGTTTAACAAACGCACTATTAAGAGGAGGTTAGACTGTGCCAGGTTAGTGTTTGGGAAGCGTTGTAATTATAAAATGCCGCCGGATGCTCCGACGCCTTCGCCCAAGAAGCGCAAGGACAAAACAGCGAAGCCTAGGGTTGATGAACCGCAGTCCCGGACGCCGGTTCTTTAGAAGGCTCAGTGGAGCCAGAGGTTTTGCCAGGAGTTTCTATGGAGTCTCAGGCAGAAACTTTACTGTTACAGGATGTGCCTTCTCAGGAGGTAGGCCAGGCTGAGGGGCTTCTCAGGTAACTGTTCTTCCTCTCTTCCCAAGGTAGTTAGAGCCTCTCCTTCTGTTGCCAAAACTTCTTTGAGAGGTAGGCCAAGTTCAGCTTCAGTGGGGCTTCTCCTAGCATTTCGGTTCTGTACCTAAGAAACATATGCTTAAAATGGCAGAAGATTTGATTACTATGATTAGAGGTTCTATGCCCCTCCTGATAAGAGGCCTAGGGTGGAACCGAGTTTGATAGTTTTGAACAGTGTTCAGAGGCTTCTGAGTCTTCATGCGGAAGATTTGCAGGAGTATCCTCCTTATTCTGATTCTGATGTGGATGATTCCACTCCTACAGCTTCTCCTCCTGAGGATTTCTCATTTTCAGAGACTCTGCATTCCATGAGGGAGCACTTTAAATGGGAAGGCCAGGATTACTCTGATTCCAGGAAAAGGCTTAGGAATTCTTGTTTTTACCCCAGCATAGGCCCTTAGCTATACCTCCTGTGTTGAATGTGGTGGAAGATGTTTTTGCAGAGGCTTCCTGAACCCTGACTCTTTGCCTCCTGCTCCTGTTAAACCTGATAGGTACTATAGGGTGCCCGAGCTCATAAGTATTTGTTTAAGAGTCCTAGGGCGGACCCAGAAACTGTTTCTCAGGGGCCTAAAGGTGTTAAGGCCTCTGTGGTTAAAAATCCTGTTCCCACTGATAAAGAGGCAAGGGCTTTGGATAGGTGGGGAAAGAAAGTGTATACTTCTTCCACTCTAGCCAAGAGAGCGTTGAATTGTCAGTTTCACATGCTAAAATATCAAAATTTTCTCCTTTCACAATTGAAATCTAAGGTGGATGCTTTGGCGGAAGGTATTGAGTGTAAAGAGTTGCTGGATTTGGTTCATGTGTCTGAACAAGTGGGTAAGCATTCTTTGCAATGTGGTTTTGATGCTGTACAGGCCTCCTCGAGGGTGGCTGCCACTAGTTCTGTTCTTCGCAGGCATGCCTGGTTGAGGGATCAGAATTTAGCTGAGCATGTTAAGACACGGATTTTGGATGCTCCTTTACAGTCTGATGTGTTGTTTGGTTCGCCTGTGGAAGCAGTTTTAAAGAAAATGGAGGACAAAGCTAAGTCTATGCAAACTGTTAAAGATTTTTGCAGGTGCAGCCACCAAGTTTAGTAGAAATTGGCCTGCTAAGGGGTGGACATATCCTGCTTATGATTCCCAGTCTAGGGGTAGGTCTAGACGTGGTAGGGGCAGAGCTCAAGGTTCTTTAGGCCTAGAACAGGGAGTTCACCTGCTCAGACTTCTGGTGAGGGCAGGGGTCAGTCCTTTCGTAAACAGACCCAATGACCTGCCTTTTCAGCTGCCAGTAGATTCTCGCCTGGCAGCTCCTTTGGGAGGAAGACTGTCTCTTTTCAAAGAAAATTGGGATTTAATTACTCAAGACAGATGGGTGTTGGATATCATTCACCACGGTTACAGGTTTTATTTCCATACATTGCCCCTTTCAAAGGCATGCCAGACGTTCCTCCTCCACAAAGAAAAGAGGCTCACAAGCAAATTTCTCAGTTACTCCAGATGGGGCCATTCAGCCAGTCCCTGTATCAGAAAGGGGCCTAGGATTTTATTCTCGCCTGTTCCTAGTACCAAAGAAGGGGAACACGTGGAGACCAATTTTGGATTTATCTCTCCTCAACACTTATCTGGACATTCCCAAGTTCAAGATGTTGACGTTACAACAGCTTTTACCTCTGCTGGGCAAAGATCACTGGATGGTAACTTTAGATCTCAAGGAAGCTTACCTTCATGTGCCTATAAGGCTAAGTTGCAGGAAGTATCTGCGTTTCGAGCTGGAAATTCTCATTATCAGTTCTCTGCATTGCCCTTTGGCTTATCTACTGCCCAGAGTATTCACAAAGGTTCTGGCTCCAGTGATAGCTTACTTCAGGCTACAAGGAATTCAAATCTATCCTTACTTGGACGACTGCCTGATTCTGGCTCAAGAAAAGGAAGACCTTCTACAGCATCTGGAATATGTTATAGCAGTGCTAAGATGCCTAGGGTATTCTGTGAACGAAATAAAGTCCAGTCTAGTACCCTCTCAAGACATGTGCTTTCTGGGTGTGAGACTGAATACAGCAGCCCAGATGGCCTTTTAACCCCGGACAAACAAAAGAGTCTATCACTTTACTTCCATCAACTATCTCATCAGTCCGTGCTGACTGCAAGGACAGTCCTTCAAGCATTAGGGTTCATGGCATCTTGTATTCTGGTGCTTCCCAATGCCAAACTGCATATGAGGAAGCTACAATGGTATCTCAAAATGTATGGACACAGCACTGCCAGGATTTGGACACTGTCATTCAAATAATACCTTGCCTTCAAAGAGAATTTTTGTGGTGGGCTCAGGAATGTCACCTAAACAAGGACTCTCTGTGACCCGCCAGAGGCGCAGTCAGGTTCTAACGACAGATGCCTCGGACATTGCTTGGGGAGCTCATCTAAATGGAAAGTGGATACAAGACAAGTGGCCTGCCAGACTACAGCATCTACATATCAACATGAAGGAGATGTTAGCAGTCCAGTTTGCATTAATGGCTTTCAAGGAGTTACTTCTTCCAGGGCAGGTGTTGATTCTAACAGACAACACAACTGTCATGTGGTACATCAACAAGCAAGGGGGAACACATTCTTATCCTCTATGCTGGCAAGCAATGATTTTATGGGAGACTGCGCTAAGCTTGCAACTAACTCTTCAGGCAAGGTTTCTGCCAGAGCACAGAACTCCTTAGCAGATGTGTTAAGCAGACAAATCATGGATCCCCACGAGTGGAAACTGGATCTTCATGTATTTCAGAAATTGACAGTGTCATGGGGAACTCCAGACATAGATCTGTTCGCTTCTCCACTAAACCACCAGCTGCCAAAGTTTTGCACAAAGGGGTTTCATCACACAGCTTGGAAAGTGGATGCTCTGTCTTTCAGTTGGAAAAACCTTCATGTGTATGCCTTTCCACCTCTGCCTCTTCTTCCAAAGGTGCTATTAAAAGTCAGACAAGACAAGCCAAGGATGATTTTGATAGCTCCAGATTGGCCTCGCAACACTGGTACCCACTACTAAGGAGTCTGGTAAGGAAGCCTCCATGGCCTTTACCTTTGATTCCTCATCTGTTATCTCAGAAGGACGGTCATCTGCTCAATGTCAAGCTTCACTCTCTTCATCTAACAGCCTGGCATATTCTGTGTTGAAACACAGCAGGTCTCAACTTCCTCAACAAGTTTTAAATGTGATTATGGAAGCTAGAAGACCTAGTACAAGGAAAGTGTACGCAGAAAAATGGAAGAGATTTTTATTTTTGAGTACAGCAAAGAATTTGGAGATTTCTGAGCCTAATTTGAGTGTGGCTCTTCAATATCTTACTGAGTTATTGGACAAAGGTTTGTCCTTCTCTTCCATTAAGATTCATGCTGCAGCAATTTCAGCTCACTTTGATTGTGACCCACCATTGTTTTCGCATCCTTTGTTCAAGCAGTTTCTTAGAGCGGCTAAGAATATAAGACCCCACGTAGAGCTCCTACTCCTGCTTGGGATCTCAATTTTGTGTTGGAAAACTTACTCTACAACCTTTTGAGCCTCGGCTACTGCTGAATTGAAATACTTGTCATGGAAGACTGCTTTTCTGTTGGCTATTACTTCTGCAAGAAGGGTGTCTGAGTTGCAGGCCCTTATGGCAGTAGAGCCTTTTTGATTTTCCATAAGGATAGGGTATCATTACGCACTAATCCTTCCTTTATGCCTAAGGTGGTTTCTAGTGTGGCTTTAAACCAAACTATTCATTTGCCTACTTTTTATGCAGACCCCCAAAATAAAGGGGAAAAGATTTTGCACACTTTAGATGTACACAGGCAATTGCGTTATTATTTAAGCAGGACTAAGGATTTTAGGCAGTCTCAGCAGTTGTTTGTTTCTTTTGCTTTGAGTTCAAGAGGGCAAGCCTGTGTCAAAACAAACTATTTCTAGGTGGATTGGGTTTTGCATTGCATTTTGTTATTCCCATCATGGCAAGGAGATTCCAGCTGGGATTAGGCCTCATTCCACTAGGGCTACTGCCACTTCAACAGCATTTCTAAGGGGTGGCAACTAAGGATATTTTGGAGGCAGCTACTTGGAGTTCAGTGCATACTTTCTCTAAGCATTATCACCTTCCTATCTACTCTAAGTCTAGGGCTGGTTTTGCCACAGCTGTTTTGCAAGGCATGTTGTCAGCTCCTACTTCTTTATGATTTGCCAGCCTCCCTTACCTCTGCTTTGGGATTCTACCCAATAGTAAGGACTGCAGCAATGTGGAACTGAGAACATAGTACAGTTTTGTACCTACCATAAATGTAGATGTTCGAGGATCCACATTGCTGCAGTCCAATTACCCTCCCTCCTTCCCCTCTGTGTTTAGGGGTGGTTGTGTAGGTGAGGTTATATGTTGATATTTTTGTATATATTTTTGTATATATTGTACATATTTTTGGTGCAGGTATTTTGGGCCTTGTCTTTTTAGGGTCTTCTGACATCTGGGGCAAGAAAAGACTGAGGATATGACGTCGGTCATGCGCATTAGTACCCTGACGCACTGACGCCAGTCTAATGCGCCTGACCGACGCCAGCCATATACTCTGGTATTCGGCCGACTGGACAGCGGACTACCCAATAGTAAGGACTGCAGCAATGTGGATCCTCGAACATCTACATTTATGGTAGGTACAAAACTGTACTTTTGGTATATCAACAAACAGGGCGGAACCAAGTCCTACCCTTGTGTCGAGAAGCTCAGACTATGGCAATGGGATCTCCTCTCATCGGTTTCTGGTAGCAACGCATATCCCTGGGAAAACCAACATTGTAGCGGACAGATTGAGCAGAGCTATTCTCATGCCTCACGAGTGGTCTCTCAAGCAATCTATAGCGGAGGAGATTTTCTGGAATGGGTCCCATGCTGCGATCTTTTGCTACTCCCCAAAACAGCAAATGTCCAGACTTCTTCTGCCTCTTCCCTCCATCAGGCCATCCCCCCAGAGACGCTCTGACCCAGGATTGGCCCCAGGGACTTTTTGTGCCTTCCCTCCATTTCCCCTGATCCCTCAGGTTATCCAGAAAGCTACCGCTTTGAGAGCCAAATTGATTCTCATTGCCCTTACTGGCCTCGACAAGTTTGGTTTCCGTTCCTCCATCATCACCTTTTGGTGCAGCCGTGGCATCTGGACCCAGTGCCAGATCTTCTGATTCACCAATCGGGTCAGCTGCACCGGTCAATCCCTTCTCTCAACCTCACAGCATGGTTGCTCCACTTCCTTCCTTAGCCAGGCTTCCTTTGATCTCTAACCCAGTTAGAGATATCATAGTAGCTTCACTAAAATCCTCTACCAGGAGGATTTATACAAGCAAATGGAAACGTTTCTCTTATTGGGCTAAGGCCAAGAATATTGATCCTTTTACTGCCCCTGTTCAGGCAGTCCTGGACTTCTTAGCAGAGATTTTTCATGCAGGCTCCTCTTCTTCCACAGTCAGAGTTCAATTGGCTGCTATCTCCAACTTTCATGTCGGGATCGCAGATCATAATATTATGTCCCATAGGCTCTGCAGGGCCTTCTTGAAAGGAATTTTCCTACTAAAGCCTCCAATCAGGAATCCTCCTCCTCAGTGGGATCTAAATTTAGTGCTGACATCCTTGATTCTTCCCCCCTTCGAGCCAGCTGTTTCTTGTTCCCTGAAATATCTTTCTTGGAAAACTTTATTCCTAGTGGCTATTACATCTGCCAGGAGGGTGTCTGAACTTCATGCTCTTCGGTTCGACCCCCCTATTTGGTTTTTCACAAAGACAGAGTATCTTTGAGAACTAACCCAACCTTTTTGCCTAAGGTCGCTTCAAAGAACAATTTGAATCAATCCATTGATCTCCCTGTATTTTTCCCTAACTATTCAGATAGAGCTGAACAAAGCTACATTATCTTGATGTCCACCGTCAACTTAGATATTATTTGGACAGAACAAAAATTTAGAAAATCTGATCAACTTTTTGTTTCCTATGCGGATAATAAAAAAGGCCTTCCTGTTTCTAAAGTGACCTTGTCCAGTGGCTTTCTTCGGTCATCTCTGAAATTTATACGCTCAGGGGAAAACAGCTGTGCTCAAAACCTAAAGCCCGTTCAACTAGGAGCTTAGCTACTTCTACAGCTTTTCAAGCTAGACTTCCTTTGGACACTATTTGTGCAGCGGCCACTTGGGCCACTCCTCACACTTTTGTTTCCCATTACAAATTGGACTTGGCCTCCAGGGACAGAGCCAGTTTTGGCTCTACAGTCCTCAAGAGTTTGTTCCATTGAGCCACCCAGGATAGAGGTGCTAGGGACGGTCCCATCAAGCAAGAATGAAGGCGAGATTGACAACTTAACATTAAGAAGTTATGTACCTACCATAACGCTCCATGTTAGTTGTCTTCTCTGCCTTCTTTCTTGCGACCTCCCTCCTTCCCCTGGCCTGGACAGACCTTGTTATAAGAAACTGTTATGCTGAAGACCATTCAGACCTGGTCCTTCTTCCATCTGTAATTTTTCTTTCTTCCTTTGGGAAGTATTTTATGCTTGGTGCTATTGCCCTTTGTCATCAAACGAGATCTGGGTACTTACCGCCTTGCATCATGGGATATGGGGCTGCCTCGAGCTGGTAAAAGTGACTCTCGAGCTTAGCAGTGCAGTGGAGCCGAGGGATCGGCTCCGAACCCATCAAGCAAGAAAGAAGGCGAGAGAAGACAACTAACATGGAACGTTATGGTAGGTACATAACTTCTTATTTACAAAGACTCCATTGCATCCCTCTGAGAGCTGTGCAATCAGAATAGATGTGAAACTCTAACTGTTGAGGACACTGTTGCTCAATTTAATAAAAGATTCTTCAGCATGTTAAGTGATATGGCACCTGTCAGAAAAAGCTAAATCAAGCCCTACACCCTAACAAAAGAAACCAGACAATTACTAAAAGATAGGGACGAAGCATGGAAGCAGTGGAATAAAAGAAGAACTCAAGATACTTTTCAAAACATTAGACTGCTTAGTAACCTCTAAGACAATAAAATAAAATAAAAACAGACAATTCTACTACACTAAGCTCCAAGAGAAACACCAAAATATACCCAAGCTATTTTGGTCCACTTTAAAGAAAAAAAAAAACTTCTCAACCCAGGTCAATTCTTCACCCTCATCCAGCAACCACAACAGTAACAGCATAGCCACGTAGTTCATCTCCTGCTTTGGTAACCCATTCCTAGCACTTCTCAGTCGAAATACAGAGATCCACAACAAACCTTAGCGCCCCCCCCCCCACACACACATAGTAATAGCACAATTGGATTTACTCTTAAGACAGTTCAGAGTTCAATAAATAAAAACTGTTATGCAAACTTAAACCAACTCACCCGGCAGCAGACAGTCTACCTGCTGAGTATCTAAAACACTGCAGACAGCCAGGCATTACCCATCTCCATTTTTATAAACCGCTCTGTAACATAACACAATGTCCCTGCAGTATGAAAAATGTCATATATCACTTCTCTATACAAAGGTGGAAGCTCATCCTTAATGTCAAACTACAAATCAATAGCTGTCTTATTCTCACTATCAAAAATACTTGAAAAATGTATCCACAAACAACTCATCAACCACCTTATCAACAATACCTTACTGTGTGAAACATAACATGGTTTCTGTTCTAGTGACAGCACAAGTGCCCTCTTTAGTTTCATAAAAGTATATTGGGAAAACGATGCTAAGGATGAAGCTGCCAGGTAACAGGAAAAGAGGAAGGCCTAAGATAAGGTTTATGGATGTGGTGAGAGAGGACATGCAGGTGGTTGGTGTGTCAGAGCAAGATGCAGAGGACAGGAAGAAATGGAAACAGTTGATCTGCTGTGACCCCTGACGAGAGCAGCCGAAAGAAGAAGACGACGACTCTGCATCCCTCCTCGGCACATGTCCAAACCACCGTAATCTTGCCTCTCTGGCTTTGTCTCCAAACCATCCAACCTAAGCTGACCCTCTAATATACTTATTCCTAATCCTGTCCATCCTCGTCACACCCAGTGCAAATCTTAACATCTTCAGCTCTGCCACGTCAAGCTCTGACTCCTGCCTTTTTGTCAGTGCCACTCTCTCCAACCCATATAACATAGCTGGTCTCACTACCCTCTTGTCGACCTTTCCTTTCACTCTTACTGGTACTCGTCTGTCACAAATCACTCCTGACACTCTTCTCCACCCACTCCATCCTGCCTGTACTCTCTTCTTCACCTCTCTTCCACACTCACTGTTACTCTGAACTGTTGATCCCAAGTACTTAAACTCATCCACCTTCGCCATCTCTACTCCCTGCATCCTCACCATTCCTCTATCTCCCTCTCATTCACACACATATATTCTGTCTTAGTCCTGCTGACCTTCATTCCTCCTCTCTAGAGCATATCTCAACCTCTCCAGGGTCGTCTCCACCTGTTCCCTACTCTCACTACAGATCACAATGTCATCTGCAAACATCATAGTCCACGGGGACTCCTTTCTGATCTTGTATGTCAACCTGTCCATCACCATTGCAAATAAGAAAGGGCTCAGAGCTGATCCTTGATGTAATCCCACCTCCACCGAAGAAGAAGAAGTTAATCAGATAAGCCCATTGGACAAGTGTCCCTTTTCAAGGGCAACATGGAAGCATTGTCTGGACCTACCTGTTTGGATTAAATGGATTAAGAAAAAATCCAGAATGATGTGGTTTGTTCCAGATTGGAGTATGGTAAACTCCATTTACCTAGGGCTTCCTAGCACTGAACTATTCTGTAGCCTGGCTACATACAGGTATCACCTGTTACCTTCATATAATTCCAGATGTTTAATGCATAGATCACTGTTACAATAGCCTAAGCTGTATGGGTCCAACCCCTTGTAACTAGCCAGCTTAGAAAGGGTGCCCTCCATGCGCACCGACTGTCAGAAGCTTGATCACAGCTCCAATTAAAAATAATTGGAACACAAAAAGCTTCAAAACTTTTTGCTGCAGAGTAGTTCTCCTTTTGTAGTCCTTTAAAGCTGGGCAGATAAGTCCCCTGTTGGAGAAATCCTTCCAATAATTTTATTTTCTTCTGAGAAAAATGTGTGTTTTTCTGACTGAATGGTTTAGCTGAGAGACATATTTTTTGGATGGCACTGCATATATCCTTCCATTTCACTGTTGCAGTATTCATTACACTAGGGAATCCCCTGCCAAGGGCAGCCTGAAGTCTTACCAGTATATCAAAGCCGTTAGGTTGCTTTAAGGTACACCGTATGTCACACATATGCTCCTTGTGTATTATAGGGTATAAAGGTGACGTCCAGCCCGTACCATCCTCAGAACACCTTTGCCATCAGTCAGATTGCCGTCATTTGATCATCAGTCTGACCGCCTGTTCTGTTGCTGGTTCACCAAGCCATTACACATAAGTGCCCTTTTGGGGTTTTGTTGCCTTATCTTTCTTTTGTTATATTGTTTCTTGTGGGGTTTTATGTCATCTAAGAAGGATAAATGCCAGTGTGGGAGACAGATTCCCCATAAAGACCATCAGGAACAGTGTTGGTTTTGCCTTGACACTTCGCATGACCATACATCCTGTTTTATTTGTCATGCCTTTGTTCCCAATCCCCTTCGTAGTAGGCGTTCTTCTTTGGTGCTTTATCTTGGGAATCAACATCTTAAACTTCTTGCTGAAGGCACTATGGAGGGGACTTCCCGCTCCGAGGGACAGCCGTCTGGGAAGAAGAAGCCTCTGCCAGATGTCCCTCCTGAGGCAAATGAGAACTCAGAGGTTCGCCAAGCTTCATAGTTGGATTCTTCTGCAGCAACCGGGTTGGAGTCCAGTGGGAATCCGACCTTAGGCACATCCATGGAGGCAGAGGCATTGTGGACGTCCGCTTTGGACATTCAGGGAGAACCGCTGCTGATATATCTCTGAGGGGCCTAGAGGTGTTTCCCAAATTTTAGTCAGAGAAAAATCACTACTACAGTTATTGAATGCCGTCCATCTGGGGTCATAGCCTTCCATATTTTTTTTAAGGCAGGCGTCCCCTTAAAGAAAAAGCAGCAGACTAACCATATTCCTTCAGCTTCTATGAATCCACAGAGTGAATGACAGTCCTTCACTCAGGGGTTGTTTAGTGCTTTGATAACTTTAAAACCTCCTCAGGGTGTTTCTGTTCCAGACCCCCCCCCCCCCGGTCCTCTAGCCCTCTTAAAAGTCTCAGCGAACAGGATTCCTCTGAGGTGGAAGCAGATTCAGATGAGGATGCTTACTACTCCAGATTCACCTTTGGATTATGGATCAGAGGAAGAGGACTCTACCAGTCCTGATACTTCCTTTGAAGAGATTTCTTTTGGGGACACAATCTCTAGGATGATGGAGTTCTTTAAAGGGGATTGGGCTCAAGTTTCTGAGATACAAAAAAGGTATTTTGAACTACTGCAGATGGATTCTCCCAGACCTTTTGCTGTCCCTCCTGTTTTGGCTGCTTGATTGAATGCCTTTTCTTATACCTCTTAGGCTCCAGATTCTCAGCCCCGTCCCCAAGAACCTGATAGATTATCTAGGATGTCTGAGGACTGTAAGTTCTTGTACAAGTGTCCTTCTGGTGATCCCATGGTGGTGTTAGTAGCTTCTAAGAAACCTTCTTAATTGCTTCCTTCTCCTAAGTTATTGCCTTCTGCTAAAGATAGCAGAGCCATGGAAAGGCTAGGCAAGAAGGTCTATACCTCTGCTACCATGGCTTTTAGGGCTGCTAATTATCAGACCCATATGTGAGGTGATTTCTGATCTTCCATACTCTGAAGGTAAAACTTCTGCCCTTACCATTTTAGGGGCTTCTTCCCAGGAGGCTCGTAATTCCATCAAGTGTACTTCTGGTGCAGCAGATGCTTCTTCTAGGGCTCCTGCTTTTGGGTCAGTGTTGAGGAGGTATTCTTGGCTTCGGCTTCTACCTTTGCGTGATGATACTAAGGCTAATTTGATGGATGCCCTTCTAGATAATAAACACTTGTTTGGCAAAGTTACTGCTGATTAAGTCCCTTCCGATAAAGGCAAGGCTTAACAGGAACTCAAACATGTGTTTGTTTCTCCTGTGCCTGAATTTCAGAGAAGCTACCCTAGTAAGCCAGCCTTTGTTCACAGGCAATCTCACCCTCCTTTTAAGGGTAAAAAGAGTGGCAACCGTGCACCTCCTGCGAAGACTACTCAGACTTCTGTGCCTCAAAAGTCTCCTTTCCCTGATAAACTAGGTGCTGTCTAACTATCCTATTCTTCCCAGCCACTTTCCTTTTTCTCTTCGCCTCACTCCCTCTCTTCCGGTTTGGCTAAAAATTACTCAGGATTCCTGGGTTATATCCATTATCCGCCAGGGATATTTCATGGCCTGGAAATCTCTTCCCCCTTTTATGGGAATTCCTCAACCCCCTAGAACAGCTGTTCTTTTTTCCAGGGGTGCTTTGAGATTTTCTGACTGAGCGTACTATTCAAGAGGCTCCTGTGTCCCAAAAGGAGAGGAGAGGTTTACTCCAGGATG
This sequence comes from Protopterus annectens, assembly GCF_019279795.1. Classification (NCBI taxonomy): domain Eukaryota; kingdom Metazoa; phylum Chordata; order Ceratodontiformes; family Protopteridae; genus Protopterus; species Protopterus annectens. Next base: position 882,730,132 of record NC_056727.1, on the reverse strand, counting down.
TATCTAGTGCCCAGGAAAGAGGGTACCTGGAGTCCAATTCTGGACTTCTCTCATCTGAACACTTTTCTAAAGGTGCCCTCTGTTTGAATGATGTCCTTTCAGACTCTGTTCCCTCTTTTGCTTTCTCAGGCTTATATGGTGTCTCTGGATCTCAAGTATTGTGTCTCCATATCCCTATTCATCACCTTTGCAAGATGTTTTTACATTTCTCTGTTGCTTCCTGGCATTTTCAGTTCTCTACTTTGCCCTTTGGCCTTTCTACTGCCCCAAGGGTATTCACCAAATGCCTCACTGTTGTGATTGCTTTCTGCAGGCTTCAGAGGATCCAAGTCTTCCCTTACTTGGACAACCTCCTGCTTCAAGCATATATTCCAAAGATCTTTTTGCAAAATCTGCATTTTGCCATTTTCCTTCTGCAAAGCCTGAGGTTTACAATAAACTTCAAAAAGTCTTTTCTGACTCCTCCTCAGGATCATGTTTTTCTGGGGTGCAGGATCCTGACTTTGCCGATGCTGACATCCCTGCCTCCCCCCAAGGCCGTGACTTTCATTTCCTTTTTTTCAAACTTTTCTTCTTCCTCTGGCCTCTATAACAGCCAGGGGATTTCTGATAGCTGTGGTGTTTATGGGCTCCACCATTCCTATGCTTCTTCTGGCCATGCTCTACGTGAGGAAGTTGCAGCGGTTTCTGAAGAAAGTTTGGCTTCAACATCCGGATCCCCTCGAATTTGTAGTTCCTGTTCTGACTTCTATCAAGAAGGAACTTCAGCGGTGGATTCAGCAATTGTCTCTAAATCCACTCCCCTCTTCCGTCTCAGAAACTGTTCACAGATGCTTCAGATGTCGGATGGGGAGAAGCATTTGGCTTCCTAAAGATGCAGAGTGTTTGGTTACCTTTTCAACGGAAGGAGCACATCAGTGTCAGAGAGATGCGAGCTCTTCTGCTGGCTCTTCAAGCTTTTCATCCTGTCTCCCCTGGACCTCTCAAGGTGTTAACAGACACACCACAGTGATGTGGCATGTAAACAAACAGGGGGGCACAGGATCTTATCTTCTTTGCCGGTTGGTACTCCTGGTGTGGGAACTTGCTACCCAGTATCAAGTGACTCTTCAGGCAGTTTATATTTCCTCAGGTCAAAATATTGTGCCAGACACACTAAGTGGGTCCTTAACTCAATCCCACAAATGGATAATTCACAGGGATGTGTATCTGGACATTGTCCACCAGTGGATACTCTTCAAATAGATCTTTTTGCCTCCCCTCTGAAGTCCTTGGAAGGTGGACACCCTATCTTTTTCTTCGAATGGGATGTTTCTTTATGCTTTCCTTCCCCTTCCCCTTATTCTAAAAGTCCTGTTCAAAACTCAACAAGATGCTCCTAAAATGTTGTTGGTGACTCCCTTTTGGCTGAGACAACATTGGTTCCCTCTTCTTCTGCATTTAGCCAAGGGCAGTCATCACAAGTTACCTCACAGGGTGGACCTACTCACAAAAGACAAGGGATCTCACATCCATCCCCACTTACTCTTCAGTTGACACCGGGGGTGATAGGATTTTGATTCCACATAGACACCTGTTTTCTGAAGAAGTGCTTAGGGTCCTGCAGGAGGCCAGGAAACCCAATACTTGGAAATTCTACTTATCCAAATGGAAGAGGTTTTTGGTTTGGTGTCTTTCTTGTAATCTGGATCCACTTTCAGTGGATGTTTCTTTGGTTCTTTCTTATCTGTGTGAATTGCTCAGTTCTGGTTTGCCTTATTCTTCTAAGACCTTCTTATCAACTATCTCTGCTCGTCTGCCTTTATCTCCTCCTTTAGCTTCTAGATTTGAAGCTAAGCAATTTCTTAAAGGCGTCCTTCATATTTGGCCTCCCAGGAAGCCTGTTCCTCCTCCCCTGGGATCTTAATCTTGTTTTGGAAAAATTGACTAGGACTCCTTTTTGAGCCTGCGGCTTCAGCTTCCTTGCAGCACTGCTCTTGGAAGACTATATTTTTGTTAGCCCTTACTTCTGCCAGATGGGTGTCTGAGCTTCAAGCCCGTATGGCTTGTCCTTCTTTTTTTTGGTGTTTCGTAAGGACAGGGTGTCCTTGTGTACTAATTCTTTTTTTATGCAAAAGGTGTTAAATGAATTGTCCTTTAATCAGTCTGTTCATCTGCCCACTTTTTTCCCTTCTCACAATCTGCCAGTGAGAAGTTGCTGAACACATTGGATGTGCATAGACAACTCAGATTTTATTTGACTAAGACTATTAGAAAATTTGATCAGCTTTTTGTTTCCATTCATCCTAGTTACTTAGGATTAGCTGTGTCCAGGCAGACTATTTCTTCTTGGATCTCTAAAGCTATTTCTTTATATTATTCCTGTCATGGTAAGAGCCTTCCTTATTTTGTTACGGCTCATTCTACTAGAGCTCTGGCTTCTTCTGATCCTTTTTTTCAAGGGTTTGGATACTAACTCTATTCTTGAGGCAGATGTCCCTCTCTCCACTGTTGCAGTTTTCACTCCCTCCCTCCACCCCCTTGTCCATTTCTCTTCTGGATGTACTGATTATCTTTCTATTCCTTGGACTGGCATCCCTGCTGGGGCTTTCAGTTCTGAGGATGGTACGGCTGGACATCACCTTTATGCCCTGTGCAATGCAAGGAGCAAATATATGACTGCAGCATACCTTAAAGCAACCTAAAGGCTTTGGAATACTGGCTGGATGTTGGGCTGCCCTTGGCAGGAGATCTCTACTGTAATGAATACTGCAACAGTGAAGAGAAGGGCATCTACAGTTATGGTAAGATTTTACACAATTGTACTTTCTAAAAGTGTGAATGTGTGTAAATGCATTTGTGAGCATTTATTTGAATATTCTGTTTTCTGACAGAAGTTTTACTCAGATTTTGTTTATTGGTATATTGGAGACAGGACCAAAAAGCAGTCCACAAACCAGTAACAAGAATAGGAAGGAAAAGGCTGCAGAACAGAGTGCTGCACACACACACGTTTTATTTTTCACAATAAAACAGATGTTATGTTGTTCCATCTCACCTTCATTCTTGTTGGTTGGGTTCGGAGCCGAAACTCAGCCCCGACTCGCCCTATACTAAAGCTCGAGAGCTTCTGCTGGCTCGAGGTTGAGTCCTATCCCATGGTCCTTTAGCGGCTGTTCTCCAGATCTTGTTTGCTGCTTGAAGCTTCGGGATTGTCTTCACTGGCTCAGGATTGTAAAACTTAATATTTTATATATTTCTAATAGTTACTTCCTAATTATTATCTGTTTTATTTACTAGTTCTGTCGTAATAGCCTTGTGCTATTTTGGCTCTGTAAACCTTGTATTTTTACCTTTGCAGCTGTCTTTTTCATTGGGCCTTGTTGTCTCTTCAAGAATCCGTTTATGTCCCTTCTCTTCCTTCTTTCCCCTTTTAGGAGTCACCATTTAAGTTAGAGGCGTCTCCTCCAGTGGAGGATATAGTCATTTAACTGAGAGGCTTCTCCTCCTCCCTTTTCTCCTCTTCTCTTATTTAAAAAAAAAAAAATTTTTTTAGATTCCTTTCTGTTTTTTGCTATCTTTTTCATTCTATAAAAGATATAACCTTTTTCTAACATATATATAGTGTTTTTTTTTTTCCTTATAGCTAGTCATGTCTAAGGAACCAGCTAAGGAACACAAGTCAGGATTCAAAAAGTGCGATTCCTGTACTCAAAAAATGTCCATTACTGACGGACACACTAGTTGTGTGTACTGTCTGGGACCACTCCATCTTCAAGATTCCTGCTCTATTTGCCATAGTTTTAGCACTAGGGTCTTGCAGGAGAGGAGGAATAAGCTTATATTGAGGGACTTAAAAGTAGACTAAGGAAATCGGACTAAAAACTCGGACACTACCAAAAAGGCTGCTTCATCGGCTATGGTGTCTGAGCTGGCAAGCAGCACCAAACTTGATACTTCTTCGGCTCTGAAAGTTGTCGGGCCCGAAAAACATGGTTCTCCCTCGGTTCCATCTGTTTCATCAGAACCGTTGCGGAGCTGGAAAAAGAGTCGGTCACCGTCCTTGGAGCCTGTTCATTTGGTGATGGTATCTCCTTTACTACAGTCGGTGGCAGGTAGCCACAAGTCTTCCAGTCATTACTCTAGATCCTCCAGGCTATCGGATGATGACATGGAGTGGGTAGTGAAGAGGTTGCTTCGGACCCAGGCCCTAGCAAAAATTATCTCGAGCCCAATCCATTGGATCTTGGAGCCGACAACGGTACCCCCAACTACACCGATTCCTCCTCCAAATCGAACGAGTTTGGAACCAGAGAGTATGGAAGTCATTGTGCTGGGACCACCAGAGCCAGTAATCACTACTGATATCTCGGCTCCGTCTGCTCCAGTTTCCTCTATGTTTTCGGCCATCGAGGGACCTGGGGGCCGACACTCCTTGGTCGGCTCCAGGGAGAAGAGTGGAGTCGGACCCTTGTCGGAACTGGCTCTCCCACTCGGCGCCTCAGCTCAGGTGAGTTTGGCTCCCACATCTGCCTCGGAGCCACCCTCCTCGGTGCAGCGGAGATCTCAAGGCCTCTCAGGGCCGGAGTCTCTTTTGGCCCAGGACCACAGTGCCTTCAAGGTGATGAGGAGTGTGCTCTCCTCTGAGTCTGCTCCACCTTCGGCTCCAGCCTCTCATCCCCCTAAGGGACCGGTGTCCACCTCTTCATTACCCCTCCATCACCCAGAGTAGAGAGCCAGTGCCCCAGGAAGCCACAATGGGTGGATCCTCTTCTTCCGATATCTCCCCGTAGCATCCCCCCGAGGAGGTCCCTCAGAAGAGACAGTGTAAGAGGAAGCACATAGACTACCCTGAGTCTGTCACTTCTTATACCGACTGAGAGGATACAGAAGGGTCCCACGGACACCTTCTGAGGATGTCTCCTTTTCAGACATCCTGGAGATCCTTAAGCAGAGGGGGGGGCTGGAAGTCCCTTTCCCCTTCTGAAGATTAGTCAGTATACCTGGAGGCATTTGGCTCTGTCCCTCCAACTCTTGGGTGTCTCCACCTTTCGACCCACTCCTGGGTTTGGTGAGTCAAAAGGTGTAGGACTCTCAGGACTCAGTGGACCCTGTTCCATGGAGGAGTAATAAGTTCATTATGGCCCCGGAAGATAGGCAGTATTTAACAAAAGGGGTTCCTGTAGATGCAATGGTGGTGGCAGCGGCCACAAAAAGAGTTAACTGAAACTTCTGTATCTGTTCATCTACCGAACAAGGATTCTCGTAAGATGGACAGATACGGGAAATGTATGCTCCTCAGTGGCCTTTACCTTACGGTCACTGAATTATTTGTCACATTTCTCGCGACTTCAGTGGGATCTCCTAAAAGAGCTAGGAGATACCCTGCAAGGTGCTACAGCCCAGGACTTATCTGATAAGGTTAATTCTCAGCTTGCATCCTTAACCTCCATATCTAACTCCTCCATGCGCCTCATATCTTATGCAGCCGATGGAGAGAGCAGGGCAGCAGGCACAGGAATAGCTCTTCGTAAACATTCCTGGATGCCCCTTTGTGAGTTTGCCGAACCCTTCCATTCTTCCTTTATTGACACTCCCTTTGATGGCTCGTCATTGTTCTGGCCGAAAGTGAAAGAAACTCACCAGGAGCCAACAAGATGGTAAGACTCTATCTGCCACTGGAGTCCTTTTTTCCGCCCTTACCAAACCTTATCCTAAAGGTCAAAAGAGCGGAAAAATGTGGTTCCATAAGTCCAAAGGAGCCTTACCTGACACTCGTGGTGATCCTTCCCCCAGGGGCAGAGGGGGAAATAATGGAAGACGCCGTCCACGTGGCAGAGGAGGTCCGCATAACCTGGGCGACAGAGATACATTCTCTGGTAGGCCCTTCCAGTGCTCCTGAAAGGAGGCCCACCTGTCCAACTCTGGAGGCAGTCGGGGGGAGAATATTGCTGTACCCAGATGGCTAAATGTGACTCAAAACAAATGGGTACAGTCCATTATATCCAGAGGATACAACATTCCTTTTCAGTGTCCACCTCATCCGCCAAACTTTATCCCAGACATTCCACCTGGTCAAAGGGATCAAGCGGCACTAGAAATCCAAACATTGCAGGGAAAAATGAGTCATCCAAGAAGTCCCCGCAGACCAACTAGGATCCAGAATTTACTCAAGATTCTTTTTAGTTACAAAAAAGACAGGGGACTGGAGTCCCATATTGGATCTCAGCAGACTAAACAAGTCGGTGAAAAAGTCAAAGTTCCGGATGGTAACACTGCAGTCTATACTCCCATTTCTGGGAAAAGACAATTGGATGTTCTTGTTAGATCTTCAGGACGCATACTACCACATAAAGATGGACAGGTGCACAAGAAGATTTATATGCTTACGGCTGGGAGCCGGTCACTAATAGTTCAGAGCTGTACCCTTTGGAATCACCACAGCCCCCAGGGTGTTTGCCAAATGCATGGCAGTAGTCACGGCTCATCTGAGACATCAGGGATTCCAGGTGTTTCCATATTTAGACGACTGGCTCCTAACTGCCACCACCAAGCAGCTACTGATCAAAGCAAGAGACTACACCATCCATCTCTTCTCAAAACTAGGCCTTACTATAAATGCAGAAAAATCTGCCTTGTTGCCATCACAGCATATTACATTCATTGGTGCAGATTTAAATACAAATGACATGTTGGCAACGCTACCTCAAGAAAGGATCCAGACGTTACGCAGTCAAGTGATTATCTTACTCAACAAGAACAGAGTACAAGCAAGATTTGTCCTCAAAGTCATAGGCTCTATGGCAGCGACGATAACACTGCTTCCCATGGCATGACTTCACATGCGAATATTGCAGTGGCTACTCTTCGCCCAATGGTCCATGTAGGAGTTACCCATGTCTCACAAAATCCTCATAACATGCTCCTGCAAGAAGGACCTACTTTGATGGGTTCAGTCCACTCAGGTAACAATGGGCAGACCTTTTGTACTTCCCCAACCTATCGCTACAGTAACCACGGATGCTTCCCAGATAGGGTGGGGCATTATCTGGGACAGATGGTCCAAGGGGTTTGGAAAGATCACGAGTACCATTTGCATATCAATGTCCTAGGGATGAGGGTGGTGCTTCTGGCATTGCAAGCATTTCAGGACTCTTCCCACGGGGACTATTGCAATTCAGACAGACAATATGTCGGTGGTATGGTACATCAACAAATGGGGGAAACCAGATCCTAGCCCCTATGTCAAGAGGCCCAGAGAGTTTGGCAATGGGCGATATCTTCTCAACGCTTTCTGACAGCAACGCATATCCCAGGGAAATCCAGTGTTATAGCAGACCGGCTAAGCAGAGCGATTCTCATGCCTCACGAGTGGTCCCTCAATCAGGAAGTTGCAAATAAAATTTTTCACAAATGGGGCCAGACTTGCTGTGACCATTTTGTCACTCCCTTCAATACAAAATGCAGCTACTACTTTGCCCTAATCTCCCCTCTGGGAAGTCACAGAGGGATGCACTGGTTCACGATTGGCCCCTGGGTGTTCTTTATGCCTTTCTCCCATTTCCCTTGATTCCAAAGTTTATCCAGAAAGCAAAGCTGTTGAGTCACAGGTTAATTCTCATTGCACCATACTGGCCTCGTCAGATTTGGTTCCCCTTTCTTTGGCCCCATCTTCAGGAGGACCCATGGATCCTGGACCCAGTGTCGGATCTTCTGACACATCAGTCAGGAACGCTCCATCCTGCCCTCCCCACCCTCAAGCTGACAGCTTGGCTGCTCCACTTCCGATCTTAGCCACGCTTTGGGAATTGTTCCCTGCAGTTCGTCAAATTCTAGTCTCCTCGCACAAGCAGACAACTAGGAAACTGTATGCAAGCAAATGGAAGAGGTTCTCTTGTTGGACTAACATAAGACATATAGATCCCTTTACAGCAGCTATATCTACAATTTTGGTATTTTTAACAGAAACTTTTAATCAAGAAGCAGCGGCAGCCACTATTCGAGTTCAATTAGCTGCTATTTATAATTATCATATGGGAGAATCGGGATCTAGTCTAATGTCCCATAGATTATGCAAAGCTTTCCTCAAGGGTACCTTTCTGTTAAGACCTCCCTTCAGAGAACCTCTTCCTCCTTGGGACCTCAATCTAGTATTATCATCTTTGATCCTGCCTCCTTTCGAGGCTTGTTCATTTAAATTTTTATCTTGGAAAACACTCTTCCTGACAGCAATTACTTCAGCCAGGAGAGTATCAGAGTTTCAAGCCTTGTCTCTCCATCCACCTTATTTGATCTTCCACAAAGATTAGAGTTTTCCTCAGAACAAATCCTACCTTCTTACCAAAAGTTTGTTCTCAAATTTAAACCAAAATATAGAATTACCTGTGTATTTTCCTAATTATGGCAACAAGGCAGAGTATAAACTCCACCAACTGGATGTGTGTAGACAGTTGCATTCTTACTTGCATAGGACCAAAGAATTCAGAAAGTCAGACCAATTGTTTGTCTCCTATTCAGAAAATAAAAAAGGTTTGGCAATCTCAAAAGTTACCTTGTCCAAATGGCTTACTGAGACCATCACATATGTCTATGATTCCCACAGTAAAGAACCACCAGGGAAAATCATAGGGCATTCAACATTGCCTTTCAGTCCAGACTTCCATTGGATTCAATTTGTGCTGTTGCTACATAGATTAACCATCATACCTTTATTACTCATTACAAAGTAGATGTGACCTCCTGGAACAGATCATCCTTTGGTTCCACTGTCCAGAATAATTTATTCCCTTGGGCCACCCAAGAAGAAGTTGCTGGGGACTCTGTCCCAACCAGCAAGAATGAAGGTGAGATGGGACAACATAACATAAAAAAAAGTTATGTACTCTCCATAACGTTCCATGTTTGTTGTCCAGTATCTCGCCTTCAGTCTTGCGTCCCTCCCAGCCATCCCCCTCCTGGAGGATCTAGAGGAAATTTCTCAGAAATTGGCAGATAAGGTCCAATTCCCTTATTGCCCTTTCTTGTTAATTTTTATGACAATATGTTTCAGATATGATTCTTTGGATAGTGAATATGTCATAGGAACCATTCTTCCTCAAACGAGATCTGGGAACAGCCACTAAGCACCATGGGATAGGACTCAGCCTCGAGCCAGTAGAAGCTCTCGAGCTTTAGTATAGGCTGAGTTGGAGCCAAGTTTCGGCTCAAAACCCAACCAGCAAGACTGAAGGTGAGATACTGGACAACAAACATAGAACGTTATGGTGATTACATAACTTCTTTTTAAGCACTTTCATCCACTGGTTTGTAGGACTTCCATCAGAACAATTACCCATACATCTCTTTCCCTTTTTGTACAGCAGAAATAAATTAAAAGCCAATCAACACATCATAGCAAAATTAGCTCCAAAGAGTCAATTTACATAGACCCCTTGTGCATCATGCAAAAATAAAACATCATAAACTTTGACAGTTTATCTCACCTAAATACTTATATTAGAATAGATCTGCGGTGGTGGTGCTGCGGTAGTGTTGTCGCCTCACAGTAAGACACTGTCCAGTTCGACTCTTAGCTAGAGCGTCTTCTGCGTGGAGACATGTGTGAATTGGCGTACCTTCGTTGAAGGTTGTGCGTCAGGGCTGGCAACTCGGCACGTAAAAATCAACTGCCAGTCATTAGCGGACCGGAGTTCCGCTGTGGTGACCCCTAATCGGGAAAAGCCGAAAGACACAACATAGTTCTAAAACAGCTTGTAAAAGGTATATGTTATACACATTCCAAATAACCAAATGTCCTTCACATAAAAAATCTCACGCAAACATAGGATGTAGTAATAAAAAAGTAATTACATAAAATAATAACTAGCTTTTAACTTAAGCATGCTAGTGATGAACACATTGTCATTCAATCCATATTGGAGACAGGATAGTGTGTTTATGGTGGTGGGGGATCTGTCACTTGTTTACTTACCTCAGAACCTCTTGATGTTCTTCATTTTGATCACTGCTGCAGTAGCTTAAGCTATATAGCTTATATCCTGCATAGGATGTAACAGTCAACTTCCAAGGCTTCAAGGCACCTTCCATGCAACCAAACCACTAGCTTCAGTTGAGCTGACCAAAAAGGTTTGGTTGCAAGCCCTTCAGAGCTTTCCTGCTGCTGAAAAGAACACTCAGTGATCAACAGTCGGCTAACACTGTTTCATCGCTGGATAGATAAGTTTTTGGGGGAAAACACACATTCCTTTGTACTTGTTTTAAGTAACTTTTTTGTGTGAAACACATACTTTAAAGCTAGGAAATGTTTTTCCTTTACTGTAACATGAGTTGCATGCACTTTTAAATGGGAGTATACCTTTTTCTTTTGTGGTTAAAAGTTATTTAAAACTATTTTTTTCTGTGGAGAAACTATGTTTATTTTACTCTTTGGGGCTTGGGAAAGTGTTTAAATTGCTTTCACTATTTTTCTGGGAAAAGTTACTTTTTTGCTTTTTTTCACCCGACTATTTCTGCTGAACTTTTCTGGGAAACACCATTTCCAGCTTGACCATGAAACAAATTACTGATCTTTTGGTTGAACCTTCTTACAGCCACAAAAAGAAAAAAGATTGTTAAGCAGCGTTTGCTAGCACTGCAGGCTGGTAATTTGCCTCAGCTGCAGGTGGGTGACTATGCTGTGACCAAAGCTGGTTCCTCATACCACATATATTTTCTTTAGATCCCTCTGGTGTTGTCCATACAGCCACCATGGACTGGAAGTTAGCTACATCCACCATGGCTGTTGGGGTCCAATCAGTGGGCAGCACTGGGTCTGTTTACCCTAATTTTGCAGTCAAAAAGAGACAGAAAACTAAAAATGTATCTTAGGATGTTCTTCATTCCACATTGCTGCAGTCCTAACTATTGGGTTCAAGTCTTTTTGTGAAAGTTTCTGTTGGCTAAGTACCCGTTTGAGGAATATTTTTTTTCTTGCCTCAGTATTTAACGGATGTCAGAAAAAGTGAATAACTGTATTTCGGATTACCATACCCAGGAGTTTCTTTGGAGTCTCAGGGAGACTTTACTGTTACAAGATGTGCCCTCTCAGGAAGTAGGCCAGGTGGCTGTTCTTCCCTCCCTTCCTAAGGTGGTTAGAGCCTCCCCTTCTGTTTCCAAGGCTTCTTTGAGAGGCAGGCCAAGTTTAGCTTCAGTGGGGGTTTCTCCTAGTGCTTCAGGGTCTTTGCCTAAGAAACATATGCTTAAAATGGCAGAGGATTTAATAACTATGCTTAGAGGTTCTATGCCCCCTCCTGATAAGAGGCCTAGGGTGGAACCTGAGTTTGAGAGTTTTGAGCAATGTTCGGAGGCTTCTGAGTCTTCGGCTGAAGACTTGCAGGAGTATCCTCCTTATTCTGATTCTGATGTGGATGATTCTACTCCTTCAGCTTCTCCTCCTGAGGTTTTTTCATTTTCAGAGACTCTGCATTCCATGAGGGAGCATTTTAAATGGGAAGGTCAAGATTTCTCTGATTCCAGGAAGAGGCTTAGGGAATTCTTGTTTTACCCCAGCATAGGCCTTTAGCTATACCTCCTGTTCTGAATGTGGTGGAAGATGTTTTTGCAGAGGCTTCCCTGAATCCTGATTCTTTGCCTCCTGCCCCAGTTAAACCGGATAGGTACTATAGGGTGCCTGAAGCTCATAAGTATCTTTTAAGAGTCCTAGGGCAGACCCGAAACTGTCTCTCAGGGGCCTAAAGGTGTGAAGGCCTCTGTTGTTAAAAATCCTGTTCCTCCTGATAAAGAGGCAAGGGCTTTGGATAGATGGGGAAAGAAAGTGTATACTTCTTCCACTTTAGCCATGAGGGCGTTGAATTGTCAGTTTCACATGTTAAAATATCAGAATTATCTCCTTTCACAATTGAAATCTAAGGTGGATGCTCTGGCAGAAGGTATTGAGTGTAAAGAGTTGCAGGATTTAGTTCATGTGTCTGAACAGGTGGGTAAACATTCCTGCAGTGTGGTTTTGATGCTGTGCAGGCCTGGTGGCTGCCACTGGTTCTGTTCTTCCTGGTTGAGGGATCAGAATTTAGCTGAGCATGTTAAAACTAGGATTTTGGATACTCCTTTACAGTCTGATGTGTTGTTTGGTGCGCCTGTGGAAGCAGTTTTAAAGAAAATGGAGGACAAGGCTAAGTCTATGCAAACTGTTAAGGATTTTTTGCAGGTTCAGCCTCCAGTTTAGTAGAAATTGGCCTACTAAGGGATGGACATATCCTGCTTATGATTCCCAGTCTAGGGGTAGGTCTAGGCAGAGCACAAGGTTCTTTTCGGCCTAGAACAGGGAGTTCACCTGCTCAGTCTTCTGGTGAGGGCAGGGGTCAGTCCAACAGACCCAATGACCTACCTTTTCAGCTGCCAGTACATTCTCGCCTGGCAGCACCTTTGGGAGGAAGGCTGGCTCTTTTCAAGGAAAATTGGGATTTAATTACTCAAGACAGATGGGTCTTGGATATCATTCACCACGGTTACAGGTTTTATTTCCATACCTTGCCTCCTTTCAAAGGCATGCCAGACATTCCTCCTCTACAAAGAAAAGAGGCTCACAAGCAAATTTCTCTGTTGCTTCAAATAGCAGACATTCAGCCAGTTCCTGTGCCAGAAAGGGGCCTAGGATTTTATTCTCGCCTGTTCCTAGTACCGAAGAAGGGGAACACGTGGAGACCAATTTTGGATTTATCTATCCTCAACACTTATCTGGACATTCCCAAGTTCAAAATGTTGACGTTGCAACAGCTTTTACCTCTGCTGGGCAAAGATCACTGGATGGTAACTTTAGATCTCAAGGAAGCTTACCTTCATGTGCCTATCAGACTAAATTGCAGGAAGTATCTGCGAGCTGGAAATTCTCATTATCAGTTCTCTGCATTGCCCTTTGGCTTATCTACTAGAGTATTCACAAAGGTTCTGGCTCCAGTGATAGCTTACTTCAGGTTAAAAGGAATTCAAATTTATCCTTACTTGGACGACTGCCTGATTCTGGCTCAAGAAAAGGAAGATCTTTTACAGCATTTGGAATTTGTGATAGCAGTGCTAAGATGCCTAGGGTATTCTGTGAACGAAATAAAGTCCAGTCTAGTACCCTCTCAAGACATGTGCTTTCTGGGTGTGAGACTGAATACAGCAGCCCAGATGGCCTTTCTAACCCCGGACAAACAAAAGAATCTTTCCAGTTACTTCCATCACCTATCTCTTCAGTCCGGGCTGACTGCAAGGACAGTCCTTCAAGCCTTAGGGTTCATGGCATCTTGTATTCTGGTGCTTCCCAATGCCAAACTGCATATGAGGAAGTTGCAATGGTATCTCAAAAATGTATGGACACAGCACTGCCAGGATTTGGACACTGTCATTCAAATAATACCTTGCATTCAAAAGGAATTTTGTGGTGGGCTCAGGAATGTCACCTAAACAAGGGACTCTCTGTGACCCGGCCAGAGGCGAGTCAGATTCTAACGACAGATGCCTCAGACATTGCTTGGGGAGCTCATCTAAATGGAAAATGGATACAAGACAAGTGGCCTGCCAGACTACAGCATCTACATATCAACATGAAAGAGATGTTAGCAGTCCAGTTTGCATTAATGGCTTTCAAGGAGTTACTTCTTCCAGGGCAGGTGTTGATTCTAACAGACAACACTACTGTCATGTGGTACATCAACAAACAAGGGGGAACACATTCTTACCCGTTGTGCAGGCAAGCAATGATTTTATGGGAGACTGCGCTCAGCTTGCAACTAACTCTTCAGGCAAGGTTTCTGCCGGGAGCACAGAACTCCTTAGCAGATGTGTTAAGCAGACAAATCATGGATCCCCACGAGTGGAAACTGGATCTTCATGTGTTTCAAAAATTGACAGTGTCATGGGAAACTCCAGACATAGATCTGTTCGCTTCTCCACTAAACCACCAGCTGCCAAAGTTTTGCACAAAGGGGTTTCATCACACAGCTTGGAAAGTGGATGCTCTGTCTTTCAGTTGGAAAAATCTTCATGTGTATGCCTTTCCACCTCTGCCTCTTCTCCCAAAGGTGCTCCTAAAGGTCAGACAAGACCAGCCAAGGATGATTTTAATAGCTCCAGATTGGCCTCGGCAACACTGGTACCCATTACTGCGGAGTCTGGTAAGGAAGCCTCCATGGCCTTTACCTTTGATTCCACACCTGTTGTCTCAGAGGGACGGTCACCTGCTCAATGTCAAGCTTCACTCTCTTCATCTAACAGCCTGGCATATTCTGTTTTGAAACACAGCAGGTCTCAACTTCCTCAACAAGTTTTAAATGTGATTATGGAAGCCAGAAGACCTAGTACAAGGAAAGTGTAAAAATGGAAGAGGTTTTTATTTTGGAGTGCAGCAAACAATTTGGAGATTTCTGAGCCTAATTTGAGTGTGGCTCTTCAATATCTTACTGAGTTATTGGACAAAGGTTTGTCTTTCTCTTCCATTAAGATTCATGCTGCAGCAATTTCAGCTCACTATGATTGTGACCCACCATTGTTTTCGCATCCTTTGTTCAAGCAATTTCTTAGAGGGCAAAATATAAGACCCCCGTGAGCTCCTACTCCTGCTTGGGACCTCAATTTTGTGTTGGAGAAGCTTACTCTACAACCTTTTGAGCCTCCTACTGCTGAATTGAAATACTTGTCATGGAAGACTGCTTTTTGTTGGCCATTACTCCTGCAAGAAGGGTTTCTGAATTGCAGGCCCTTATGGCGGTAGAGCCTTTTTGATTTTTCATAAGGATAGGGTATCATTACGTACTAATCCTTCCTTTATGCCTAAGGTGGTTTCTAGTGTGGCTTTAAACCAAACTATTCATTTGCCTACTTTTTATGCAGACCCCCAAAATAAAGGGGAAAAGATTTTGCACACTTTAGATGTACACAGGCAATTGCGTTATTATTTAAGCAGGACTAAGGATTTTAGGCAGTCTCAGCAGTTGTTTGTTTCTTTTGCTTTGAGTTGGCAAGCCTGTGTCAAAACAAACTATTTCTAGGTGGATTGGGTTTTGCATTGCATTTTGTTATTCCCATCATGGCAAGGAGATTCCAGCTGGGATTAGGCCTCATTCCACTAGGGCTACTGCCACTTCAACAGCATTTCTAAGGGGGTGGCAACTAAGGATATTTTGGAGGCAGCTACTTGGAGTTCAGTGCATACTTTCTCTAAGCATTATCACCTTCCTCTCTACTCTAAGTCTAGGGCTGGTTTTGCCACAGCTATTTTGCAAGGCATGTTGTCAGCTCCTGCTTCTTTATGATTTGCCAGCCTCCCTTACCTCTGCTTTGGGATTCTACCCAATAGTTAGGACTGCAGCAATGTGGAATGAAGAACATAGTACAGTTTTGTACCTACCATAAATGTAGATGTTCGAGGATCCACATTGCTGCAGTCTCCTCCTTCCCTCTGTGTTTAGGGGTGGTTGTGTAGGTGAGGTTATATGCTGGTAATTTTGTATATATTTTGTACATATTTTTGGTGCAGGTATATTTGGCCTTGTTTTTTTAGGGTCTTATGACATCTGGGGCAAGAAAAGACTGAGGATATGACGTCGGTCATGCGCATTAGTACCCTGACGTACTGACGTCAGGCTAATGCGCCCTGACCGACGTCAGCCATATACTTTGGTATTCGGGCCGACTGGACAGCGGACTACCCAATAGTTAGGACTGCAGCAATGTGGATCCTCGAACATCTACATTTATGGTAGGTACAAAACTGTACTTTCATAGGTTGGTACTAGGCTATCGGCCCTAGGGCCTATGCAAGCCTAGCCATAACAATTCCCTGGATATTTCTTCCCACAATATTTACTTCTCTGGGCCCCTGTCTAGCTGACATGATCCCGGGGTGAATTTCCTATCTCCCATCCAATCATCAAGGTTCCTTTTGAAGAGGGCCAATGAGGAGCAATGCTTGACATGTATGGGCAGTCTATTCCAAAGTATGGGGAGTCTCTGGGTCAGGAACCTATCCCTCCAGCATGTTTTGTTCATTTTGATGACAAGGTTTAGATCCCTGGAGCGTGTGGCTCTGAGGGATTGGGATTTCTTTAAGTGGAGCATGTCCAACAGCTCAGGGTTTGACATGGCCTTGTATGTTAAGCAGAGATCACCTCTGAGTAGATGATATGCCACAGAGTATAGCTGGGAGTTTTTTTAGACAGTCAGCATATGGCATTTGCTTTAGGCCTGTGATTCTTTTATTGAGGTATTTCTGTGGCCTTTCCAGCTGTTGCAGATGTCTTGTGAGATATATACCAGATGGGGCATTATACTCTATAATGAGTCTAATGAGGGATGAGTACAGTGGGACAATGACCTCCTTTTTTCTGGATGAAAAGTCCTTAGTGATGAGGTGTGCCACATAGAAGGATTTCCTGACTGTTGTGGCGATGTGGTTATCGAAAGTAAGACCACTGTCCACCTGTGTCCCTAAGTCTCTCATCACACTTTCGATGTTTAGTGTCCTGCCACCTACGTGGTAATTCATGGGTACATGTTTTTTCCAAAGGGGATAACTATACATTTCTTGGCATTAAGCTTGAGCCCATGGCTCTGGCACCAGGCATCTGTTTCTGTAAGGCCCTTTTGTAGAATGTCCACATCATTTGGGGATTCAATAATGGCTCCCAGTTTGCAGTCATCTGCAAACTTTGTTAGCCAGAGTCCCTTAGTGTTGGCCTGTACTTCAGAGAAGTAGATGGCAAACAAGAGTGGTCCCAGGACCGAACCCTGAGGTACTCCACTTGTCACTTTTCTGGAGCTGGATTTGGAGTCGGCTACTTTTACAGTCTGGGTTCTGTCAATAAGCCAGTTGGCAACCCATCGAGTGACGTAGGGATTTATGCCCAGCTTAGTAAGTTTATCTATGATTCCAGAGTGGGGGGTGGTGTCAAAGGCCTTGGCGAGGTCCAGATAGGCTGTGTGGACCGCCTTACCCTCGTCCACAGCTCTGGAGACTGATTCGAAGAAGTCAGTCAGATTCAGGAGACAAGATTGGCCCTTCACAAACCCAAACTGGGTGGGGTCCAGTGTTTGAAGGTTGCCAATGTCTTTGTTTATAAGTTCCATGCCGTTGCAGATCAGGCTTCTCAGACTGATGGGACGGTGGTTCCTGGGATCCAAGGCAGATCTTCCCTTGTGGAGCGGGATAACTGTAGCTGTGCGCCACTCAGTGGGCACGAAGCCTGAGGTGAGGCTATGATTAAACATGACACTTAGGTGAGGTGCCAGTTCATTTTGTAGTTCATGTAGTACACAGCCTGGGATGTCATCTGGTCCCATGGATGCTGTATTCTTAGCTTTGGAGAGTGCGGTTTCTACCTGTGTGGCCGTGATTATCGGAATTTGGAAATCTTTTGGTATTGAGATGGGTCCTTTAGGGGGTGAAGTTGGCACTAAATCGATCTGCCAGGATATTTGCAATATTCTTGGGATCAGTATATTTAATGCCATTCTGTTGTTGCTCAGAGCAGATTTTATTCAGATAAAACGCTTGCTTAAAAACGCTTTTCATCCGACAGAATCGTTGGACTTCTTCATACAAAAGAAAAATGTTTGATACCATTCAAATCACATTTAAATAACCTCCGTCATGTCACCTGACATATAAAAAGTCAAAGGGATACGCATATAAAATGTTGAGGACCACAACATGATAAGAAAACCAGGCAGCTAAAGATAATTACTGTAGCTTAAGTATATTAAGCAGCTTATTTAATAGTCTAACATTAACCAGTTTACCGTGGCAAAACCACCCGCCTGTCACTCAAGTCCGTTCCACCAATCGACCTTCGTTGTTCCGCCCTCTGTATGCGCTAGGTTAATTTACGAGTTTTTGATTTTTCTTATGTTGTGGTCCTCAACATTTTATATGTGTATTCCTTTGACCTTTTTTTATATGTCAGGTGACATGACAGAGGTTATTTAAACGTGATTTGAATGGTATCAAACGTTTTTCTTTTGTCTGAAGTAGTCCAACGATTCTGTTGGACGAAAAGCGTTTTTAAACAAGCATTTTATCTGAATAAAATCTTTTTGTACAGAGGAACTCAGTGGTCTAGCAGATTTCTTGTGGATTAGTTGGTGTCCGAGTATCGTGGTTTGTATAGAATGCCTTGTGGTTGTCTTTGGAATCTTTGCCAATTTTATTTTCATAACTAACTTTTGAGGATTTTATGAGGGATCTCAGCTTCTTACTGAGGCTGGTGAGGGAGTTTTTTGCATCCTAGGATTTTCCTCTTTTTTGCAACAGTTTCTTCCTTCTGTTGTATAGTTTGTTTATAGCAGGGGACCACCAGATTGGCTTCCTTTTTTTTGGAGAAGAGCATCTTGGTTCTGTTTGGGATGGCACGATTCATGCACGACTGGATGTGTTCGTACAGTGCCTTAGTGTAGGATTCTGCAGTCGGACTTCCAGATCCCGTCTGCGTGGGTGTTGTGAAGTTTGTCACTTCTGACTTCAGTAGCTTGAAGTTGGCTTTGGAGTAGTTTTTTTAAGGAGGTTTCCTTACTGGGGGGTGGGGGTGGGATGTGGATGTCAAGGGTGATTTGCTTATGGTCAGACCTGACCAATGAGGGGGTGACCACTGGTGTGGAGCATCTATCTCCCATGTTGGTAATGACCAGGTCTAGGATATTGGAGCTCCTGGTGGGACAATGGATTAGTTGATCCAGGGCGTTGGAATTTATAAATTCCAAGAACCGTTGGGAAAAGGAGTTGGTACCCAAGTAGTTTTCCTAATTAATGGCAGGGAAGTTGAAATCTTCTCTTATGTCACTTACTTTGGAAAAGAGTAATTTATTGGGCTTGTCTCAGCGATTTGTGCAGGCTGCTGACCCTTCTCGTGAGGTAGTTTCTAGTAAAAGGAAAGGGACTTCATCTTTCCCTGAAGAGATTCAAGATTTGGAATCTGTTGAGGATTGTGAAGGGACAGATACAGAGTTTTCTCCAAAAATTTCTAATTCAGATTTGGAGGAGAGTGTGGTATCTGATTCTCCGTGTGTGGGATTCTCTTTCTATAATACTATTTCCAGGATGAAGCAATGTTTTCAGTGGGAGAATACCAAGATGTTCTTCGTGCTTCACTGTTGCAGTCATCACCTGTGGGTTATCCCTGCTGTAGTATCCCTCGGCCGGACAAAATACGAGAGTCAGTGTTTTTCTGCATCAGCCGCTGTCGCCTGTAGGCTGACGTCTGGTTGTCAGTGCTATAAAGCAAGGCAGCTGACACCATTACATCAGTCTTTCTTGACGTGGAGCCCATAGCAGAAGCAGTTCGCAAGTGTGCCAGTCAGTCGCTACCAGAGCTTGGATCACAGCTGAAAACATCTAAAGCTTATTACCCCATTGGGGATCTCTTTTTCTTGCACTAACCGATGTCCGAAAAAGTTAACAATTGTCTCGCCTATGGAAAGCAGATCCCACACCGAGACTTCCATTCATACTGCATCACTTGTTTAGGCCCAGAGCATGACATCTCCTGTTGCTGGTTCTGTGCCCTCTTTAATGCGAGAACCATTCATCGTAGAGCTCTTTTTGTAGACAGGTATTTTCGTCCTCCGTCTTCACTAATGGCATTGGTCAGCCAACAATCAGTAGAGCCTCCAAAAAAGAGTAGGGATTAAGATGGAGACAGACCACACAAGGTTAAGCCTTCTGACAACTCTTCCGTTAAGCAGGTCGTCAATTCTCTGGAATTTAGTGAGGCGCTTATCAGCCCCTGATGCCCGATGCTTTAGCTACACAGGTCTCTACCGAGACCCTTCCGGAGTCCGGTATGCCGCAGAAATCTTCTTCATCTTCAGAGCCTTTGGTTGTCTATGTCTCTGTTGGTCCAGAGCCGCGATGCAGGCACCGAATTCCGAGGAGATCTTTCGCACTACCGATTCTAGTCAGAAACCGACGTCTTCACACCCGACTACCATTTCTCTCAGACCGATGAATACTCTTAGGCCTAGAAGCCAGGCCACCCCTAGAAAATCTACCTCTAGCCACCATCTTACTCCCACCCCTCCACCCCAGGCCCAAATGCTTAAGATGGTGGAGAATCTTATTTCCCTTATCAGGGGCAGTCAAGCCTCAACTTCTAAAAGGAAAAGACACCCTTCTCCTGAACTATTGACAGAGCAGGATTCTGAGGAATCTGATTATTCAGATTTTGAAGAGGAACAGCAAACTCTAACTGCTTACGAGTATTCAGATGCAGAGCAATCCATTCCTTCTGCCTCCCCACCAGAAGACCTCTCCTTTGGGGAAACCCTCCACACCCTCAGGGAACATTTCCAGTGGGAATCTCAGGATTTCCTTTGGTCTAAGAAAAGGCTAAGAGAATTTCTAGACCTACCCCAGCACAGACCCATTGCCATACACCCTATTTTAGAAGTGGTGGATGATGTTTTCCAAGAATCCATTTTAGCCCTGGATGCCCTCCCACCTGCTCCCAGTAAACAAGACAGGTATTACAGAGTACCAGACTCTCACAAATACCTGTACAGAAATCCTGCTGCAGACCCAGAGATCATTACACAGGGCCCTAGGGGAGCCAGGGCTAGTTCTGCAAAGAAGCCTACACCTTCTGATAAGGATGCCAGAGCTCTGGACAGATGGGGTAAAAAAGTTTACACCTCTGCAACCCTAGCTATCAGAGCAGTCAACTGTCAAGTTCCATATGTTAAAATATCAACAGCACACTTTGGAACTATTAAAGCAAAATATTTCTACTTTTCCTGACTGTGCCAATTCTAAGGAGTTAGCAGATTTATTGCACTCAACTTGTCAAGTGGCAAAGCACTCTTTACACTGTGGATATGATGCACTAGAAGCCTCTAGGATGGCAGCAGTGTCTGGATCTGTCATTAGGAGATATGCATGGGTAAATGAACAACCTCTACCTGATCATGTCAAGTCTAAATGAATTGATGCACATTTGGACAAAGACTGCTTGTTTTGAGAAAAAGCAGAAGAGGTGCTTAAAAAGATGGAAGACAAAGCAAAATCTCTGCAAACAGTAAAAGATTTCTTTTAGGTTCAACGACCTAGATTCAGCAGGAATTTTCCCTCTAAGCGCTGGTCCTTCCCTGCTCCTAGCAGACAGGGGCAAGTTAAGCCCCGCAGGGACAGGCCACCCAGGTCCCTACAACAGGGAAAACAGAGAACCAAACAGTGGACCACGTTTGCCTCTAAGGCAGGGAGTTCTAAGTCATCCCTCTATGGCAAAACTCTCAATGACTCCCACTCCCCCTCTGCCTTCCTTTCACCCAAAAGCTCGGAAGAAAGCCGTCCCTCTGCAAAGACAATTGGCTGTCTGTAACAAAGGACCAATGGGTCTTAAAGATCATTTTTCAGGGATGCAAATTCACTTTCAACAAACTCCCAATCCCCATAGGGTACCCAGACTTACCTCCAAATCAGTGGGCAGAGGCATTAAAACAAGTCAAAACTCTCATAGCCCAGGAGGCAGTAGAACCTGTTCCTGCAGATCAAACAGGCAAAGGCTTTTATTCCAGGCTTTTCTTTGTTCCTAGAAAGGAGGGCACTTGGCACCCATCCTGGATCTATCCATTCTGAACACATCCCTAGTGGTCCCCAAATTCAAAATGCTAACCTTACAGCAGCTGCTGCCTATGCTGACAAAAAAATGCCTTGTTAGTGACCCTGGACATAAAAGATTCCTACCTCCGCATCCCCATAAGGGAGTCCTGCAGGAAATTCCTGCATTTCAGAGCAGGCTTACAGCACTTTCAGTTCCCTGCTCTTCCCTTTGGCTTATCTACTGCTCCCATGGTTTTCACCAAATGTTTGGCCCTGGCCATAGCATTTTGCAGACAGAGAAATATAAAGAATTACACTTATCTGGACGACTGCCTCATTCAGGCAGAGTGCAAAGAAAAGCTGCTCCAGGACCTCCACTTTGTCAAAACCCTCCTAACGTCCTTGGGGTTCGCCATCAATGAGAAGAAATCAAAGCAAACCCCCTCCAGGAGGATCATTTTCTTGGGAGCACTGCTGGACACAACATCCCAAATGGCCATCCTATCCCCAGATAAGCAGAGCTTCCTGCCTCTCTACTTTACCCAGCTGGCGTCCAAAAGCCACCTCACAGCAAGGAAGTTCCTGCAGGCCTTGGGGTACATGGCTTCTTGCATCCTTCAAATTTCTTTGGCCAGGCTTCACATGAGGAAACTTCAGTGGTATCTAAAGAACCTTTGGTGTCAACACTCACAGCCTCTAGAGACCTCTCTCCCTTTGATCCCCTGTATAAGGGCTGAGTTTGTCTGGTGGGCAGGGGCCTGTGCCAAGAACCAGGGTCTCCCCTTCAGCCTCTGTCCTACCAGGCAGACCATCACCACAGACCCCTCAGACATTGCTTGGGGCTCCCACCTGGTAGGCAGGTGCATCCAAGGTCTTTGGGATGCCCAACACCTTCCCTTGCATGTCAACCAGAAGGAAATGATGGCAGGACAAAAGGCTCTAACATCCTTCCAACCCCATCTCAGGCCAGAGGTTCTCCTTATCAAAACAGACAACACCACAGTAATGTGGTACACCAACAAACTGGGAGGGACACGATCTTACCCTCTGTCCAGGCTAGTCATGAACCTCTGGCTGACTGCCTCCTCCATGGGATTACACCTAATAGCCCAATACCTACCAGGGATCAACAACACCCTGGCAGACCACATAAGCAGACACTTACTGGACCCCCACAAATGGCAGCTCCACAAAAAGTTCTTTTTGCAAGTCACTCAAGTGTGGGGAAATCCGGAGGTGGATCTCCTCAACCCCCAGATAAAGAAATTCTGTACCAGGGAGGATCACCACCTAGCATGGAAGGTAGATGCCTTGACCTTCCCCTGGAACTTCCTCTTCATGTACTCATTCCCCCTGTCTGCCTCTTATTTCCAAGGTACTCATCAAGGTAAGAGGGACCCAAGGCCATCCTCATTGCTTCAGATTGGCTCAGACAACATTGGTACCCCTTGCTGCGCAGCCTGACATCACAGCATCTCAGGCAGCTTCCCTAGATCCTAAACCTCTTGACTCAAGCGGGGGGGGGGGGCTGCACCCAGACTTGCAGACTCTCAAACTGTCAGCATGGCTGATACTCCCAAGGTAAGCAAGGGCTTCTGCTAAGCAAGCAAGTCCTAGACATCATCACAGAGGCCAGAAGGCCCAGCACCAGAAAATCTTATGCAGGGAAATGGAAAAGATTCTGCTCCTGGAGCCAGTCCAGAAGGGCCAGTTCCTCACAACACTGTGTCCCTCTTATCCTGGACTGTCTAACGGAATTACTCAATAGTGGCCTCTCCTTCTCTTCGGTTAAAATCCACACCTCAGCCATTTCAGCTCATTTTAATACAGACCAGCCCCTGTTCTCTCATCCTTTGATTAAACAGTTCCTCAGAGGGGCTTCTAATATAAGACCTTCCAGAAGGCCACCCACTCCAGCCTGGGATCTAAATTATAATTGTTTTGGAAAAACTAACCTTACCACCCTTTGAACCTGCTGCGTCAGCAGAACTGAAATGCATCTCCTGGAAGACTGCTTTTTTGCTAGCTATCACTTCAGCACTGATGGCCATTGAGCCCTTCATCATTTTCCATGCAGACGGGGTATCCTTTAGGACTAACCCCTCCTTTATGCCTAGGATGGTATATAATGTGACTCTCAACCAGGCCATTCATCTGCCCACCTTCTTCCCTAACCCTCAAAACAAGGGGGAAAGAATTCTGCACTCTGTAGATGTGCACAGACAGCTCAGATACTACCTGGACCATACTAAACCCTTCAGAAAAACGGACCAACTTCTTACCAGTTTTGCCCAAGGGGCAGAGGGGAAGCCCATTTCCAAGCAGACTATTTCCAAATGGATATCACACTGTATCCATTTCTGCTACAGATTTCATGGGAAAACTCCGCCTAAGTCTATTCATACCCATTCCACTAGGGCAGCCTCACTTCCACAGCATTCCTCAGAGGAGTTCCCACCAGGGACATCTTGGAAGCTGCCACCTGGACCTCTGTCCATACCTTTACAAAGCATTACCACCTTCCTCTTTCCTCTAAGGCTAGGGCAAGGTTTGCCTCTGCAGTTCTGCAGGGCTTACTTACCCATGCCTAGGTCTCTAACTAATCCTTCCACCCCTCTTCTCAGCTTTGGGAATCCTCCCACAGGTGATGACTGCAACAGTGAAACATGAAGAACATAGTATACACTTACCATAAATGTAGATGTTCAAGTATATTCACTGTTGCAATCCTGGTTTTCCTCCCTCCTTCCCCCTTATATCCCCTTTCATTAGGGAGTCATAAGCTTCTTGGGGTGGTTATTAACCACCAGGACCATTTTGCCATATTTCCTGGGGCTTCTGACTGGTTAGGGCAAGAAAAACCGATGTAATGGTGTCAGCTGCCTTGCTTTATAGTACTGACGATCTGACGTCAGTCTGCAGGCGACAGCAGCTGATGCAGAAAAACATTGACTCTGGTATTCAGGCTGGCCAAGGGCTACCACAGCAGGATTAACCCACAGGTGATGACTGCATCACTGAATACACTCGCACATCTACATTTATGGTAAGTGTACACAACTGTTCTTTCTCTCAGTCCCTCATAAAACAGTATAATTTGCTGCAACTGGAATCATCAGAACTTTCACCCACCATACATCATCTCTGTATGTTTTTGTCACAGCATGTGGTTTCCCTGACAGCCATCCTGCAGCCCCTAAGAAAACTTTTATACGCTAGTCCTAGACTTGACCCAGCAGCTATAACTGCAGTAAATCCAACTGCTGCCAATTATTTTATTTTATTTCTTCTTCTTCTAATAAGGACAGAAAAAAAAACTTTCAACAAGTTTTTTTTGGGAAAAAGAGTATGTTTCTGCAGCATTGATTTTTTTTTATTCTAAACTGTCATGCTAATATATTAAAGTTTACCCTTGTGAAAGCATGAGGAATGTTTTGGCTTCAATTTCTACTTATGAGGAAAAATCTGCATTGTGTAATTTAGTTTCTTCTTTTGCTTAAGTCACTGCTCATTGCTTGAAATGTGTTTGTGACTCTAGATACTACATCCAGGGCTGCTGCCACTGGTACTGTTTTAAAGGAGTTCGCTTGGCTGCATTGTCAGAACCTTCCAGAAGATGTCAAAAATTACATTTTGAATTTTCCCTTGGATTGAGATTTAGTTTTTGAGCTCTCTGCTGCAGAGTTCATCAGAAGGTGTGATGAGAGAGTTAAGCTAATTCATGGAATCTCTTAGATTTTTCAACCTTCATCTTCTAAACTCACCAAGGATACTCTTCACTCATCTAATTTTTGGCAAGAAACAAAATGCTCTCATAGCAGAATGGTGGTAAGCAGAAGCTTAAAAAGCAATATCAGGGGTGTTCCAGAAAGAAAGTAGGAACCCCCAGAATAAAGGACAGTCAAGTAAGTCAGAATGACTATATAAGGGACCTTTTTCCCCCCACCCCAACCCTGGCAGTCCCTTATCCCTTCCAGAAAGTCCAAATTTCCATTTCTCTCTTTGGCAACAGGTTGTTCATCTTGAATACAGGTAGCAGTGGGGGGAAATGCCTCCTTTTCAGGGGATTCCTCCTCATCTTCCAGACCAAACTCTTCTCTTTCCCCCTGTCTTACATCATGTACCATCTCAGGGGATAATAGAAGCTGTTCCTTCTCCTCAGTTAGGGGACGGATTTACTCAGTAATGTTTTTAGCACCAAAGAAAGAAGACTTGTAGACTAGTTTTGGGTCTTTCTTTTTCCCTGAAAAAGTTTGTGATAGTGCCTAAGTTCAAAATGATTTCACTGCACAACCTGTTATCCCTTCTGTACATCATTACATTCCTATTCATCCGTACTTCAGGCATTTCTTGATCATATTATTAGTTCTCTACCTTACCCTTTGGGATGTTCATTGCTCCAAGGGTGTTCACAAAGTATCTACCTTCTGTCGTAGCCTATTGCATGCTGAAGTGTATGCACATTTTTCTGCATTTAGACAACTTGCTTATCTTTGTAGAGTCTTTTTCAAAGTGTCAGAAACCTCTGAGGTACCTGTTAGACACCTCAGTACAAAGAGCTTTTCCACAAGAAAAAAAAAAACAGATCTTTATATTTATTCCAAGACTTCTGACAAATCCAGGGAATACTGAAAGAATCTGGGTTGCATGACTGCCATAATTCTCATGATAATTATTAGCAAGACTCCACATGAGAAAGATACAGTGGTATCTCAAATTTCTTTGGTCCCAGCTTTGACAGCTGTTGTCTTTAAATTCCATTTGTGGGGTTTGTGAAAAGGGAAATCATTTGGTGGAGACATCAAATCACTCTCATTCCAAGTTTCCCATTCTCTGCTCCTGCTCCAAAGCAGTTAGCAGCAACAGACACTTCAGACTTTGTCTGGGGAGCCGTGTCAGTTGGTATAAACGTGCAAGGTCTTTGGGAAAAGAAAGACAGAGCAAAACATTTAAACATAAAAGAGAAGCTTGTTCTTATAAATGCTCTCAAAACTCTGAACCATCTGTGGTCCCAGGGTCCTCTTCATTGTTTACAAACAATGCCACAGTGATGTGATCCATAAACAAGCAATAGGGAAACACATCTTATCCCATATGCAGACTAGCCTTATTACGATGTGATGCAGCTTTACAGCACAGTCTCACCCTGGGTAAATGAATAGTCTGATTCAAAGCCACACTGAAACCTCTGAGGTTGCATCCCTCCAGAGCAAAATCATGTGACAAACAAGCTGAGAGGAGCAAGGCAGACCCTCACACATGGAAACTGAGTCAGGGGATCTTCCAAGACATGTTCTATCTGTGGGAAATTCCTCAGGTAGATCTCTCTACCTCATTGGTAAACAATCAAACTACAAACTTCTTCTCCAGGACTCCATGCAAAAAGGCCTAGAAGATAGACACCTTTTTTTTTTTTTCCGTTGGACAGGACTGTTAATGTTTGCTTTTCCACTAATATCCAGGGTATTTCTTAAGATTCAGGACTCCCCAAGCATCGTTGTGATGACTCCCTTTTGGCCTAGGCAGCTGTGGTTCTCCTTTCTTTTGGGATTGACCGGGGGAAGTTACCATGTGCTTACACACAGACTGGATTTACTCATGTAAGATCAGGGTTATCCTGACTCCAGACAACTACAACTGACTGCCTGGAAGACAGGGTCTTAATTTTAGGCACCTTTATTTCTGAGGATGTGCAGTGGGTATTAATGGAAACAAGAAAGCCTGGTTACTAGAAAGTCATATGTTAGCAAATGCCATCAAAAGAATCAGCACCCATTTAGGGCTAGTGTTTCTCTGGTTCCATAATATTTGTCTGAGTTTTAATCTTGTAGCCTGTCTTACTCCTCTATCAAGGTTCATCTGTCAGTGATTTCAACATGTCTGCTTGTTGATCCCTCTCTTTCAATGAAGTATCATGTGAAATGCTTTTGAAAGAGGTTTTACGTAAGAAGCCTCTTAGAAAACCAGTGGATGTTCATCGTGTTATACTGATGCAGTCATCACACTAGGGTTATCCTGCCATCAGGCAGTCCCGCAGTCGGCCGAATCCCAAAGTCTTGGTCCGGCGTCGGTTGTCGTCGCTTCTTCCCTGACGTCAGAGTGACAGGGGAATAAAAGAGGCAGCCGATGCCATTTTCTCCAGTCTTTCTTGCCGCATGGTGCCCGAAGCAGAAGCAGTTCGCAAGTGCCGGTCGGCTAGCTCCTGAGATTTTCGAATCGAATTTCAGCCCGAAGTCTTCTCTAAAGCTAAGTACCCGTTAGAAACTTTTCTTGCCTCAGACCGATGTCAGACAAAGTTAATAATTGCATTTCTTGTGGGAAGCAAATACCTCATAAGGATTTTCATTCTTATTGTATTCCTTGCCTAGGCCCAGACCACGACGTCTCTTGTTGTCGGTTTTGTGCTAGGTTCAACAAACGTACAATCAAGCATCGGGCAGATTTCGCCTGACACTATTTTGGCAGAAAATTTAATTATAGCATGTCGTCGGAGCAACCGACATCAGCAATGATTAAAAAACGCAAGGACAAGGGCAGGCAACCAAGGCCAAGACCAGATACCGAGGCCTCAGCAAGGCCTGCCGCCGGTTCTCCGGTTTTCAGCGAGGCACCTACCCAGCCCCTGACTACCGCAGATTTAGAAATTCTGACTGCCTCACAGACCAAATCAGCTGGGCCTCAGGAGCCGGTTCCATCTCACCCCTCGGACGCCAACCCTGACGGTGATCCGGAGATTTTGGACAGGCCTTTCTGAAGGTGTCTTCAAACCGACAACTATCTCTATTATGTCTTATGCTAAACTTAAAGCCCCCTTAAAAGTTAGGAAACCGGGTCCACAGTCTCACCCACAGGCCCCTAATTACCCGTATCAGGGGTTCACATCCCCCTCCTGACAAAAGGCCTAGACTGGAGGAAGATTATCCTTCCTCTGACCAAGCATCCATTTCCTCAGCTAACTCTGAGGACCAGGATTATTCCTTCCCTCCTTATGAAGACTCAGATGCTGAAGAGTCCATTCCCTCTGTCTCCCCCCCTGAAGACTACTCTTTTGGGGAAACTTTACACACCATGAGGGAACACTTCCACTGGGAAGGCCAAGATTACTCTGACTCTAAGAAAAGACTCCGTGAGTTTCTTCTTCTCCCACAGCATAGACCCCTTGCAATTCCTCCAGTTTTAGACATTTTGGATGATGTTTACACCGAATCTAGTCTAAACCCAGATTCCTTGCCTCCTGCACCAGCTAAACCAGACAGATACTACCGAGTTCCTGATTCTCATAAGTTTCTATATAAAAGCCCTGTTGCAGACCCCGAAACCATTTCCCAGGGTCCCAAAGGGGTTAAGGCCTCTACTGCTAAGAATCACTACCTTCTGAAAGAGATTCCAGAGCATTAGAAAGATGGGGGAAGAAAGTGTATACGTCTGCCACTTTGGCCATGAGGGCCTTAAACTGCCAATTCCACATGCTAAAATACCAGCAGTACTTGATTACACAGTTAAAGCAGAAAATGATCCCTCAGACAGATCAACCTGATTTCAAAGAGATGCAGGATTTGCTGCATGCAGCAGAACAGGTGGGAAAGCATACCTTACAGTGTGGTTTTGATTCATTGGAAGCCTCATGTAGAGCAGCTGTCACAGGATCTGTAATACGTAGACATGCTTGGCTAAAAGAGCAAGCCTTACCAGAACATGTCAAAGCAAAGTTATTGGATGCTCCACTGCAGAAAGATGTGTTATTTGGTGTCAAAGCAGAGGAAGTTTTAAAGAAAATGGAAGAAAAGGCAAAATCTATGCAGACAGTTAAAAATTTTTTACAGGTACAACCTCTTCGTTTCAGCAGAAACTGGCCATCAAAAAACTGGTCCTTTCCTGCATCAGACAGACCCCAAAGGGGTAGGTACAGACGCCCAAGGGGCAGAGGCCAGCCACAAGGTTTTTTCAGGCCTACACAATGGCATACAACAACTCAAAGAGGTGGAGACGAAAGATCTCAACCCTTCAGGAAACAAACACAATGACTTCCCTCTTCGCCTGCCAAGCAAAATTGCCCTGGCAGCACCTTTGGGAGGAAAACTGGCTCTATTTCCACAAAATTGGCACATCATAACAAAGGACAAATGGGTTCTGGATATTATTATCAGAGGCTACAGATTTCATTTTCACACTTTACCACGGATGAGAGGCATGCCAAATCTGCCTCCAAACCAATGGGCAGAGGCACAAACGCAAATTTCAGCTCTCATGGATATGAAAGCAATTCAAAAGATACCTACAAAGGAGCAAGGTCAAGGTTTTTACTCAAGACTATTTCTAGTACCAAGAAAGGACAAAGCCTGGAGACCCATTTTAGACCTCTCAATTCTAAACACTTACCTGGAGGTACCCAAATTCAAAATGCTCACACTACAGCAGCTTCTTCCCATGCTGGGCAAGGAGTCTTGGCTGGTAACGTTGGACCTCAGAGGCATTCCTGCATGTCCCTATCAGACAAGATTGCAGAAGATACCTCAGATTTTTGGCAGGTACAAGGCATTATCAATTATCTGCATTGCCCTTTGGCTTATCTACTGCGCCCAGAGTATTTACGAAATGCCTGGCATCAGTAATTGCATACTGCAGACAATGAGGAATACAAATTTATCCATATATGGACGACTGCCTAATCCAAGCGGATAGCAAGGCCATTCTATTACAGCATCTGACATTTGTAACAAAGCTGCTAAGTTGCCTAGGGTACACAGTAAACAAAAAGAAGTCAAAGCTAATACCCTCACAAGACATAATATTCCTGGGTGCCAGCTTAAATACAATGGCCCAGATGGCTTATCTCACGCCAGACAAACAAAAACAACTGACTCAATACTTCAAAAAGATGGCAACTTTTACCTAGCTCACTGCAAGGAAAATCTTGCAGGCATTGGGGTTCATGGCATCCTGCATTCAACTAATTCCACATGCAAAGCTGCATATGAGGAAATTACAATGGTACCTGAAAAGTGTATGGACTCAACACAGGCACAGCCTCTAGAGCCTCGAAACAAGTATACCTCTCATTCCCCGCCTTCAAAAAGAGTTCCTATGGTGGGCTCAAGCATGTGAAATAAACAAGGGTCTTCCTTTCGTCTTACCTCCAGCAAACCAAACTATGACAACAGATTCTTCAGACTACGCCTGGGGAGCACACATGGCAGGACAGTGCATACAGGGCAAATGGTCCGCAAAACAAATGCATCTACACATCAACCAAAAGTTGATGCTAGCTGTGCAAAATGCACTGACAGCCTTCAAGGACCTCTTGCATCCAGGACAACTACTAATAAGGACAGACAACACCACAGTTATGTGGTACATAAACAAACAGGGAGGAACACACTCCTACCCTTTATGCAGACAGGCAATGACCTTGTGGAACACAGCATTGACTTTCCAAGTACAACTGTAAGCACAATTCCTGCCAGGAAAGGAAAACGTATTGGCAGACGAATTAAGCAGAAATTTTGCAGATCCTCACGAGTGGAGACTACACCCACAAGTATTTTCAATGATAACTCAAAGGTGGGGACGCCCAGACATAGATCTATTTGCCTCCCCCAACAATTGCCAACTACAGAAATTTTGCACAAGGACTTATCATTCCCTAGCCTGGAAAGTGGACGCCCTATCATTCAGTTGGACAGCATTGACAGTCTATGCCTTCCCACCACTACCTCTCTTGACCAAGGTATTACTGAAAGTCAGATCAGAGAGACCTCAAATGATCCTCATTGCTCCGGACTGGCCACGTCAGCACAGGTACCCATTACTAAGGACCTTGACTCACAGCCCTCCATGGATCTTACCTCAATTCCCACTTCTGCTGAGTCAGCAAAACTCTCAGATCCTTCACAGTCAGCTCAGGACTTTAAATTTAGCTGCATGGAGAATACCTTGAATTATCAATCAACACTTCTCTCAAAGGACGTCCTGAATGTCATTTTGGAGGCCAGGAGGCCCAGCACCGGAAAAATTTACTCAGACAAATGGAAAAGATTTTGTGCATGGAACCAGGCTAAAGGCCAAAATCCTTGAATACCAAACATTCCTCAAATACTGCAATACTTAACTGAGATGCTACACAAAGGCCTTTCTTTCTCATCCATTAAGATCCATGCTTCAGCCATTTCAGCTCAATATAATATGGATCCTTCCATATTCTCACACCCTTTACTAAGGCAGTTTCTCAGAAGGGCTAAGAATATAAGACCCCCCAGAAAACCCCCAACGCCAGCTTGGGACCTCAACTTCGTTTTAGAAAAATTAACACTGCCTCCTTTCGAACCAGCCTTCTCAGCAGAACTATAGTACTTGTCATGGAAAACAGCTCTGTTGCTGGCTATCACCTCAGCACGCAGGGTCTCAGAACTACCGGCACTCATGGCAGTGGAACTTTTCATCATTTTCCATCAGGACAGAGTCTCTTTACGAACTAACCCTACCTTTATGCCAAAGGTAGTATACAGTGTGGCTTTGAATCAGACTATTCATTTACCCACCTTTTATCCAAACCCCCAGAATAAAGGAGAAAGACTCCTTCACTCTTTGGACATTCACAGACAGCTACATTACTATTTGGATAAGACAAAGACCTTCAGAAAAACTGACCAACTCTTTGTATCCTATGCTGCAGGTTCACTAGGAAAGGCTATTTCCAAACAGACCATCTCCAAATGGATAGCACATTGTATCCGCTTTTGGTACTCGCACCATGGGAAAGCAGTGCCTGTTAATATTTGGTCCCATTCTACCAGGGCTACAGCAACCTCAGCAGCCTTTCTCAGGGGGGTTCCAACCAAGGACATTCTGGAGGCAGCTACTTGGAGTTCAGTGCACACCTTTACCAAGCACTACCACCTTCCATTATACTCAAAAACCAGAGCTGGTTTTGCCACTGCAGTTCTGCAGGGCATCCTAGCTTCACCTAACCCAGTTTAGTACCAGCCACCCATCCATAGCTTTGGGATTCTACCCAAGTGTGATGACTGCAGCAGTATAACACGACGAACATAGTACAGTTTTGTACCTACCATAAATGTCGATGTTCGAGTGTATATACTGCTGCAGTCCAGGTTACCCTCCCACCATCCCCTCTACATACCAGGGTGTTAGTTATAACTCCATGTACATCAAGTTATTGGATGCATGCCTGTATGGTGTATTTGCTAACAGCTAATACCATTGTTTATCTACTAAGATATTTTTGCATAGTTATTTGTATTGCCTTCCTACTTGGGGGCACCTGACATCTGGGGCAAGAAAAACTGAAGAAAATGGAGTCGGCTGCCTCTTTTATCCCCCTGTCGCCCTGACGTCAGGGAAGAAGCGACGACAACCGACGCCGAACCAAGACTTTGGGATTCAGCCGACTGCGGGACCGCCTGACAGCAGGATAACCCTAGTGTGATAACTGCAGCAGTATATACACTCGAACATCTACATTTATGGTAGGTACAAAACTGTACTTTTCTCCTTGGAATCTCTGTGTTAAAGAAGCAGTTTTGCTGATTACTCTAACATCTGCAAGAAACGTATCTGAGTTGCAAACTCCTGTGGTAGTTCAACTTTAACTCATCTTCCACAGAGACAGAGTTTATTTAAGAACTAATCCTTCTTTTATGCTTAAAGTGGTGTCTGAGTGTACTTTAAGCCAATCTGTCCACCTCCCTGTTTTCTTTCCAGAAGTCAAATACGAGGGAAAGAGGATACTTCATACTTTGGATGTTCTCAGACAACTCAGATAGTATCATAGGTTCATACTAGGCTATCTGCCCTTGGGCATTTATAAGCCTAGCCAGAGTGTGTTTGGCTTTCGCCACCCATATTAAATTAATTTTGCTATGCCCTTTTTCGAGGTTAGTATACTGTGCCTCTGTCTAACAGTGACACAGAAGTGATACCCAGGGTAAACCTACAATCTCCCATCCACTCATCAAGATTCCTCTTGAAGAGAGTCAATGAGGGACTCTGCCTAACCTGGACTGGGATTCTATTCCAGAGTGAAGGGAGCCTCTGGGTTATGAATCTGTCCCTCCAGCATGTCCTATTTATTTCAGTGCTGAGGTTCAAGTCTCTCGAGCGCGTAGCTCGATGGGATTTGGATTTTCTGAGGTGCAGCATGTCCATTAATTCTGGGTTGGACATGGCTTTATATGTCAGGCACAGATCACCTCTGAGCAGGCGGTATGCCACTGAGTAGAGCTGGAGTTTCTTTAACCGGGCAGCATATGGCATCTGTTTGAGCCCTTTGATCCTCTTGGTGAGGTACTTTTGGGGTCTTTCCAGTTGCTGCAGGTGTCTGGTAAGGTACATCCCAAAAGGGGCATTGTACTCAATTATGGGCCTGATGAGGGATGAGTAAAGAGGCACGATGACCTCCCCTGATCTAGATGTGAATCCCTTCATGATTAGGTGGGCTATATAAAATGTTTTTCTAACCACTTTGGCCACGTGGTTTTCAAATGAGAGATTGCTATCAACTTGGGTCCCCAGGTCCCTTATTACTTCTTCCGTACTTAATGGATTACCACCTATGTGGTAATTTGTGGGCACTTTGTTTTTGCCAAAGGGGATGACTATACACTTTTTGGCGTTTAGCTAGAGGCCATGGCTCTGGCACCAGTTGTCTGTTTCTATGAGGCCCTTTTGTAGGATGCTTGTGTCGGCTGGAGAGTCGATTATGGCGCCTAGTTTGCAGTCATCTGCGAACTTGGTCAGCCACAGTCCTTCCGTGTTGGCCTGTACCTCCGAGAAATATATACCAAACAAGAGAGGTCCCAGGACTGAGCCTTGTGGGACGCCACTTGTAACTGGTTTGGAGTCTGACATGGCTCCAGCAATTCTAACCATGCGGGTTCTGTCCTTGAGCCAGTTTGCAACCCATCTAGTGACATAGGGGTTTATATTTAAGCTGGTGAGCTTATCTATAATGCCCAAGTGGGGTATTGTATCAAAGGCTTTTGCAAGGTCCAGGTAGGCTGTGTGGACCACCTTCCCCTCGTCAATGGCCTTGGTGACTGTTTCAAAGAAATCGACCAGGTTTAAGAGGCAGGATCTGCCCTTAACAAAGCCGAACTGGGTAGGATCCAGTGTCTGTAGGTCCCCAATATCTTTATTTATGAGGTCCATGATGATGCTTTGCAGACCAAGCTAGTCAGGCTTATGGGGCGATAGTTTCCAGGATCCTTTGAGGCACCACCTTTGTGGAGAGGGACCACTGTTGCTGTATGCCACTCTTTGGGTACATATCCTGTAGTAAGGCTGAGATTGAACAGTAGTTTTATGTTTGGGTTTAGCTCTTCTTGGAGTTCATGTAGGATGCAGCCCGGGACACCGTCTGGTCCCATTGATGCTGTGTTTTTTGCTTTGGAGATGGCGGATCTTACCTGAGCATCTGAGATGTCGGGAGGCAGCACTCTGCTGGGATAGATATTTGCCCTTTTGGTGGGGGGGGGAGTTTGCGCTGAACCTGTCAGCTAGGATGTTGGCAATGTCTGTGGGTTCGGTGTATTTTTTGTCATTTTGGACTAATTCTGAGCATATCTGGGAATTCCCACCCAGGTTCCTAACATAACTAAAGAAAGCCTTGTGATTATCCTTAGTGTCTTGTGCAATTTTTCTCTCGAAGCTGGCCTTAGACGATTTTATGAGTGCCCGTAGTTTTTTGCTAATACCGATCAGAGATGCCTTCCCTTTTTGGGATTTTGCTCTATCATGTAGTAGCTTCTTCCTTCTATTGTATAGTTTGTTTATGGCTGGGGTCCACCAGACAGGACGCCTGCCTTTGGAGGCTTGGGTCTTGGTTTTATTTGGGATTGCATGATCCATGCATTCCTGAAGGTGTTCATTGAATGCGTTTATAAAGGATTCTGCAGTCTGGGCCGTATTTTCCACAGGCCCGGGGGCTTTGAAGGATTCCACCTTGGTTTGAGGAGTGTGAAATTTGCTTTAGAGAAGTTTTTCACTGTGGTTTTCTGGGCAGGGGGTGGAGTCGGGATGTGAATATCCAGTGAGATTAGTTTATGGTCTGATCTTACCAGTGAGGGATACACTTCTGGTCTGAAGCATAGAGCCCCCATGTTGGTGATGATCAGGTCCAGTATGTTTTCCCCTCTTGTGGGAGTGATAACAAGTTGTTCCATAGCATTTGAGTTTATAAATTCTAGGAACCTTTGGGCTAGGGTGTTGGAGCTAGAGTAATGCTCCCAGTCTGTGTTTGGGTAGTTGAAGTCACCCAATATAATGGTGTTTGGAGAGACCTTCATATTTTCCAGTGTTCTCAGGAAGGCCGAGTGGGGTTCCTGGGTTTGGGAGGGTGGTCTGTAGCAGGCTATAAACTGGAAGGCAGTTTTACCCACTGTTAGTTGCACATGGATAGTCTCTGATGCTTCGTGCTGTGCCACCAACCTGGAGGTGTGGGTATCTTTGACTAATATTGATACTCCCCCTCCTTTTGTGGTTCGGTCCAAGTTTTGGGGCCGAAAAGCATGGTATGAGGTATAACCTGGTAGTGCTGGGGTGCTCTCGGGAGCCCTGAACCAGGTTTCTGTTACTGCACAGATATCGATGTTCTCCATGCTAAGGAGAGTTTTGAGTGTGTGCATCTTGAGGTTTAGACTTCTGGCGTTGAGTAGCATTACTCTTAGTTTCTTATCCCTTGTGATACCTATGGCGGTGGGTTTGTCTTTTGAGCCTTGCCTAAAAAAGGCACTATGGGGGTGACAAGAGCCTTTCCCAATATCCAAAAGCCCAGGGGTGACAGGTGCAAGTCGTCCCTAGCGAAGCATCGTGGCTTGTCAAGCATGTCATCCCAGGCTGACAGGCATTGGATCCCCTTTGAATGACACCAATACTTAAGCCAATTGTTGAAATTGATCATCTTGTCTTCATATTGTGGCATCATTCTTGGTGAGGGTAAGATGCTACTCAAGGTCAGGGTCATATCGGCCTGGGCTACATGCTCAGAGAGCTCCTCTATGTCTCTTTTCATGTAGTCCAGGGAGGTACGTCTCAGGCCATTCACACCAGCATGGACAATGACCGAGTCATATTTGTACTTGCCTTGGAGTGACCTGAGTGCTTGTGTTATGTGGCGGATCCTAGTGCCCGACAGGCAGCTCACCGTGACCTTCTCCTTGTTCAGCCTGGTGAGCGGGATGTCAGTGTGCCTGACGATAGTCACCTATTACAAGTGCATCAGGTGTGTTGTTTAGCCTTAAGGGCTGTGACTGTTCGGCACACTGGCTTTGTGAGCTATGTGTTGCACGTGTTTTGTTTTGGGGTAGCGGTTGCTTGGGTGTCTGCTTTGGAGGTCTCTGCTGCTTGGGCAGATTTTTATTTAGAGCCTCCGAGTATGTTTGTGTGTTTATGTGTTTGGTTTGCTGTCGTGGTAGGTCTGTGTGAGACTGGAATTGTAGTGAGTGTGGTTTCCTTCACCTCCTGACTGGTTATGCCAGTACTGAGTTGAGAGAGCTTAGCCTCCAGTTTGGCTATATGGTTGCATCTCTCACATGTGTTGGAATTTGTTGGGAGGAGGAGAGGGTTGTCTGTGTACATGAGGCAGTTGTAACATTGCCTCAAGATTCCCAGATTCACCAGCTGGACTGGAGAGGAGATTGACAACTGACCTTTGGACATGGTAGAATAGCATTGGGAATTCCTTTATAGTTGAAAAAAGGAGCCAATGGGGACAAGGTACTCAAGGGGAGTTTGTGAGGGTGTAGTGCTTTTAATTTTTTAGTACTGACTTATATAATTGCTTTAGTGAGCAAGTGCCAGGCTTTAGAGTAGGAATAGGGTGTTTATTATGAGAACTAGATCAGTTCTAAGGGAAAAAGTGAAGAGCAGACTTTGTGGAGCCGAGAATGGTTTAAACCCAATTAAGTGGAGCTGCCCGATGTTGCGCTATGCGCAAAATCAAAGCGTGTTTTATATAGGGGGACTAGAAAGAGCTAGAAATTGGCCCAAAACGGCCAATAGACTACCAGATTATTGTGCTGGGAACACTCCTCCAGGGATAGATAGGCTGCTCTAAGCTCCCCACTGCCACTGGTGAACAAAGAAGCCTCCCTTTATCCAAGAAAGGAAATGGGCAACACAGGAACTTTCCAAAAGTCCAGAATACAGCAAAGCCTGTATTTGGACTACTCTAGGTCAGGAAAGATGGGAAACGAGGATAATTTTTTTTTTCTTTTTTGCAACAAACAGCAGGAAAATGCAATAAATATGTAACACAGGCTAGCGCACTTGAGTGTGTAGCCTCAACAGGTAAATGCAACAAACAGGACAAACTTTAAAAGTGCAGGTGCAAAAACAACTTTAAACAGTTTAAAACAGTTCTAGAAGCAGAAATACTTGCAGTTTAGCTAGATCGGACAGTCGCCCAGGTAGTAGCAGGAAAAAAAAACAAATTTATCAGGTTAGCAGTCGCTCTTTTAGCCTCTCTGCTGCTAGCACCACTCTGCAGGACCACGAGGAGCTTGGCTGAGTAGTA
Organism: Protopterus annectens; assembly: GCF_019279795.1. Taxonomy (NCBI): domain Eukaryota; kingdom Metazoa; phylum Chordata; order Ceratodontiformes; family Protopteridae; genus Protopterus; species Protopterus annectens. The sequence goes on along the minus strand of NC_056727.1, from coordinate 882,692,057 downwards.
GCAAGCGAAAAAAATGCGCCAAAGCGGGTTTTATACAGGGGGACTTGAAAGAGCTAGAAATTGGCCCAAACAAACATGACAGAACAAAATCTTTCAGAACTTCTGATCAACTGTTTATTTCTTGTGAAGGTAAGAAGAAGGAACAACCTTTGTCAAATGGTTGTCTCAAGTTATTAAATTTTATTCCCACCACAACAGCAATATTCCAGGCAGGGTCAAGTCTCACTCTGCCAGGACATGGGCTTCATCTATGGCATTTTGGAAAGGTCTGGACACTAGAAGTGTATTAGAAGCAGCATCTTGGTCCTTTGTGCATACTTTTACAGAGCACTGTAGGACAAGCTTTGCTAGGACCACTCCCCAGGGGCTCCAGGACCCTTCCCCTTCTACCTCCCAGTTATTTTATGGTATGGTAATCTACCCATGTAGCTTAGGCTAGTACAGCAGTGATCAGTATGAAGAACATAGTACAGTTGTGTAAGTAAACTTGCCATGTTAACAGTAGATGTTTGAATGATCTCTGCTGCACTAGCCACCCCTTCTTTCCCCTTGTATTTTGTGTGTGTTTTATGCCAGGGTGCAAACGTGTATTTTTTTTTCTTTTCTTAGCAATGTTCCTTCAGGGCTTAGCCCTAGCATGAAAATTCTGAAGGGCATGGCACCCACACCTGTCCTTTCAGTCAGCTCACCTCAGGCTAACAGTTTGAGTGCATAGAAGGTACCCTGAAGCTTTGGAAACTGGCCAGCTGTTTTGTGTGTGTGTGTGTGTGTGTGTGTGTGTGTGTGTGTGTGTGTGTGTGTGTGTGTGTGTGTGTGCGTGTTTATGTATGTTGTAGATATATAGTGGACATAAAAAGTGTACACACTCCTGTTAAAATGCCATGTTTTTGTGATATAAAAACATTAGACCACAGTAAATCATTTCAAAAATTTTCCCACCTTTCATGTAACCTATAACCTGTAAAATTCAATTGAAAAACAAACAGATCTGTTAGGGGTAATCAATTAAATAGACTGATTAATTACAAATAAAGTTCAGCTGTCCTAGTAGGATTTTCTTGACATTTACTCAGTTGCCTGCTACAGCAAAAGCCATGGTTTGCAGAGAGCTTAAAAGGCATCAAAGGGATCTCATTGTTGAAAGGTATAAGTCAGGAGAAGGGTAAAAAAAATTTCCCCAGCATTGGATATACAATGGAACACAGTGAAGACAGTCATCAAAAAGTGGAGAAAATATGGGACAACAATGACATTGCAAAGAACTGGGCGTCCCACCAAAATTGATGAAAAGAAATGACAAAAACTGGTTGGAGAGGCTGCCAAGAGACCAAAGCAACACTGAAGGAGCTGCAGGAATTTCTGGCAAGTAGTGGTCGTGTACTACATGTGGCAACAATCTCCTGTGTTCTCCATATGTCTGGACTATGGGGTAGGGTTGCAAGACAGAAGCCTTTTTTTACACAGAAAAACATCCAGGCCAGGCTATAATTTGCAAAACAATACATTGTCTCCCAAAAGCATGTGGGAAAATGTGTTATGGTCTGATGAGACTAAGGTTGAACTTTTTGGCCACAATTCCCAAAGGTATGTTTGGCTCAAAAACAACACTTTGCATCACCAAAAGAACACCATACCCACAGTGAAGCATGATGGTGGCAGTATCATGCTTTGGGGCTGCTTTTCTTCAGCTGGAACTGGGGCTTTAGTCAAGGTAGAGGGAATTATGAACAGTTCCAAATACCAGTCACTTTTGGCCCAAAACCTTCAGGCATCTGCTAGAAAGCTGAAGATGAAGTGGAATTTCATCTTTCAACATGACAATGACCCCAAGCATGCATCCAAATCAACAATAGAATGGCTTCACCAGAAGAAAATTAAAGTTTTGGAATGGCCAAGCCAGAGCCCAGACTTAAATCCAGTAGAAAATTTGTGGGGTGACATGAAGGGGGGTTGTGCACAAGAGATGCCTTAGCAATCTGACAGATTTGGAGTGCTTTTGCAAGGAAGAGTGGGCAAGTATTACCAAGTCCAAATGTGCCATGCTGATAGACTCTTACCCAAAAAGACTGAATGCTGTAATTAAATCAAAAGGTGCTTCAACAAAGTATTAGTGTAAGGGTGTGCACTCTTATGAAACCAGCTTATTGTATGTTTTGTTTTGTTTTTATATTTCCCCCTAACAGATTTGTTTGTTTTTCAATTGAATTGTACAGGTTGTAGGTCACATTAAAGCTGGGAAAAGTTTTGAAATTATTTGTTTTGGTCTCATTTTTTTATATCACAAAAACCTGGCATTTTAAATGGGGGTGTGTACACTTTTTTATCCACTGTATATATAGATATAGACACACACACACACACACACACACACACACACACACACACACACACACACACACACACACACACACACGTCTCTCTCTCTCTCTCTGCTTTACACTTTACTAACTTGTCCAGGTTCTGTTGCCCACCTTTGAGGTCTGTTTCTTGGCTTACCAATGGAGCAACCTCCAAATTCCATGGTTTTACCTTATCCTGCCTGCAAGTAGAAATTTGTCAGTTTTTGGGTGTCAGGCCAGCTCCTGTTGTGTAGCAGTCACTAATGGGTGAGTCTGCTGTGACTGCTTGTTCCTCAGACCACTCTTCATTTTCATCTGGTCCTGTTGGTGTAGCATAATGCAGCCACATACTTTGCAGATGTAGGACTGCCCTTGGTGGGTAAGGGAGAACCATTCTTGTCAGTCTCAAGGGAAAGGGCAGGTGAAGGTTCTTCTCTTACCCTGAACAGGAAACCTGCTTGTGAGGCTAATGTGCTTACTGAGAGTTGACCCTTTTCCAGGGAATTGCCAGGAAAGGGAGGCATGGTGAAAACACTTTCCATTCTCCTATTACTTTTCTATGGACAAGGAAGATTTACTTGGATTGGGGCTTTTTCCTTGCCTTCTGTTTCCTCAGGCAAAGAAAGGACAAGCGTTCCCTCCCTTTCTGACATGGGTTTTCAGTCAGAAGAGCAGGCATTACAGAGTGAGGTCTGCACCTTAGGGTTTTTTCTCAGTCTGAACATTCTGATTCTGAGAAAAGTATCTTTTCAGGTTTCCCTCCTGAAGATTTATCATTATTCAGAAACTTTATCTGAAGATGAAGAAGATATTTCAGTGGGAGAAGAGTGAAATTCCTAAAGCACAGATAATGTGTTATGATTTATTACAGTTGGAAATTACAAATTCTGCAGCTGTTCTTCCTGTGTTGCCTGCTTTTCAGAATGTTTTTCTCATGACTTTCTGCAGCTGTTCTTCCTGTGTTGCCTGCTATTCAGAATGTTTTTCTCATGACTTCTAACTTACCTGTAGTCGTACTCCTGCACCTAGGAATGTTGCCAGATTTTAAAGGGTACCTCTGACCAGTAATGATTTACTTATCCCAAACTGATTCAGCTAAACAGTTTGCTGCTGCTAACCCCATTCCTTCAAACAAGGATGAGAAAGCAATGGATAAGTTGAGGAAGAAAACATATTACTCCAGTACTTTGACTTTGAGGATTTTAAACCGTCAAGTTCATATGCCAATGATTTTACTTTTATCTTCTAAAAATTTAAAGTCAGTAGTTAACTTTCCTTCTTCTGAGGTAAAAAAAAAATCTTTAAATGCCTGTTACATGTTTCTCAAGTAGCTAAGCACATTTTAAAGTGTGCATATGATGCTATTGATTCCTCTGCTAGAGCTCTTGCTTCTGGGTCAGTACTGAGAAGACTGGCTTGGCTTTGTTCTCAACATCTTCATGAAGATGTATTTTTTAAATACCTTTACTAAATTATCTATTAATACATGGGCAAACATACATTAATAGAAAAGAAAACAAATATCAACGTTTCCATTTGCAAACATTATACCTCATATATGTTTTCTTTCTTTTAAATATCAGTCCAGCATTGCATAACTTTCTTATTTCCTGTCTTCCTTAACATTATTCTAAATGTTCCAACAATCTCCATTTATTTCTATGTAGTTTGCTCCTTACCTTTTCTAAAAATCCCTCTGGTTCTTCTATCTCCTTTACAGTATTCAGTCATTCAAATACAGTTGTTATAGACTTTGCTTTCCACTGTCTGTTAATTAAACTTAAGGCGTTAATATGTCTAGTCAATTCAGATTGTGTGTCCCAGTTTAAAATAATAATTCCCTTAGTTCTAGCCATTTGCTCACTCAGTATTTATGACGAGTACTCTGTAGGAATGTTTTAAAAATCTGCCAATTCATTACACTCCCAAAACATGTGTTCCCAGTTACCTTCTCTTTCTCCATGAGATATCCAACATTTGCTATCTACCCAAGGAAAAATTCTTTGAAGTCTGCTTGGGATATAAAAATACTTATGCGTACACTTCCAAGAAAAAATTCTAAGCCTTCTGGACTTTGTTGCATAATTGGGACCCATATTTATGTCCTCCAATTGTTCTCTTGTAAATTGCTTTTCCAGTCTCTCTTCTAAAACATTTCTTACCTCCTTTTATAGGTCTTACTATTATCTCTTTTTAACAGCAGGTTTTGTTCTAGATTCAGCTAAAAGCTCTAATAGAGCAGGTCTTTCACTTATGATATTAATCCCTGATAAGGAAGGCAGTCTCTAGCTTCCAGTCCGAATGTCATCTTGGCCTCATCCCACTGTATCCCCTTTGCCTGTCAAGTAATTTGCTCCCAATACCTTGGTTCCTTTGACAGTTTTTTCTGTTAAATTCCACCTCCTCTTGCCTATTTTCTGTAACCCTACTTGCAGTCATCCTTATTAGCAAAATCTCTTTTATCCGTTCTTGTGTTGACTTAGTTCTTAGAATATTTTCTGCTACTTTATAAATATGATATTCTGTATGGTTGGTGTTGTTCTCCTTTGGTATCTGCATCCAAAATCTCTCTCTCGTTATTTCTTGAACTCCCCCTGCTTCATCATCATTCCTTTCCAGTTTCTGCTTTGAATTATAACTATCTGCTTGTGTTATATATAATGAGCCTTAACTATATATCTCCAAGATATCCCTTCAAATCAGATGACCCTAAACTTCCTTGTTCTTTTGGAAGGATAAACTTATCCCATTTAACTGTTGCCCTCTTCCCCTCCCAGTTAAATATCTTCCTTCAGTTCTTTATTAATTGTTGTCCTACTGTCCATGCCTTCTCCCCTGGTTGATAAAAATATGCTTGATCTGTAAATAAAGCTAAAGGTGCTAAAAGGGTTTTCATTGCTTGTATTTTACTATCCATATCAATAAACAAGAGCTTCCAGTTTCTCATTTTTTATCTTTTGTTTAGTCTCTTCTCACATATCCTTAGCTGCCACAGTAGATGCATTTTTATTCCATACACCTAAATACTTCATGTTATTGTGTCCCTCATAAATATGGGTAATGCTGAACCAATTTGTGTGTGGGTGCATAATTAACGGCTATATCCTTTATTTTATCTTTGTTAATTTTATACCCCAAAAAGACTTAAAATTGCCTCAAAATGTTCCACAACACTGAGATGTCTTTTTTTGCATTTATAAAGTACAAAATAATATCTGCAGATAAATCCAACTTTTCTTGATTAGCATACCAATTTTATCTTTGTATTTCTGAGTCCATTATTTTGTTTGCTATGGCTGTAAATATAAATCAAGTAAAAGGGAAAGAGGACACCCCTACCTGGTTCCACTGTTCAAACAGTTCAGAGAGGGATCCTCCGACTTTAATTCGTCTCTCTGATCCTTCACATATCTTCCTATTTAACCTTATTGTTGTATCAGGGAATGCAAATGCTTCCATTGACCTACTCATAAAATCGAAGCTTACTCTTTCAGATGCTTTCTCTGCATCAAGAACCACCAGCAACAGCAGTATTTTCTTACATTCTGCTTCTATCTTTATCATCATTGTTCTGTTAAGGTTGTTAGATGTTTGCCTCCCCTCCACAAAACCACACTGATCCATGTCTATCAAGTTTGGTAACACCTTTGCCAATCTTTAAGCTAGTATAGGCAAACACTTTATAATCATGGTTTAAAATTGAAATGGGTCTATATGAAGCCGAGTCTGATGGACAAAATTCCTGAAGATCTTAAAAACTGAATTTTTTTCAGATTTCTTCTTAGATAAGGAGATTCTGTTTGGCCCTTTTTGCAACTGAGGTGTTAAAGAAATGTGATGAAAGGGTTAAGGTATTAATAATAATAAGGTAAGGGGTGACTCAGATTTTTTAACCCTCCTTTTTAAAGGGAATAAAAATTTCCCATTTGCCTTAGCTCCCTTTTTCAATAAGCCATTTAAGAAACAAGGTGCTGGCTAGCAGGATTTTAAGAAGCAATGGCAAGGAGGCTCCAGGAAAACGGAAAACCCTCAAAAAATCAAGGGCAGTCTTCTCAATCAGTATAACTATTGGCCCACTCAGGCCTGTTCCACTTCCTACCCTGACAACCTCTGCATCTCTCTGTCTCTGAGATTTCATCTTATTTTGTGGTATCAGATTTGTACAGACAGATGGGTTCTGAATGTAATTCAGCAGGGTTGCACTTGGCAGTGGAAATCCTCCCTTCCTCCCTTCCTACCCAGGAGATTCCTCCTTACCCAGTGAACCAAGTTTTTCTCTCTCTTCTCCCATTCTGCGCCAGATTCTGGCCCAGGGAGTTCTAGAATTTATACCCTTTGCCACCTGGACAAAGGCTTTTATTGTAGGATGTTTGTGGTACCAAAAAGGGAAGGCTCCAGGAGGCCTGCACTGGGCCTTTCATTTCTAAATCTTTTTGTCAAGATTCCAAAAGTTCAGAATGTTACCCTTCAGTCCCTTCTTCTTCTAACCCCCTGTATGCTTTATGTAAAGCTAAGTTTAAAGGATGCCTATCATCACATTCCCATTGGTGAACAGTTCCAAAGTTTTTAAGGTTTGTTGTGTTTGGTTTACATTAGCAGTTCTCTGGTTTACCCTTTGGACTTGCAGCAGCACCAAGAGTATTCACAAAGTATCGTGCTCCGGTCGTTGCTTGCTGCAGGCTTCAGGGTGTTCACATCTTCCATATTTGGATGATTGTCTTATCTTTGCACACTTTTTAGTTGTCAAGAGTCTTTACAAACTGGCCAGAATCTTCTAATCAGTCTGAGTTTTCAAATCAACCTTCAGAAATCTTCTTGTATCCCTTCCCAGATGATGAGCCTTTCTTCCTCCAGACAAAGTAGAGATGTTTCAGCAGTTCTCCTGAGCTTTTCCAATCAAAGTCATGCATCTGCAAGTAAATGCCTTATGATTTTGTGAAGCATGACACCTGTGATTTTCATGCTTCCCCTGGTCAGGCTCCACATGAGGAAAACACAGTGGTACCTCAGATCATTGCGGATTCAGCATCTAAAGGACTCTTTGTCCTTACCAATCCCAATTCTAAGATTTGTAAAAAGGGAGATTTCTTGGTGAATAGACCAGATCTCTTGCAATCCAGGTCTCACACTGTCCCTTCCGACCCCCAAACAGTCTGCAACTGCAGATGAGTCAGACTTGGCATGAGGAGTGGTTTCCAAGGGGGTAAAAGTGCAAGCTCTGTGGAATCCTTCAGACAGACAGAAGCACATAAATGTCAAATATATGTTGGCTGTGATCAGAGCTTTGAAAGCCTTAAATTGTCTGTGGTCCTAGGACTTCTACAAGTGTACACAGACAACACAACAGGGATGTGGAACATAAACAAGGGGGGTACCAGATTCCACCCTCTTTGCAGACTGACTGTGATAGCCTGGGAGATAGCTCAGTTTGATTCTGGAGACATACTTTCTGTCAAAGCAAAGACATGACAACAGACGAGCTCTGCAGGACCAGGACAGACGTCCCACTAATGGAAACTTCATCCTGTAGCCTTCCAAGAATTGATCTAATTGTGGAGAATACGTCTACTTTGCCTCCTTTCAGAACAGCAGATACATTCTGTTCCAGGATTCCTTGCAAACAAACTTGGAATACAGATACTTTCTCATTCCCATGGACTGGAATGTTCCTATATGCTGTACCACCCTATCCATTGATATCCAGGGTTCTTCTTAAGATCCTGAAACACTCTCCAAAAATTCTGGTGACTCCCTTTTGGCTCAGGCAACAGTGGTTCTCTCTTTTCAGTCTGGACAAGGGCAGTTACCATAGGTTCATAAGAGGTTAATGGCCCTAGGGCCCTTACAATCCTACCATGTTCAACCCTTGTTCCCTTAAGCATCTAGAGATATGGTGTGTGTTGTAAGCAGATCTAAATCAGCATCAACTGCCTATACAAGAGGGACACAGGTGAAACCCCTGGGATGAATTTGTGCTTTCCCATAGAATCGTCCAAATTACTCTTAAAAAGCATTAACGAGGGGCTCTGTTTAACCTCCAGCAAGTCCTGTTGATATCACATGCTAGGTTAAGGTCCCTAGAGTGAGTGAATTGTGTACCATTTGACTTACAAAAGTGCAGTATTTCCATTAAGGCAAGATCAGAGGTTACTCTGTATGCATGACACAGGTCACCTCTGAGTAGTCTGTATGATACAGAGCATAGTGACAATGATTTCAGTCTGTCCACTTAATACATGTGCTGAAGACCTTGAATTTTCTTTGTGAGGAACCTTGAAGGTCTCTCCAGTTGCTGTAGGTGCCTGTTTAGGTGCATACCAAAGGGAGCATTGTACTGTATTATTGGCCTGATGAGGGAAGAGTACCAGGGGGGCTATAACATTTTTTGTTCCGGAAGTTATGCCCTTGCTTATGAGGTGAGCAATGTACAAGGCCTTCCTTACCATCATGGAGACATGGTGATCTAAAGTAAGGTTGCTGTCAACCTGTGTGCCCAAACCTCTCACCACTGATTTAGAGCTTAGGGTGTTGTTATTAATATGGTAATCTGCATGGACATTGTCTTTGCCAAAGGGGACAATAATGCATTTTTTTGCATTGAGTTTAAGATCATGACTTTGGCACCAATCACTGGTTTGCATAAGTCCTTCTTGTAGAATATTAACATCATTTGGGAACTCTGTAACTGCTCCCAGTTTGCAGTCATCAGCAAACTTTGTGAGCCACAGACCTTTTGTTTTTGCTTGTACTTCTGAGAAGTAGATGCCAAGCAGTAGGGATTCCAGCACCGATCCCTGTGGAACACCACTTGTAGCAGGTCTGCTGGTGGAATTGGAGTTCCCTATTTTGACTGTATTTGTTCTGTTGGTGAGCCAGTTTGTAACCCACCTAACAAGATATTGGTTGACCCCCAGCTGGTTGAGTTTTTCAATGATGCCTGAGTGAGGGATTGTGTCAAAGGCCTTTGCCAAGTCTAGGTAGACTGTATGCACAAGTTTGCCTTCATCCAAGCCTTTGGTGACAGTCTCGAAGAAGTCTTCCTGGTTTAACAGGCAGGATTTCCCTTTAACAAAACCAAACTGGGTCGGGTTAAGTGTTTGAACATCTCCTATATCCTTGTTGATATGGTTCTCCATGGCCTTGCAGATAAAGCTGGTTAGGCTAATGGGTGTATAGATCCCAGGGTGAGTGGATGTACCCCCCTTTGCAAGGGGATAACGGTAGCTGTTTCCATTCAGCAGGGACAAAACCAGTGCTTAGGCTGTGGTTGAAAAGTCTACCCAATGGTGTGGCTAACTCCTCTTTTAAACCATTGAGAACGCAGCCTGGGATGTTATCAGGTCCCATAGAGGCTGTGGTTTTGGTCTTGAGAGTGCAGTTAAGACCTGCTCTTTAGAAGATAGTAGGTGGAGAATAGATGGTAGGAATGTTTTGAGGTATATGTGGCAGGGAAGGGGGGGGGGAGTTTTTACTGTACCTGTCCGCTAGCATGTTGGCTATTTCCACTGGTTTAGTATATGTGGTTCCATTCACTACTAGTTCAGCGCAAGTCTGGCTTTTCCTTTAAGGTTTCAGATGTAGCCAAAGAAGGCCTTATGGTTATCCTTAGCTAGGGATGTTACTCTAGTTTCTTAGTTAGCTTTACAGGACTTTACAAGATGTATTATTTGCTTGTTCAAGCTGAGAAGGATGTGCTTCCTTCTTGCTTTGGATGTAGCCAAAGAAGGCCTTATGGTTATCCTTAGCTAGGGATGTTAATCTAGTTTCTTAGTTAGCTTTACAGGACTTTACAAGATGTATTATTTGCTTGTTAAAGCTGAGAAGGATGTGCTTCCTTCTTGCTGTTAGACAGGAATTTCTTCCTCTTATTATATAACCTGTTTATGGTGGATATCTACTAGGCATGCTTGTTTTTCATTGAGGATCATGCTTTGGTCCTATCAGGAATGGTTGTGGTGGTGCATCGTTCTACCTTGTTGGTGAGTACCAAGTGTAGAATGTTTGGGCCTCTTGTGGGGGTGCCAACTATCTGCTCCAAGGCATTGGAGTTAATGAAATCCAAGAACCTTTGAGCAAGTATGTTTGTACACATATATTCACCCAGTCCACAGACAGGTAGTTGAAGTCATCCATAACCAAGGTGTTTGTATTTTAAGTGACTCAGTTAGAACTAGGTAGGCAGTGTGGATATCATGGTTCATGGAGGGAGATCTATAGCTGATGATAACTTGGAGAGGGTTCTTTCCTATAGTTATTTGCACATGGAGTAACTCTAGGCAATCATTCTATTTAACTAGTCTGGAGGTATATTTATCTTTGATGAATATTGATACTCCTCCTCCTCTAGTTTTCACACATTCATTTTGTGGTCTGAACGTGTGGAAGGTATTGTATCCCGGTATGGCGTGGGTGCTCTCCATGGCTTTGAACCAGGTCTCTGACTGCACAAATGTCCACATCTTCCAAAGTGAGTGAGAATAGCTTCCAGTGAGTGCAGTTTCAGGTTTGGACTCCTAGCTTTTAGCAGCATGACCTTAAGGTTGTTTTTTAAGGATATTTTTACATCTCAAATTTTGTTTTTGTGTAGAAAAATGAAGAAAAAAACCAGTGTGAACACCAGGCCGTCAAACGTAAAACAAAGCTTTAATAAAATAGTTAAAAACGTGAGATGAGCACTTTTGGGTTGTCCAAAACCCTTACTCAGTTCTGGCATTGCTCAATCATACCATCTTTAAGTAAAAAAACAGCAAATTGGAAAGTCTTCTACAGGGGACTGCCCTCCAAAACACCAGTCAGGTTTTTCTGAGCAGCCTCCGCCTTTTAGGGCCGGTTTCAGCAGTAAATTGGCATTCAAACCAGGTGTAAATAGGCTTATAGCTCAGCAATCCACTTCATCTCATTCTGTTCAGTCCTTATAGTGGTGTCTCCTCCTGTAATACTCTTTTTAGTCAGTTGTAGAGCCATAAAAAAGAAACAATGTTCTGTATTTTCAGTGATGTGTCTAACTAGCAGATTTTTTAAATCTTTCAGTCTAATATCACTAACGTGCTTAGAAATGCACTCCTTGAAAGATCTGTCCATCTTTCCAATATAAAAACTTGAACATAGACTGCACAAAGCTATATATACTAAATGTTTCGTCCTGCAAGTCTGCACAAGTATAACATCTATATTTCTTTCTTCTACGAGTATGTGTAAACTCATTCTGAAATGAGATGTACTTGCAACAAGTGCAAGTCCTACATGGGAATGTGCTAATTCTGTTTGATTTGGCAGGTTCCAGCATGTTGCGAGAATGACATATTTGTTTTAAATTGTTGTTCCTCTTAAAAACAAGGCGGGCGCATCACCAGCTAAATCCTTTAAAGTGGGATCTAGCATAAGTATTTCCCAATTGCCTTTTATAGTGTCACAAATATGTTTAACATCACTCACGAAGAGAACCAATTTACAGATATGACTAGTTTTAATGTCAAGGTGAGAGAATAGATAATAGATGATTATCTAAAATTCGATAAACACATATCCCTGATAATTACAAAAGTTCACTGGAGACTTGGCTCACTCTACATGGCTAAACCTCTTCTAACCAACAGCTCCAGACTAGCTACTGCCAGATCCCCCTACTATCTACCCTCCTTTACTGCTCCCAAATCTTTACCAACCTGCGCAAAACTGACTTAAGCAACTTAGAAAGCTGCTATACCAAAGTAGCTAAATTTGCTGTTAACTTACCCCATAAGTCTCACCACTGTTACACCCTTCTTCAACTCAAATGGATTGAACTGCCTAGTTTATTACCTCTCAAGCAACTAACCACTGCTCACAGTATAATCCACGCACCCAACAACTGTCCTGCTCTCATTGATCTAGTTCATCAAAACTCTATCACTAGATTCCTTAGATCATCTGACAAATTAAAGGTAACTAAATCTAATAACTTCTATGGAGACTCCCTCTACTCAGACAAACTAGCCAAAACCTGGAACTCACTCCTCCAACACATTCTATTTAAAAAACCCAGGCAGTCACAAATTCAAACTACTACTAAAAGAACACTTTACTAAACACTGGCTATGCTCTTGTACCATCCCAGGATAATTCTTACTGTCTGCTGTTACTTACTCTACCTATAACAGATTATATACTCTTTAACCTTTATTCTCCTGCTCTCCTATGAATTACTCTGCTCTCTACTCTTCCTGTAAAAAAAAAAAAAAAAAAAAACTTTTATTGCATTCTACTTTTTGTAATTCTTGCAAGTTTTTGTATTATGCTTTAATACAAGATATATATTATGTCAATTATATAATTTTGAATCCCACTATGCTGTTAATCTAGCCCAATAATTATTGTATTTACTTTGTTGTATCTTGTATCTAATGATTTTTCTATGTACCTTTATTTGGAGATTTTCTCCCTGGGTCTCCTGAAAATGGGCTACATGGCCCAGTCAGACATTACCTGTTTAACAAATGTAAATAAGTAAGTAAATAAATAAATATGTGAGCAGGATGTTGCAAATTTTTTATATGAATCTAGACATTGTTTTTATAATGTCAGTAAAGAAGAGAGAGATGCACTATGTGAGCTTAAGGAAAACAAAGATTTGATGATCAGACCCGCCGATAAAGGAGGTGGGATAGTGGTGATGAACCACTCAGATTATATTAGGAAAATGACAGCAATGTTGGCAGATGCAACGATATTTTTGATTATTTTATAGTGGAACAACCCACCATTCCAGAGATTAGTGGCCTACCCAAAGTACATAAAGAGCTTTATGAGCCCCCAATGCGACCCATTGTATCAGGTAACAGGTGGATAATGGAGCCACTGTCTGTGTTGAACATCAGCTTAAAAATGTGGTGCAACTTAATCACACTATAATAAAAGACACAGTACATTTTTTAACTCAGTTATCAGATTTTGCAGTATCAATGAGAGGGGATATCCCACATATAATGGCAACCTTAGATGTGAATAGTCTCTTCACTGTTGTGCCCAATGATTTTCGGATAACGTCTTTAAGGCACTACTTGGAACATAACAGCAATTTTGACCAAGTTAAGATAGAGCTGATTTGCTGCCTTATGGATTTAATCTTAAATAACAATTTTTTTTTTGTTTGAGAAGACTGTATATTGGCAGAGGTGGGGTTTTGCTATGGGCACACCGTGTGCCAACAGCTATGCCAATTTGGTCATGGCTGAGTGGGAGAATAATTATGTGCTCAACAACAACCCCTTTGAAAGAGCTCTAAAATTTTATAAACGTTTTGTGGATGATGTCAACCTAATGGGGAGACGCATCAGAGATCCTTAATGATTTTGTAGCATATTTGGAGAGTTCTCCTGCGTTTTTGAAATTCACCTTCCACTATTCAACCATCTGTATTAGATTTTTGGATGTTAATATCTCCTTAGATGAGAAAGGTGAATTTATTAAGAGCATGTATGGAATAGAGTGCAAGAAAAATAATTTATTAAATAAGAACAGCATGCATCCTTCATTCACGTTCTCTAATGTGATTAAGAATCCGCTGTACAGGATATCAAGATTATATACTGATGGTGAAGACTAGACCACAACAATTTTGAATTTGAAGGTGGACCTCCAAATAAGGGTGTATAAGCATGAAGGAATAGAAAAAGAGCTGCATTTAATATAAATAGGAGGGTTAAAGCGCTACCTTTTTTCAATCGCCCACATCACAAAATACATTCAGAAAGTAAAGTAACTTCAGTTGGAATTGTTGTTGGGCGGACTCAGTCTATGTGAAGGAGAAATAGACACTTTAACTTACGCAAGTGATGTTAAACATATTTATGACATTATAAAAGACCTTTGTAAAATACTTATGATAGATCCCACTTTAAAGGATTTAGCTGGTGATGCACATTCCTTTGTTTTTAAGAGAAACAAGAATTTAAAAACAAATATTGTCATTCTCACAACATGCTGGAACCTTCCAAATCAAACAGAATTGGTACATTCCCATGTAGGACTTGCACTTGTTGCAAGTACATCTCATCTCAGAATGAGTTTACACATCCTCTTACAGGAAAGAAATATATATGTTATACGTATGCAGACTGCAAGATGAAACATTTAGTATATATAGCTTCATGCAGTCTGTCTTCAAGTTTTTATATTGAAAAGATGGACAGATCTTTCAAGGAGCGCATTTCTAAGCACGTTAGCTGGACACATCACTGAAAATATGGCACATTGTTTCTTTTTTAAGGCTCTACAAGTGACTAAAGAGAGTGTTAGAGGAGGAGACACCACTATAAGGACTGAACAGAATGAGATGAAATGGATTGCTGAGCTACAAGTCTATTTACCACTGGGTTTTAATGCCAATTTACCAATGAAACTGGCTTGAAAAGGACAGAAGCTGCTCAGAAAAACCTGATGGGTGTTTTGAGGGGCAGTACCTTGTGGAAGACTTTCTGATTTTCTCTTTATTTTTTATTTAAAGATGCGCTGATTGAGTAATGGCAGATCTAAGGAAGGGTTTTGGATAACCCGAAAGCACTCATCTCATGTTTTTAACTATTTTATTAAAGTTTTTTTTTATATTTGATGACCTGGTGTTCACACCAGATGTTCTTCATCTCACATTGCTGCAGTCCTTACATTTGGGTAGTCCGCTGTAATATCAAAGTATAAGGCTGGCGTCAGTCAAAAGCGCATTGACTGACATCAGGACACAAATATATCCTCAGTCTTTTTGCCGCATGGTCCGATGCAAAAGCAGCATTGGAATATTTTAGTTTTTCTTGCCTCAGTGGTTTAAAAGTGAATAATTGCATTTCTTGTGGGAAACAGATATTATCATACTTTGTGTATTCCTTGTTTAGGGCCTGATTGTTGGCTGTCGCTCTTGTGCTAGATTTAATAAACGCAATATAAAGAGAAGGTTGGATTGTGCCAGGTTAGTCTTTGGGAAGCGGTGCAATTATAAAATGGGTTCTTTAGAGGTGTGGTTCCACCGAGATTTTCTGGGTTCTCAGAGAGACTTTGTTATTGCAGGATGTGGCCTCTCAGGAGGCAGGTCAGGCTGAAGGGGCTTCTCAGGTTACTTCTCCCTCCCTTCCTAAGGTGGTTAGGCTCTCTCCTTCTGTTGCCAAGGCTTCTCCCAGGGGCAGGCCAGGTTTAGCTTCAGTTGGTGTCACCCCTAGTTCTTCTGGAACTGTGCCCAAGAAGCATATGCTTAAAATGGCAGAAGATTTGATTACTTTGATTAGGGTTCTTTGCCCCTCCTGATAAGAGACCTAAGACTTGCAGGAGTATTCTCCTTATTCTGACTCTGATGTGGATGATTCTACTCCTTCTGCTTCTCCTCCTGAGGATTTTTCTTTTTCAGAAACTCTTCATTCTATGAGGGAGCATTTTAAGTGGGAAGGCCAGGACTTCTCTGACTCCAGGAAAAGGCTTAGGGAATTTTGTTTTACCCCAGCATAGGCCTTTGGCTATACCTCCTGTTTTAGATGTGGTGGAAGATGTTTTTGCAGAGGCTTCACTTAATCCTGATTCTTTGCCTCCTGCTCCTGTTAAACCTGATAGATATTACAGGGTGCCTGAAGCTCATAAGTATCTTTTTAAGAGTCCTAGGGCAGACCCAGAAACTGTTAGTCAGGGCCCTAAAGGTGTTAAGGCTTCTGTTGTCAAGAATCCGGTTCCTTCCGACAAAGAGGCCAAAGCTTTGGATAGATGGGGAAAGAAAGTTTATACTTCTTCCACTCTAGCTATGAGGGCTTTGAATTGCCAGTTTCACATGTTAAAATACCAAAACTATCTCCTTTCACAATTGAAGTCTAAGGTTGATGCTAGGTATTGATTGTAAAGAGTTGCAAGATTTAGTACATGTTTCTGAACAGGTGGGTAAGCATTCTTTGCAATGTGGTTTTGATGCTGTACAGGAATTTATCTGACCATGTTAAAACAAGGATTTTAGATGCTCCTTTACAATCTGATGTGTTGTTTGGTTCTCCTGTTGAGACAGTTTTAAAGAAAATGGAAGACAAGGCTAAGTCTATGCAGACTGTTAAAGATTTTGCAGGTTCAGCCTCCAAAGTTTAGTAGAAATTGGCCTACTGAGGGGTGGATGTATCCTTCTTATGATTCCCAGTCTCTCAGGGTTCTTTCAGGCCTCGAACAGGGAGTTCTCCTGCACAGTCTTCAGGTGAGGGCAGGGTCAGTCCTCCTCCACAAAGAATAGAGGCTCACAAGCAAATTTCTCTGTTACTCCAACTAGGGGCCATTCAGCGGTTCCTATGCCGAGACCAATTTTGGACTTATCTATCCTCAACACTTATCTGGACATTCCCAAGTTCAAAATGTTGAAGATCATTGGATGGTAACTTTAGATCTCAAGGAGGCCTATCTTCATGTTCCTATCAGACTGAGTTGCGGACTTCTCATTATCAGTTCTCTGCATTGCCCTTTGGCTTATCGGTTCTGGCTCGGTGATAGCTTTCCTCAGGTTAAAAGGAATACAGATTTATCCCTATTTGCTTCTTCATCATTTGGCGTATCTGATAGCAGTCCTATGATGCCTAATAAAGTCCAGTCTAGTACCCTCTCAAGACATGTGCTTTCTGGGTGTGAGACTGAATACAGCATGCCATATGGCCTTTTGACCCCGGACAAACAAAGAATCTTTCCCTTTACTTTCATCAGTTGTCTCATCAGTCGGGCTGACTGCAAGGACAGTCCTTCGTATCTCAAAATGTATGGACACAGCACTGCCAGGATTTGGACACTGTCATTCCAATAATACCTTGCATTCTTTTGTGGTGGGCTCAGGAATGTCACCTAAACAAGGGACTAGTCAGATTCTAACGACAGATGCCTAAGACAAAGCTTGGGGAGCTCATCTGAATGGAAAGTGGATACAAAACAAGTGGCCTGCCAGACTACAACATCTACATATCAACTTGAAAGAGATGTTAGCAGTCCAGTTTGCATTAATAGCTTTCAAGGATTTACTTCTTCCAGGGCAGGTGTTGATTCTAACAGACAACACAACTGTCATGTGGTACATCAACAAACACATTCTTATCCTCTATGCTGATTTTGTGGGAGACTGCTCTCAGTTTAGCTAAATCTTCAGGCAAGGTTTCTGCCAGAACTCCTTAGCAGATGTGTTGAGCAGGCAAATTATGGATCCCCACGATCCTCATGTATTTCAGAAATTGACAGTGTCATGGGGAACTCCAGACATAGATCTGTTCCCACTAAACCACCAGCTGCCAAAGTTTTGCACAAAAGGTTTCATCCCACAGCTTGGAGAGTGGATGCTCTTTCTTTCAATTGGAGCAATCTTCATGTGTATGCCTTTCCGCCTCTGCCTCTCCTCCCAAAGGTACTACTAAAGGCCAGACAAGACAAGCCAAGGATGATTTTAATAGCTCCAGATTGGCCTCGACAGCATTGGTACCCATTACTGAGGAGCCCCTGCACGAAGCCTCCATGGCCTTTGCCCACCTGTTGTCTCAGGAGGACAGTCATTTGCTCAATGTCAAGCTTCACTCTCTGCACCTAACAGCCTGGCATATTCTGTTTTGAACCATAGTGGGCCTCCACTTCCACAACAAGTTTTGAATGTTATTTTGGAAGCTAGAAGGCCTAGTACAAGGAAAGTGTAAATGGAAGAGATTTTTATTTTGGAGTGCAGCAAAGGATTTTGATGTTTCTGAGCCTAATTTAAGTGTGGCTCTTCAATATCTTACTGAGTTACTGGACAAAGGTTTGTCCTTCTCTTCTATTAAGGTTCATGCTGCAGCAATTTACTATGATTGTGACCCACCATTGTTTTCTCATCCTTTGTTCAAGCAATTTCTTAGAGGGGCAAAGAATATAAGACTGCTTGGGATCTCAATTTTGTGTTGGAGAAACTCACTCTACAACCTTTTGAGCCTGCAGCTACTGCTGAATTAAAGTTTTATCATGGAAGACTGCTTTTTGTTGGCTATTACCTCTGCAAGAAGGGTTTCTGAGTTGCAGGGTTGAGCCTTTCTTGATTTTCCATAAGGATAGGGTATCTAATCCTTCCTTTATGCCTAAAGTGGTTTCTAGTGTCGCTTTAAACCAAACTATTCATTTGGCTACCTTTTATGCAAATCCCCAAAATAAAGGAAAAGATTTTGCACACTTTAGATGTACACAGGCAGTTATTATTTGGACAGAACTAAAGGGTTCAGGCAGTCTCAGCAGTTATTTGTTTCTTTTGCTTTGAGTTCTCAGGGCAAGCCTGTGTCAAAACAAACTATTTCTAAGTGGATTGGGTTTTGCATTGCTTTCTGTTATTCCCATTATGGCAAGGAAGTTCCAGCTGGGATTAGGCCTCATTCCACTAGGGCTACTGCCACTTCAACAGCTACTAAGGATATTTTGGAGGCAGCTACTTGGAGTTCAGTGCATACTTTTTCCAGGCATTATCACTTACCACTTTACTCTAAATCCAGGGCTGATTTTGCATAATTTGGCCATCCTCCCTTTCCTCTGCTTTGGGATTCTGGACTGCAGCAATGTGAGATGAAGAACATAAATGTAGATGTTCTGTGGGCTGGGTGGTCAATTGGGTGTATATTGTCTATTGTATATATTGTACATATTTTTAGTGCTAGGATGGTTGGTTGTTGGTTTGCTGTCTTTTAGGGTCTTCTGTCATCTGGGGCAAGAAAAGACTGAGGATATGCTGATGTCAGTCAAATTGTAAGGACTGCAGCAATGTGGATCTTCAAACATCTACATTTATGGTAGGTACAAAACTGTACTTTTTTTCTTCATTCTTGCTTTATATTTTCTGGTGCAAATCTTTACTTGTCGCTCCATACATTTGTGGATTGCCTAAAAAAAGGCACCATGGGGGTGGCAAGAGCCTTGGCCAGTAGCCGAAAGGCCAGAGGTGACAGGTGGAGACCACCTTTGGCAAAGCATCTTGGTCTATCAACCATATCATCCCTGGCTGAAAGGTGCTAGATACCCGTAGAGTGACACCAGAAACTGTCAGTTGTTGAAGTCAATCATTTTTTGTCTGTAGTGAGGCAACATCCTAGGTGAAGGTAGAATGCTGCCTAAGGCTAGAGACATACCTGACTGGAACACATAATCAGAGAGCTTAGTCATGTCTCTCTTCATGTAGTCCAGTGAGGTACATCTCAAGTCATTCACACCAGCATGGACTATGACAGAGGCTTAACAGTGTTTATTGTTGAGAGACTTGAGTGCATGTGTGATGTGGCAGATCCTGGCACCTGACAGACAGTTGACTGTGACCTTTTCCTTATCCAACCTGGTGAGTGGAGCATCTGTGTGTCTCACAATGATGTCAGTTATGACTAAAATGTTTGATTTTGTGTTTTGCCTTAGGGGTGTGTTTGGTGAGACGCTGGTGCATGCGTTTGTATGTGTACTCTGATTTGCTGAGAATGTATTAAGTGAACTATGTTTATGTTTGGGAGGTTTCTGATCTTTAGGTAGGCTTCTTGTGAGAACCTCTGCATATGTAGGTTTAGGTGTTTTACATGTGCATGGTGCAGGAGGTGAAGTGTATTAGCTGACAATCTGCTTAGTGTCCGATATATTAGTTTGTGAGTGAGAGAGCCTAGATTCTAGATTCTTAATATAGATGCATCTCTCACATTTTGGATTTGTGTGAATCTGAAGAAGTGGGTTGTGAGTGTACATGAGGCAATTGCTACATTGCCTCTGGATGCCCATGTTGATCAGGTTGGCTAGAAAAATGGTCAGAAATTGTCCATTCATGATGCTAGGTGAAGTACTGAGGTCAGTAATGGGGAGGGGACTAGAAGGACCAGGTATGGCCAAGGGACAAGAAAAAGTTATAAACTGCAAGGGGCTTAATGGGTGTGACTTATGGAGGAACCTCAGAGGCCCAGCTGAATGTCTAACCATGCAGTGAAGCATAACCGTGTGAAACCTCAGATGGAGGACAAGCAGCTGACTAAGGGAAAATTATCCAAGAATTTGCATCTATAACCGTCAGTGGTATCTTCCACTGCATGGTAGTGTGTGCCAGGAAAACCCATGCTAACATGGGCAACAATTACCAATGTAATTAAACTGATTTGAAAAACACTAACCAATAGTAGCAGGCTAGACTGGGCCCTGAGCCAACAGTCACCACTCATATAGGTCCATAGCTACACTCTACACTCACTAGGGTACAAGAGAGGCCCTCTTTTGTGGAGGAAAGCTGAATTAGTGCTCAGAAACTAAAAATCAGATTGGGTCCAGCAAATCTGAACCAAGTCTATGCTAGGCTAAAAGTGTAGAAAACCGCAAAAAATACAGTAAAATACAGTTCAAAAATAACAGCATGCAGTAAAATACAATGCAAGAAGTGCAGATCAAATAAAAATTATATTTTTCAGTAGCAGGCAATGGAAGCTTTAGAAAACACAGGAGATTGATTGCTTTTTGCTAACCTCTCTGCAGCTATGGTAAATGAAATCACAAGCTTCTCTGCAGACTGGATTTGTTCACATAAAGCATGGACTATTTGATATACCTCCACCTGACAAATCTTCATCTGACTGCCTGAATGGTAGAACTTGGGTTTTAGGCACTTTTTCCCTGCAGACATGCAGCAGGGTACTAAAAGATGCAAAAAATGTTATTAGGACGCCATATATGTACAAATGGAAAATATTTTCTAGTTGGTGCCTTTCCAAGAGCCAAGACACTCTTCAGGCCTAACTGCCTCTAGTTTTTGATTGTTTCTGTGTGTCTGGTCTTTCTTATTCCTGTATCACAGTGCATTTGTTGTCCATTTCTGCTTGTTTGCCCTTTGATTCCCCCCTTTCTAATCATACTAAAGTTAAACAGATTTTGAAATGGGTATTGCATATCCATTAACATAGGAAAGAAGTGTCTCATCCTTGGGATCTCAGCTTTGTACTTAAAAAAGTTTACTCTTGTCTCCATTTGAACCAGCTCGCCTGGATGAATTGCGGTTCTTAATTTGGAAGACTTTTACTCATTGCTCTGATATCTGCTAGGAGTATCTGAGGTACAAGCTTTTATTGTGAATCCACCCTACCTCGTTTTTCAGAAGGACAGTGTTTCATTGAGAACTAATTTTTCTCTTGTGTCGAAAGTAGTCTCTGAATTTACTTTGACAGACTGTTAAACTTTGCCTTCTTTCCTAAAGCCAAGAATAAGGAAGAAAAGATTCCTTACACTCTGTATATCCACAGGCAGCTTAGATACTACATACACAAATGTCAAGCCTTCAGGAAATATAATTAGCATATTGATCACTGCTGCGGTAGCCTACGCTGTATGAGTTATATCTTGCCAAGAATATAACAGCCAGCTTCCAGAGCTTAAGGGCACTTTCCATGCACCCAAACTATCAATCAGCACGAGCTGAGCTGACTAAAAAGACAGGTTTGGGCACCAAGCCCTTCAAACCTTTCCTACCGTTATAGAGTGCACACCTTGTGTGGGTTTTTGAAGATCGACAGTCAATTTGTGCTATTCTTTTGCTGGGCACATAAGTTCCCTTTGGAGAAGAACCTTACTAATTTCAAAAAAAAGGTTGTTTTACTGTATTTTCCTGTTCAATAAAGTTATTTTTAAGTTAGGAGTTTATGTAATACGGACTGCCATAAAATTTTACTGTGATTTTAAACAGGAGTGCACATTTTCCCTGTCAGTTTGAAAGTTGTTGAAGTAATTGAAAAACATTTTTTTTTCTGTGGAGAAATTGTGTTCATTTTGTTAGCCCCCAAAGTAAAATATTTTAAAGTGCTTTTTTGCTGTGCTTTTGTGTGAAAAAAATGACTTAAAGACTTTAAATTGTTACCAGCTCTTGCTGCTTGTTTTTTGCCGGAAGGAGGCACAATTTTTGGATTGATCATGGAACAAACTACCAGTCCTATATATGGTACTTCTTCTAGCTGCAAAACAAAGTTAAACATGTAGCCTTTGCCATCACAGCATGCTAGCAGTTTGCCTCGGACGCAGGTGAGTGACTCTGATGTGGCAATAGCTTGTTCCTCAGTCCACTCACCTTTTCCCCAGATCCCTCTGGTGTAGCACTTACAGCCACTATAGACCAGGGGTTAGTCACATCCTCTGCAGCTATTGGGGTCCTCTCAGTGGGCAAAGGAGAGACAGTCTGATGTTTCTCAGTACCTCAGAAATACTATAAGTTGTTACAGAAGGAATTCCTCTCTGGCACTTGGCTTAGGGGATTACGGTGCTGTTAATGAGCTGTTTCTTGAAGTCCAGTGGTGCAAGGTTTGTGTCCCTTAGCTTCTATTGTCTGACTGCGTGACTCTGAGCAAATCACTTAATCAGACACAGCTCTCTGGCTATGTGTGAAAAGGTCCGTGGAAATCAGTGCTCTACCACAGATGACAAATACAAATAAATAAATAAACCTGCACCCATTCTTCCAGTTCTGCGGCTGCTGCTCCCTCCCCTCCATACTCCTTATTTGTTGGTGTGGTGTTTAAGCCAAGGTGTAAAAAAAAAAATATATATATATATATTTATATATTGTTTGTGTCTTTCGGCTTTTCCCGGTTAGGGGTCACCACAGCGGAACTCCGGTCCGCTAATAATTGGCAGTAGGTTTTTACATGCTGGCTTGCCGGGCCTAACGCACAACCTTCAACGAAGGAACACCCATTCACTCATGTCGACACAGAAGATGCTCTAACTGAGAATTGAACGGGCAACATCTAACTGTGAGACGACAACGCTACCGCAGCACCACCACTGCAGTTTTTATATATTTTTTTTTTGTATTATTCCTATTATTTTCCTTTCAGTGCTCAACCTCCCTGTCTCTGTTGGCAGGAAAGCTCTGAAGGGCTTGGCACCCAAGCCTGTCTTTTTAGTCTGCTCAACTTGAGCCGATTGACAGTTTGGGCTTGTGAAAGGTGCTCTGAAGCTGTGGATGCTAGCTGGCTGTTTATGTATGTATGTGTGTGTGTGTGTATGTGTATGTATATATATTGACTGACTTTTTGCCAGGAAATGAAATTTGTCTTTTACTTTTCATATTATTTATGACGGCGGCGCAGTGGTGCAGCGGTTAACATTGTCACCTCACAGCAAGAGGTTCTCCGGTTCGATTCTCGGCTGGGGTGCCTTCTGTGTGGAGTTTGCATGTTCTCCCTGTGTTCGCGTGGGTTTCCTCCGGGTACTCCGGTTTCCTCCCACATTCCAAAGACATGCATCTGGAGCATTTCTCCCCGATCCTCCGCTGAAAACAGGCTCTGTGGAACCTAGTCGGACTTTCCCGGTCAACAAATGATAAATAAATAAATAAATAAATAAATTTACCATCAACATAGTAGTCTGTATGTTCGTTAAATTGTTGAAATGTGTGTAACTATTACTCTATAAATGCTAGTATATGTTAATATTATATTTATAACTGGAGTTTTTCTCCAGTTCTAAATATAACTGTGTGCACGCGCCCGTGGTTACGAAATGACAACCTTATTACAGAAGTTCAAATACCAGATTACATCAAACTTGCTGTTAAAACAAATCCTATATTTTTCTCTTTTTAGGAAAAAATGTGTCTTGTGGAAAGAAACTTGACAGTCTAATTCAGTCCCTTGCAGAAGAGCCAGAAGAAACAACAGAAAATGCTGCACATACTGATGATGAGTACTCAGGGGGCGATGACCATTTAGAAAGTTCCTGTGCACAGGGGAATGAAATACATGAATATGGTGATGAGTACACTGAGGGTGAACCATTGCTCATTAATGCTACAGACACCATGAAAGGAAAAGCTGTAGTAGAAGTAAGCACTGATCACTTAGACAACTGGGAACAAGCAGCATTAAGAAGGCGACACAAATATGATTGACTTTGATGCTTGAATGCCAGTGCTCTTTACATTCTGATCATTCATTGTTAAATGTTGCATGCATATTTATAATGTCTGGCTGTATATAAATGAATTATGATAAATATTTATTGGCTGTAGTTATGGCAGTAATATTTACAGAAATGTGTTCACATATTCACTATAGATATATATAGATTTTATTTATATATCAAATTTATTTTGTATACAGAATTTGAATTTTTGGTAAACATTTCACTTTGTCAGGTAAAACACAGCATTAGCATGTAGTGTATGTACAAAAGATTTTAAAATATATTTTGCATTTTATTGATGTGGCACTTTTCTTATGGTTCTACATTTTTCACATAAAGTTGTGCTGGCAATTTTGAATCTAGAAAAGACATGGTCAGAAAATCTAACCAGAAGAATGTAAAAAAATGCAGTGGGGGTCTCTTGACCTGTGAATTGCATGTTCTCTTTTCAGAAATTTGCAGACTGATGTACTCAGTGATTATACAAGTGGCTGGACTTGTTTGTTCACATTGGTTTATAAGGATTATGTTTAGTTAGCATTGATAAGCTATGTTTTGCAATGAAGAATGTGAAATGGACTTGGCATATTTCTTACCAGTCATCTTAGAATCTCTTCAGTACATTATTCTGAGTTATGCTTTAAGAGTACATGTTGGTGTTTTATTTTATTTTCTTTCTAGCCAAACTTGTGCCCTTTCTTTAGTGAGGTGGTGGTAGTAGTGTAGCAGTTAAAGTTGCACTGACCAATAATTATGGAAAGTAAATAAGACCCAAAACATTAGAAGACTTGTAAAACAGATGAATGTAGCAGGCAGAACTGTTAAAATAAATATGTGACGTAACAGAAATAAATAAGGATGTTCATCGTGTTTCACTGTTGCAGTCATCACTGTTGGGTTCTTCCTGCCGGCAGGCAGCCCTCGGTCGGCCAGAATCCCAAAGTCTGGGTCCGGCGTCGGCTGTTCAGTCATGCTCCCTGACGTCAGAGCACCAGGGGTACAAAGCTGCCAGCCGACGCCATGTTCTCCAGTGTTTCTTGCCGTGCGGTGGAAGCAGTTCGCAAGTGCCGGTCGGCTGACTCCTGATATTTTTCGTACTTCATTCCGAAGAGTTTCTTCTTTTTCACAAAGCTCGTTGGGGAAACTTTTTTCTTGCTCCAGACCGATGTCAGAAAAAGTTAATAATTGTATTTCTTGTGGGAAGCAAATACCTCATAAGGATTTCCACTCTTACTGTATTCCTTGTTTAGGCCCTGACCACGACGTAGCTAGTTGTCGATTTTGTGCTAGATTTAATCAACATACTATTAAGCGGAGATACGATTTTGCTTTTCACTACTTTGGCAGGCGATTTAATTACAATATGTCGTCGGACACGCTTCCGACTACCGGAGTTCACAAACGACGCAAGGATAAGGACAGGCCTCCGAGGTCCAAATCAGACGACGGTTTACAAGCGGAGCCAGCTGCGGGTTCGGCCGTCGTCGATGAGGCACTTTCGCAGCCCCTGTCGTCGGCCATTACAGAACCGCTTGCCGAAACGGACTCCCACGAGGAGCCAACTAGGCCTTTGAGTACTCCAGGTGCAGGACCTTCGGACAATGCTCCTTCGGATGGGTCCGGAGCCGCTGTGCAGGTACCGGCTTCCGAGGGGGTTTTCAGGCCTACACAGCTTCAGATAAAGGCAAAGACAAAGGCGAAAACTCCTTCTAAATCTAAGACTAAAGCCCAGGCCTCCTCTGATCCGGGACCCAAGTCTCAAAAACAAATGCTTAAAATGGCGGAAGACTTGCTAACTATGATTAGGGTTTCGCATCCCCCTCCAGACAAAAGGCCAAGACAAGAATTGGATTATGAATCCTCTGATCAGGCATCTATTTCTTCAGTGTCTTCCTCTGAACAGGAATATGCTTTCCCTCCTTATGAGGATTTTGATGCTGAGGAATCCATTCCTTCAGCTTCTCCCCCTGAGGATTTTTCTTTT
This sequence comes from Protopterus annectens, assembly GCF_019279795.1. Taxonomy (NCBI): domain Eukaryota; kingdom Metazoa; phylum Chordata; order Ceratodontiformes; family Protopteridae; genus Protopterus; species Protopterus annectens. The sequence goes on along the minus strand of NC_056727.1, from coordinate 882,665,849 downwards.
GGGGAAACTTTGCATGACATGAGGAAACATTTTCACTGGGAAGGACAGGAGTACTCTGAATCTAAGAGAAAGCTTAGGGATTTCCTTCTTCTTCCCCAACACAGACCCCTGGCTATTCCTCCTATTTTGGATATTGTGGATGATGTCTTTTCTGAGGCTAATTTAACTCCTGACTCCTTTCCTCTAGCCCCTGCAAAGCCTGACCGATATTACAGGGTCCCTGACTCCCACCAGTTTCTTTATAAAAATCCTACTGCTGATCCAGAAACCATTTCACAGGGTCCTAAGGGTGTTAAGGCCGCCTCTGCTAAGAACCCTATTCCGTCAGATAAGGATTCTAGGGCTTTGGAGAGATGAGGCAAAAAAGTGTACACTTCTGCTACTTTATCCATTAGGGCTTTAAATTGTCAATTCCATATGCTAAAATATCAGCAATTTCTCCTGTCTGTTATGAAACAAAAGCTAGGTACCATTTCTGCATGTGCAGATAATAAGGAATTACAAGATTTGATGCATGCTACTGAGCAGGTGGGGAAGCATGGCTTACACTGTGGTTTTGATGCCTTGGAGGCTTCATGCAGGGAGGCTGCCACTGGCACAGTCATTAGAAGGCATGCTTGGTTAAAGGAACAAAACTTGCGTGATCAAGTGAAAGCAAAGTTACTGGATACTCCTGTTCAACATAATGTTTTGTTTGGGTCTAAGGCTGAAGAGGTGATAAAGAAAATGGAGGATAAGGCAAAATCCATGCAAACGGTTAAAGATTTTTTACAAGTTCAGCCGCCAAGATTTAGCAGAAATTGGCCAACTAAAAATTGGTCCTTTCCCAGCTCGGACAGGCCTCAGAGGGGTAGATATAGGCGCACCAGAGGGAGGACCCAAGCGCAGACTTCTTACAGACCTAGACAATGGACTGCTTCCACCCCCAGGGGTGGAGAGGACAGACCTCAATCTTGTAGGAAACAGGCTCAATGACTCCCCCTGCATGGCTCCAGGAACCTCTCTCCTGGAAGCCCCTTTAGGAGGAAAACTCTCTCTTTTTCACCAAAATTGGACTTCCAGAACCTACTTGTCTTGGGTTATGCATGTAGTTTCAACAGGTTACAAATTCCACTTTCATACCTTGCCAAGACCAAACGGATGGCCAGACCTACCAAAACACCAATGGGCAGAGGCATTAAACCAGGTGGGATCCCTCATGGCTATGAGGGCCATAGAACTGGTTCCACAATCAGAGACTGGGCAAGGTTTTTACTCAAGGCTCTTTCTAGTTCCCAGAAAACAAAATTCTTGGAGACCCATCCTGGATCTGTCAGTCTTAAATACTTTCCTGGAGATACCAAAGTTCAAGATGCTTACTCTGCAGCAGCTCCTGCCAATGTTGAGCAAAAATGCATGGATGGTGACATTGGATTTAAAGGAGGCTTACCTACACATCCCAATCAGACAGGAGTGCAGAAAATACCTCAGGTTCAAGGCCGGCTCGAAACATTACAAATTCTCTGCGCTGCCCTTTGGCTTGTCTACTGTGCCCAGGGTCTTCACCAAGTGCCTGGCACCAGTAGTAGCTTACTGCAGACTCAAGGGAATTCAAATTTACCCTTATCTGGACGACTGCCTAATTCAAGCAGACAGCAAGGATGTCTTACTCCAGCACCTGGAATTTGCTCAAAATCTACTCAAGTACATGGGATTCACTGTGAACATAAAAAAGTCAAATTTGACACCCACACAACAGATAACTTTTCTGGGTACTCTTCTAAACACAACAACCCAGATGGCATTCCTGACATCCGAAAAACAACTTCAGCTGGCTTCAACTTTCAAAACCCTGGCGTCAATGTCTCAGCTAACTGCAAGGAAATTCCTGCAGGCTTTGGGTTACATGGCCTCCTGCATCTTTCTTATACCATATGCAAGACTACATATGAGAAAAATACAGTGGTACCTAAAAAGCGTATGGTCCCAACATTGTCAAAGTCTAGACACACAGATTGCTGTCTTGCCTTGCCTACAAAAGGAATTCCATTGGTGGACCATGGCATGTCTTCAAAACAAAGGGAAAGCCTTCAGTCTGCCTCCAGCCAACCAAGTGTTAACCACGGATGCCTCGGATTACGCATGGGGATCCCACTTGCAGGGGAAAGGACTGCAATGTTTTTGGACAGAGGACCAGAAGCACCTACATATCAATTTAAAAGCGATGTTAGCTGTGCAGAATGCCCTCTTGACTTTCAGGGATCTTCTATAGCCAGGACAACTTCTGATACGGACAGACAACACCACAGTTATGTGGTACATAAACAAGCAAGGGGGTTCACACTCCTACCCCCTTTGCAGACTAGCCATGACTATGGAACACAGCTCTAGCTTGCAAAGTGGACCTACAGGCTCAGTTCCTGCCAGGGAAACAAAATATTCTGGCAGACAGCCTGAGCAGCCGGACATAGATTTATTTGCATCCTCCCTCAACTACCAGTTACAGATTTTTTGCACAAGGACATATCACAAACTAGCATGGAAAGTGGATGCTCTCTCATTCAGTTGGAGGAACCTCTCGGGGTATGCCTTTCCTCCTCTACCTCTTCTTCCATGGGTGTTATTAAAGATAAAGCAGGACAAACCCAAGATGATTTTACTGGCCCCAAATTGGCCTCGTCAATTTTGGTACTCAACACTGATGAACCTATCCCAGGAGCCTCCTTGGATTCTACCTCAGATTCCAAATCTTTTGTCCCAACACAAGGGCCAGGTTCTGCACTCTCATTTCAAAACTCTCAGCCTGGCAGCCTGGCATATTCAGGGTCTATGATTAATCCAACCCTTCCCAAACAGGTCATGGATGTCATCTTAGAAGCCAGACGGCCTAGCACTAGAAAATCTTATGAGGGTAAATGGAAGAGATTTTGCACCTGGATGCATGCTCAGGATTCAGATCCTCTCATTCCTAATATTCCACTGATTTTACATTACCTGACAGACATGTTACATAAGGGTTTATCCTTCTCCTCCATAAAAATACATGCCTCAGCTATCTCTGCACATTACAATATAGATCAATCTTTTCACATCCACTTCTGAAACAATATCTCAGAGGAGCAAAGAATTTAAGGCCCCTTAGGACACCACCCATACCTGCCTGGGACCTCAACTATGTTCTGGAAAAACTTACTCTACCTCCTTTTGAGCCTGCTGCCACATCTGACATAAAGTATTTATCATGGAAGACAGCTATTCTACTGGCTTTGACTTCAGCCAGGAGAGTCCCGGAGTTACAAACACTCATGGCTGTTGAACCTTATATTATTTTTCATCAAGACAGGGTGTCTTTAAGGACTAATCCTACTTTCATGCCTAAAGTGGTTTCTAAAGTGGCTCTAAACCAAACTATTCACCTGCCAACTTTTTTCACTAACCCACAAAATAAGGGGGAGAGGATCTTGCATTCTTTAGACGTGCACAGGCAGGGCAGCTTCGTTTTTACCTTGACAGAACCAAGGATATCAGGAAAACAGAACAACTGTTTGTTTCTTATGCAGCAAATTCCCAAGGCAAAGCTATTTCAGAACAGACCATTTCTAAATGGATTGCTCATGGAATCAGATTTTGTTACTCTCATCATGGAAAGCAAATCCCAGGAAAAATTAGGACTCACTCTACCAGAGCTGCTGCTACTTCAGCTGCCTTTCTCAGGGGAGTACCTACCAAAGATATTTTGGAAGCTGCAACTTGGAGTTCAGTGCATACTTTCTCTAAGCACTATAATCTCCCTCTTTATTCTAAGTCTAGGGCAGGCTTTGCTTCTGCAGTCTTGCAGGGCCTTCTAGCCCCTTCTACTCTATAACCACCACCCTTTATCTCAGCTTTGGGATTCAACCCTACAGTGATGACTGCAACCGTGAAACACGATGAACATAGTACAGTTGTGTACACTTACCATAAATGTAGATGTTCGAGTGTCTTCACTGTTGCAGTCTGGGTTACCCACCCTCCTGTCCCCTCTTATACCTTTATTACTGTGGTTTCCTACTTCACCCTTCTTCTGAGGTGTATTTGCTACAGGGTATGGGGTTTGTTGTATGCTACATTTTTGTTTTACTATTAGCCTTCACTTTTGGGCACCTGACATCTGGGGCAAGAAAAACTGGAGAACATGGCATCGGCTGGCAGCTTTGTACCCCTGGCACTCTGACGTCAGGGAGCATGACTGAACAGCCGACGCCGGGCCCAGACTTTGGGATTCTGGCCGACCGAGGGCTGCCTGCCGGCAGGAAGAACCCAACAGTGATGACTGCAACAGTGAAGACACTCGAACATCTACATTTATGGTAAGTGTCACAACTGTACTATATACTACTATGCAGCTAAACTAATGAAAAGATCTTCTTTAAGATGCATGCTTGATGGGTAAAAGCACCTTATTGACTGATTTTGCAACAGCATTGTGAATGTTGGAACTCACAGGTAGGAGTGAAGAAAGTGCGTGTGCGCGTGTGTGTGTGTGTGTGTGTGTGTGTGTGTGTGTCTACTTAGAGAGGGCTGGTTAGTTAACTTGCTCAGGTTCAAACCCTGTACCTTGGCTACAAGAGACAAGAACCTTAATACCCTTTACACTAGGTAATTACGTTCTGTTGAAATGTTCAGAAATGTGAACTTATTGGTTCTTATTCATTGGTTCATACATTTTGTTTTCACTACTTAATGGGAAAAATTGTTGAAAAACTACAGATTTAAAATGCACTGTAATAAATGTTGCTGTATTTAACAAGAAATACATTAAATCAGGAAGGTGAATCATGGTCCTGAAAATGTATGCAGGGGGGCCCATGGTTTGAAAACAGCCGAGGGACCAAGGGATACTTAATACACCGGTTGCTGAGTGCTTTCGCAATGAATGCAAGTTCCAACGCATTTTCAGTGAATATGAGTTTCAATGTATTTTCAATGAATTTGATCTTCAGGGGAAGAAAATTTTATTGTTGTTCATGCCAAGTCTGATTTGGATGTACAGTTGTTTTGTTTAGCAAATAGTCATTAGTGTTTGTGCTATAAAATTTGTAAACAGTGCTAGTAGTGCAAAGGTAGCATACTTGACTTTGGCAAAAAGGCTGTGGGTTATACTCCTACACCATGTAGATGGATTGCTGTCATTCAGTGCAGTATAAGGGAGGTACTGCACTCCTGAAATTTTCATCCTTTGGATGAGATGTTAAACCGAAGCCCCATCTGCCTGTGTTGAAGGAAGGTGCTGTGAGATCTTTTACATTGACCTGAGGTATCAAAAAGAGTAGGGGAAGTTCCCACATTCCCTATTAGTATAAATACCACCAAATACCTGAAAAGCGGCTACTAGCCTAGTGGGACTAAACTAGTCAACAAACCTTAAATAAATTAAAAGTTTAAATTAAATCCACATCTTTCTTCATTTCACAAGTAAAGAAGAAAATAGTATAAACACTGACATTTTTGAGCAGTGATTATAGTAATTGAGAAGAGAGACAAGTAACCTGATACTAGAATGGTTGGAGGGGGCCATGGTCCATTACCTACCCAGGGGCCCCATTTAACCATGATCTGGCTCTGAGTATCACTGTTAGAAGAATACAGAAAAGGGAAGAGTTCATCAAAACTTCATAGAAAGTTAAATGTTGTAAAAGTAACAAACAGTCAAAACAGACCAAGATTTGTCAAATACTATTTCCAATAATAAACTAAAAACATCAGCACAAGCAGAAATACTTAGAAGGCATACAGATAAATATAACAGAAAAGTACAAAATAAGCAATTCATTGATGATGCAAAAAGTTTTTATAGAGAATTGGAAAACAAAGCAATAGAAACTCCATCAAGGATGGGCAAGGCTGCTCTAAGAAAGACCAAAGCAAATCTAAGTAGAGATACAAAGGAGGCTAAGAGGACCTACAGATGTAAAATTCAGAAACACTTCTCTGATCAAAAGGACTCCAGACGTCTCTGACAAGGCATACATGCCATAACCGACTACAGGCCTGCATCTTCCCCATATGTTGACAACACAGAATTTCTGAACAAACTAAACACCTACCTCAGCAGATTTGATATTGAGAGCAGCACTATCCAAATAAGTTCCCTGTCAAACAGGGTGAGTAGGTGCTATGTCTAAGAACATCTGATGTTCTGAAGACCCTGAGGCAAGTAAACCCAAGAAAAGCAGCTGGTCCTGATAATATTATGGGAAGGGTTTGAAGAGACTGTGCTACCCAACTGTCCACTGTACTAACTGATATATTCTCGACATCTCTGCAACTAGCCATTGTACCCAGTTGCTTCAAAAATACAGCAATTGTTCCCTTACCCAAGAAATTCCATCAGATAAGCCTAAATGATTACTGGCCAGTTGCTCTTACATGAACAGTAAAGAAGTGTTTTGAGCGAATGATCAAGAACCATATCTCTTCAAGCATGCCTGCAACACTGGATACATTACAGTTTGCTTATAGATCTAACCGGTGCATGGCTGATGCAATAGGTATAGCACTTCATTAAACCTTGGCACATCTAGAGAACAAGACTTGCTATGTCAGAATGCTGTTCATCAATTTTAGTTCTGCCTTTAACACTTCATCCCCCAAAATCTGATATTGAAGCTGTTCCAGCTGGGCATCAACACCCCTCTATGTAACTGGATACTGGACTTTCTTATTAACAGACCCCAAAAAGTATGTGTTGGCAATAACAGTTCAATCAGTATTACACTGAGCATGGGTGTCCCTCAGGGCTGCGTCCTGAGTACTCTGCTGTTCACCTTGTTGACAACATACTGCATGGCCAAGCATGAATCCAACAAAATCATCAGGTTTGCGAATGATACCACTGTCGTAGGTCTTGTCAGAAATGTTAAGCAAACAGCGTACAGGGATGAAGTTGAGCATCTGATAGGCTGGTGCAACAGCAACAATCTGGCCTTAAATGTAAGCAAGACCAAAGAATAGTGGACTTCAGGAGGACTCCGGAGATACATCAAGGGGGTGGCAGTGGAAAGAGTCAAAAACACCAGATTGCTGGGGGTGCACATCTCAGATGACCTATCCTGGTCGACTCATGTTAGCCGCATAGTGAAGAAGGCACAACAACGTCTGCACATCCTACAGAAACTGAGGAAGGCAAACCTGTCTGTCCATCCTCAAAGCCTTCTACACAGGGACAGCATCCTCTCAAATAACATCATAGTTTGGTATGGTAACAGCAAAGCATCTGACCTCGGGGCTCTCCTGAGGGTAGTGAGGACAGCAGAAAAAGTCATTTGTACCTTGCTCCCATCCATGGATGATCTGCACGAGACTCTGTGTGTGGGAAGGCTAGGAAGATAATCGACAATCCCACTCAAGCTGCCCATGGCATCTACTTTCGTCTTTCCTCGGGCAGGCAGTATTGCAGCTTACACTGCAAAACATCTAGACTGAACAGAAGCTTCTTCCCTCTGTCCATAAGGCTGATGAACTTGAATATGACATGGAATAACCAGATCAATATGCCACTTGCTGTGAATATCATCTATAGTAATCAGTCTGGCAAATTGCTTCAATAACTGGTACAGTTATCCTGATTTCATATGCTATTACTTCCTGAATGTGCAATAGCAATAAGTCACTACTCCATATATGTGCAATATAAACATCAGACTATATCATACTACAGCTGAAGTACAATATCTAAGAAATCTCAATGTGAAGTCACAATCTTTGCAATACCTGCTATTATAATATTGTCTAATGTCGTTCTGTCCCATTGTGGTAATTTATTGTGTTAATATTTTAATTCTTACTCTATGTGCATTCGTCTTACTGTCACTCAAACTATGTGTTCATTATTATGTCTTGCATGTGAACAAAAGCAACTTAATTTTGTTCAGCTTGCACTGCTGTGTATATCTGATCTACAGTAAAGTTTACTTTGACAAAAAAAAAAAAGACAAAATAGTTACATTTTGGAGAAGCATTTATGAAGATCCTGTTGAACATAAATATGATGAATGGATAGAGGAATTAAAAGAAGCCGTAATAAGCCCTAATACTGAAGATCTAAAATGGGATAAAGTAATGGCTAGAGAATAGAAAAATAAGAATGTTTCCTAAATGGAAAACACCAGGTCCAGATGCAGTAACTAACATCTGGCTAAAGGTATAAACACATTTATACTAAGATTTGGTCCTAAGTAAAAATTACTTGTATTTTTACATGTAATTCTCAGACAACCAACCTGGTTAACAACAGAAAACATATACTCGTCATTGAGTGAACCTGTAAATCATCCCAAGAACTATAAACCAGTAACTTGCCTTCCAACAATATAACAATTATGTATTGGAATTGAAACATTCATAGTTTATAGCCATCTAGAAAAACGGTGGTGCAGCGGTTAGCGTTGCCGCCTCACAGCAAGAGGCTCTCCGGTTCGATCCTCGGCTGGGGTGCCTTCTGTGCAGAGTCTGCATGTCCTCCCTGTGGTCACATGGGTTTCCTCCCACATCCCAAAGACATGCTGTAGGTGGATTGGACACTCTAAATTGGCCCTAGGTGTAAGTGTGTGTGTGCGCCTTCTGTGGAAGGTTGGGCGCCAGGCTGGCAACTCGACACCATAAAACTCCACTGCCAATCATGAGCGGACAGGTGATCCGCTGTGGCGATCCCTAACCGGGAAAAAGCCGAAAGAAGAAGTAAAACAAAAAGGTAATAAAGGAAGGTCATATGAAACAAACGATCATCTGTTGTTAAGTGGAGGTATAATAGCTGAAAAGGGCAAAGCATCTAAGTATGGCATGGATAGATTACAAAAAACATTCAACAGCATCCCATGTTCATGTGTAATGGAATGCTTACAGATGTATAAGACACACCTTACATTGGTAACCATTGCAGTGACTATGAAACAATGGCAATCCACTTTGCAGTTAAGGCATGATAAAGGTCAGATTATTATCCCAGGGATTAAAATACAAACGGGGATATTCTAGGGACATTCTTTATCACAACTGCTGTTTTGTCTTGCCGTTAACCCATTAAGCTGTTTACTTAGACTACGATATTGTTACAGCTTAACTTCCAGAAATAAGCCTTGTTAAAAGACATCTCACCTACATTTTGTGGATGATTTATAAATATGTAATTCATCATATGAGGATCTGAAAGCATAACTAGAAATAGTTAAAACTTTTCCAGATGATATAAGAATGACATTTGGTCTTGATAAATGTTCAAAAACATTTATAACAGGAAAACTGCAACACCAAGGAAATATCAATCTGGGATAGGAATTTAATGTAAAAGTACTTGAACATGAGAAAGTTTATAAATATTTAGAAATAATAATGGGTCAGAAATAAACATGAACAAATCAGAACAAAGCTTAATAAGGAGTACTTAAAAAGACTAAAGCTAATATTGAAAACTGCTTGACAATGAGGAATAGTCCCAGCTATAAATCAATTTGCTTTTCCTGCTCAAACTTACAGCTTTGGTCTGATTGACTAGCTGAAACAGCATTAAATCAGTTGGACAAGAAAAAGGCTTCATGCTTATCAAATGATATCTGAAAGTATGGGCCTCCTTAAAATTAAATACATGTCGAAGTCTGCAGTTGTGGGACTGCTCACATCTTTGCTGACCTCATCAGATCCAAACATAGTGAAGTTATAAAGAATGAAGAGTAAGTTTTATTTTTTATGAATTTTAAAATTTGTTTACCGGGAAAGTCCGACTTTGAATGAGTCAATTTTCAGCAGAGGCCTGGGGAGAAACGCTCTAGACACATGTCTTTGTAACATGGGAGGAAACTGGAGCACCCAGAGGAAACCTACACAAACGCAAGGAGAACATGCAGACTCCGCACAGAAGGCACCCCAGCCAAGAATCAAAATAAAAAACACTCTTACTGGGAGGCGGCAACGCAAACCACTGCTCCATCCAGAAAAACTATAAGATGACCTCTTCACTTAACTTATCAGAAGCATTTCAGAAAGGAGTGAGAATAAAAATCAAACCAGAAGTAGACAAAAATCTGGCAGCTAATGAAAGTGCCAAAAAAACTAAAGAAAGACTATAAAAAAAAGGACCAGAAAAAAAGGAAAGAAAATGGGAAAGTGATGATTAAAGAGAGGTAAATTTAAACATAAAGAAAAAAAAGGCTAATGGTGGCCCAAAATAGTATGTTACATATATGTTGGTTTACAAAGTCAATAGAAAAGTGGGAGAAACAGACAAATCCTGATTCTGTAAAGCAGAACTAGAAACAATTGCTGGTTGCAATACACTCATGGCTGAGGGCGCAAACATTTGGTAAGACTGTTGCACTGGGGATTATGCAAACACTATAATGCAGAAATAGCTGAGGAACACTGGAGACATGAACCACAAAGTATTATTGATAACAATGAAGTTCAGATCACATGGGGTCACTCAGAACTAACAGTTAACCAAACAGATGCAAGAAAAACAAATCTAGTAGTCTACTAAAAAAAAAAAAAAGCATTAGCCATTGAAATAGTCACACCCAGTGATTATAGCATCTTGTATTCTGAGATACACAAAGTTGTGATGTACCAGAAATTGCAAGTAGAAAATAGAACAATGTGTAAGAACTTGACCCAGACAGTTCCAGTAGCATTGGGTGCAACAAAACTGGAAAAAAAAGGAAATGTGAAGTTGTTCTATCTCGTCGTTCATTCTTTACTGATGAGTTTGGAGTGATCCCTTGGCTCCGAGTCAACCTATTGCAAAGCTCGAGGTCTTCAAATAGCTTGAGGCCAAGTCCCTATCTGATGATGCACCTAGAGTTACTTCAGATCTAGTTTGTCACTGCAACAGATCAGAGGATCTGCATTAGCTCAGGCCAGTAAACTGTTTTTCTGCGTACTTACTTGCTTATATTTAGATAAATAGTTTAGATAGTTTTAACAGCTTTTGGTGTTTACCTACATATTATCTCCTTCCTTTAGTGTGCTTTAAAATTCGAGTTGGCCTCTTGTTTTAGGCCTAGTTTAAAAACCCTTTATAATTACTAGAATGTGTTTAGTCAGTGACCTTTTGTCACATTTTAAAATAAATAGTTTATAGTTATTTGCTGTGTGGTCTTGTTTAGCCTTAAATTTCTTTAGAAAAGGCTTGAATTTAAGTTTTTGGTAGTTAACAGTATTTTGTCTGATTTAGCTATTCCTTAGAGTATTTAGACAAGTGTGTTGTGTCTTATAGCAGCTATCCTGTTGTTCTTTGCATACTCTGCTAATGTTGTGTGTTTTAGAGTTTGTGGTGACAGTAATTTACCTTTTCTTGTCACTCTTGTATTTACATTAGCATTAGTCTGTGTGTGTGTGTGTGTGTGTGTGTGTGTGTGTGTGTGTGTGTGTGTGTGTGTGTGTGTGTGTGTGCGCGTGCGATTCAGCCTGTGTTTATTTAAGGCTGTTATTGATAATTACTGTTCAGATTTTTTTTGTGGTGACAGTAATTTTCTTGGATTATAATGGCTGACCATGAGAAGCATCCCAAGTCATGTTTCAAGAAGTGCCCAAAATGTGGCCAAAAGATGTCTGTAACAGACAGCCATGTAAATTGTGTGTATTGTCTAGGAGCCCTGCATTTACAGGATAGCTGTTCTATATGCCATTCCTTCTTCTCCATGGTCCTACAAGAAAGGAAAAGAAAATTAATAGACAGAGATTTGTTGAAACCATCCTTTCAAGAAGCTTTGAGTGACCAAGTTGGATCCAGCAATTCCTCAGTCTTCTAAGACTTCAGACTCAAAGAAATCAAAAACATCTTCGAGTTTGGCTCCACTGCCATCGGAACCAACAGTCTTTTCTTTTCGGAGCCGGTCCCCAGTCTTGGAACCAGTATCCGAAGCTCCTAAGAATCCATTATTACAGTCAATACCACCTTCATCTCAGTCCTCCATCAGCCTTTCTGATCTGGATGTGGATCGTGTGGTGCAGAAGCTGTTATCAGCACCGGCCTTGGCAAAAATTTTATCGGCTTCGACCCAAATGGCCTTGAAGCCAAAGACCCTTGCTCCAGCTCAAACTGTTCCTCCTCCATGCCTTGCTGGTCCTTTGGAGCCAGAGGAGTCAAACCTGTTGATTGTGGAACCCTCTGAGCAGATGCGTGCTCCAGTGTCTTCAGCTCCTTTCACTCTGATATCTTTGGTGCTGATTGAGGACTCTAGGAGCCGACAATCTCTGGTCAGGTCTGGGGAGGATAGTCAGACCGACTTGTCAGTTCCGACTCTGCCTCTCAGGGCTTCGGCTCGGATGAGCTCAGCTCCTACCTCTGGTTCCGAGACCAATGTCCCAGTGCTGGGGTTATCAACAGTTTCCTCAGATCTGTCGGTTCCCTCACATCGGAGCAGGGGTGCTTTCGATGGCATGAGGAGAGTCATGTCTCTTAAGACATCCTCCACCTCAGGTCTGCCTTCCTCTTCCCCTAAAGCGCCTGTGTCTGCTTCTGCCTCACACATCCTGACCAAGCATAGAGATCCAGAGCCTCAGAAGCCCCATTGGGTGGCCCTTGCTCTTCCGAGACCTTACCAGAAGCTCCCACTGATGAGGTTCCCAGGAAGAGATTGTAAAAGAGGAAACATGTAGACTCCCCCCAGGAGTCTTTAACATCTGATACTGACTTGGATGAGTTAGAAGGGTCCCCCTCTGAAGACATCTCATTCGCTGAGATACTTGAAATCCTTACGCAGAGGGGTGACTGGCAGTCCAAAAGCCCTACTGAGGATGAGTCAGTTCTGAAGGCTTTTGGGTGTCAGCTGTCCACCTCTTCGGTGTCTCCGCCCTTCAATGAGCTGATGGAGCTGGTCTCACGAAGGGAGTGGAAGTCTCCGGATACTATGGAGCCTGTCCCTAGGAGGCCTAATAAGTTCACTTCTTCCCCCCTTGACCAAGCTTTCTTGAATAAAGGTGTGCCAGTTGATGCTATGGTGGTGGCAGCAGCCACCAAAAAGGAAATGTCTGAAACTTCCTCGTCTATCCATCCTCCTAATAGAGACTCCAGGATCATGAATAGATATGAGAAGCACATGTTTAGTTCAGCGACTTTTGCTCTTCGCTCAACTATTTACCCCATTTTACCAGGTTACAAAGAGATCTCCTTAAAGAGCTAGGAGACTCTCTTCAGGGTACAGTAGCTGCAGGAGCTACCGACAAAGTTGCCGCCCAGCTTGCTACCCTCAATTCCATAGTAAACTCATCCATGCGCCTCATCTCATATGCAGCTGAAGGAACGAGTAGGACAGCGGGTACAGGAGTTGCTCTTAGGAGACACTCCTGGATGTGCTTGTGTTCCTTCGCGGAGCCCTTCAAATCATCCTTCGTGCATACTCCCTTTGATGGCTCATCCCTTTTTGGGCCTAAAGTGAAGGAAACCTTAACCAGGTGTGAGCAGGACAGAAAGACTGTCTGCCGTCGGGGTCTGTTTTTCCACCCCTACCAGACCCAACCCTAAGGGTCAAAGAGGAGGAAAAATGTGGTTCCAAAAAGCCCAAGGAGCCTGTCAGGACACACGTGGTGAACCCCCCTCCAGAGGCAGAGGAGGGGGCAATAATAGAAGACGCCACCTTCATGGCAGAGGGGGTCCGCAACACCAGGGCGACGGTGATCACTTCTCTGGGAAGCCCTACCAGTGCTCCTCAAAGGAGGCCCGACTGTCCTGCTCTGGAGGCAGTTGGGGGTCGCTTATCTTTGTACACAGACGCCTGGCTCAAAAAAAAAGACAGCTGGGTACAAAGTATCATTTCCAGAGGATACTTCATCCGATTCGCCACACCCCCTCCACCCATAAGAAAAATTCCAGACTTTCCACCCAGTTACAGTGAACGAGCAACAATAGAAGTCCAAACGTTGCTAAGAAAAAGAATCATCCAACCAGTCCTAGCAGACCAGACAGGATCCGGAACCTACTCAAGATTCTTTTTGGTTCCAAAAAAGATGGCTGACTGGAGATCCATATTGGACCTCAGCAGACTGAACAAATGCGCAAAGAAAGAGACACTCCGGATGGTCACGCTTCAGTCTATACTTCCCTTCTTTGGGAAAGACAATTGGATGTGCTCGATAGATCTCAAGGATGCGTACTACCACATAAAAATTGCCAGGCCATCCTGGGATCATCTGCGCTTCCTGCTGGAAGCCAATCATTACCAGTTTCGAGCCCTGCCCTTTGGTCTCACTACAGCCCTCAGAGTGTTCACCAAATGCATGACAGTGGTCACGGCTCACCTGAGGCTAGGATTCCAAGTGTTTCCATACCTAGATGATTGGCTCTTTACTGCCACCTCTAGGCATCAACTCATTCAGGCCAGGGAGTCCACTCTGTCACTCTGCAGTCAACTGGGCATTACAGTCAACTCAGAAAAATCTGCCTTGTTGCCATCGCAGCATATCGTTTTTATCGGGGCAGAACTGGACACCACCACACTAAGGCTTCCAACAGAAAGATTCTTTCTTCTTCATCAGCATGTCAGTGTTGTGATATCAAAGGCAGAGCACCAGCATCGGAAGTTCTAAAATTGTTAAGCCTAATGGCAGCAGCAATTCTAGCCATACCACTAGCTCGTATGCACATGCGGATACTACAATGGCAATTGTTCACTCAGTGGTCTTACCAAGAGCTTCCCATGTCTCACATGATAATGATCACAAATTCCTGCAAAAAGGATCTTCGGTGGTGGTTGACCTCACTTCATGTCATATAGGATGCCCATTTGTGCTACCCCCTCCAGTGACCATGGACACTTCCCTGATAGGGTGGGGGGACATTTTCAGGGAAAGACAGCCCAAGGCACATGGGCCATCAAGAGACACATCTGCATATCAATGTCCTAGAGATGAGAGCAGTACTTTTGGCATTGCAGTACTTTCAGGGCTCTCTTCCTCTGGGTACGATTGTGATTCAGACAGACAAAATTTCGGTGGTCTGGTATTTGAACAAACAAGGAGGAACCAGGTCTTACCCCCTTTGTCGCTAGGCTCTCAGAGTATGGCAGTGGGCTGTTTCCACCCAGTGCTTTCTGTTGGCAATGCACATCCCGGGGAAATCCAATGTGATAGCAGACAAGCTGAGCAGAGCAATCTTGTTGCCCCACAAGTGGTCCTTCAGGAAAGAAATAGCGGACAGGATACTCCGCAGGTGGGGCCAGCCTTGCTGCGACCTTTTTGCCAGTCACATGAATACGAAATGCAGAAGCTACTTTGCCCTGATTCCCCCTCTGGGAGAAACCCCAAGGGACACACTCATACATGATTGGCATCCGGGTATCCTCTGTGCTTTTCCACCAATCCCATTGATACCCAAGGTTCTACAGAAAGCAAAATCCTTGGGAAGGACCATCATTCTAATAGCCCCTCATTGGCCTCATCAGATTTGGTTCCCCTTCCTTTAACTTCATCTTTTGGAGGACCCTTGGATTCTGAACCCAGTTCGGACCTTCTGACACACTCGTCGGGAGGACTTCATCCCTCTCTGCAGTCCCTGAAGCTGACAGCGTGGCTGCTCTAATTCCCATCATAGCCAGGTTCCATAACCTTTCCAATGAGACAAAACAAATTCTCTTATCCTCATAAATCTTCTACTAGGAAACTATATCTTAACAAATGGAAACATTTTCTATATGGGCCTCTAAAAACAATATTGATCCTTGCCAAGCCCCTATGGCCTCCTTTTTAGAGTTCTTGACTCTGATTTTCTACAAAGGAGCTGCAGCAGCAACAGTTTGTGTTCAAATGGCTGCTGTTTCCAATTTTCATCTTGGATTTGAAGGATTGAATATTATGTCACACAAGTTATTCAAAGCCATTGTCAAAGGGACCTGTTATATTAGACCACCTGTGAATTCTCCCTATTTTCCATGGAATCTAAATTTTATGCTTTCCCGCATAATTCTTCCATTTGAACCAGCTTCCTCTTGTGACCTCAAAAGTTTTCATGGAAAACCATCTTTCTAGTAGCTATTACTTCTGCCTGCAGAGTGTCCGAGCTTCAGGTTTTATCCATCAAGCCTCCTTATTTGATATTCCATGCTAACAGTCTCACTTAGAACAAACCCCTCATTCTTGCCCAAAGTTTGCACTGAAACTGATCTCAACCAAATTATTGATTTGCCAGTCTTCTTCCCCAACCATTCAAACAATTTAGAGTACATGCTGCACACACTTGATGTTCACAGACAGCTCAGATTTTATTTGGATAGAACAAAAGATTTCAGAAAATCAGACCAGCTTTTTGTTTCACTTTCAGACTCCAGGAAGGGTAGACCAGTGGCCAAAACAACTCTGTCTAAATGGTTATCTGATTGTATCACCTTTGCTTATTCAGCTGCCAATATGCCCTTGAGCATAAAATTAAAGCTTACTCAACCAGAGCAGTTTCTACATCATCTGCCTTTTCTGCCAGACTTCCTATTGATAACATTTGTGCAGCAGCCACTTGGTCAAAACCTTATACCTTTATCACTCAGTACAAATTTGACAAGGCCTCCAGGGATCCATGGTCCTGAGAAATATACTCCCGTAAGCCACCCGAGATTGATGGTGCTTGGGACGCTACCCATCAGTAAAGAATGAACGGCGAGATAGAACAACTTCACATAAAGAAGTTATGTACTTACCATAACATTCCATGTGAGTTGTTCATCTCGCCTTCATTCTTACGTCCCTCCCTCCAACCCCTTCCTGGGCTGTTAAATGACAGAGATGCTGGATCCTTCCTGGTTGCTCAATCCTTCTATACCCTTTCTTGGGAGTGAAAGAAAGATATATGGTATTATGCGCAGCAAACAAGATCTGAGGTAACTAGGTGCATCATGGGATAGGGACTTGGCCTCAAACTATTTGAAGAGTTTGAGCTTTGCAATTGGCTGACTCGGAGCCGAGGGATCGGCTCCGAACCCATCAGTAAAGAATGAATGTGAGATGAACAACTCACATGGAACGTTATGGTAAGTGCATAACTTATTTTTTCCAAATGCACTTAAATGTGCTACTAATACATGTTCCAGTGTATGAACTGCAGAAGGAAGCAATTCTGGATACACTGGTGCTGAGAAGAGCACTCTTTGCAAACATCAAAGACTGAAGCAATTCTCATTTCATAAACTTTAATCTTATTCTCACTCGGGAATGATATCCATTTCTGTCACAGTATTAGAAACCCAAAACATTTGTGGAAATTAAAAGAGACATAGAGACCTTGAACCTTATGAAGGATCTGTTTTGATTGGGAGGGCAAAGAAGCTACTTAAATCACAAAAGTAGTAACTGGTGCTACTGATGATGGAATAACCCAGGTAAATGGCTAACCTCTACCCCAACCTCTGTTATTTATGCTTTTGAGAATTTATTTGAGTAGATCAGAATCATAGCCCTCTATGCCTATAAAAAAACCCTCAAATGCTTGTATAAGGAAAAGTCTATGTTCCTTTTCAAAAACCCAGACCCCATGGTGGTCTCCCAGGGCATAGCTAAGCATCCAAGCCTAATCTCGTCAGCAACCAGAAAAGCAGAGTGTTGCACAGATTCAGCACTAATGTTTATACTTCATTCACTATTGGGATCAGGACATTAAATTCAGACCTACATTGTCTATTAATATTTACAAGGTTATTATTAGGAGTGAGTATGCAACAAGGTGAAAAATTATGAGTCCCTCAGGGGTAAGATCTCTAGGTTTACAAAAAAATGCATTTGAAGTGGATAAGCATGTCATTAAGTGCAGATATGACATTTGGATGCTTGTGCTGAGGGGCAAGCAAAGGCATGTTTATCATAAAGCATGCTTGGTAAAAATAATTCGGGCTATATCTCCAAGAATGACAAAGGGACAATTATTAAGTGCACTTTGTGACAAAGATTTGCTCTGTGGCCCTCCTTTGTAGGACATATTTTAAAAAGTAGAGGAAAGGAAGGCAAGGGCAAGACCATTCACTCTGTTAAACATGTTTTTCACACATACCTATCCTAAGATACTTTTGGAACTGTGCCATAAAATTCTAGTCTTTTTTCAGAGGAGGCAGTCCCAAATAGAAAAATGCAAACAGCAAAGTACCTTTGAGAAAAGACAAGAATCAACAAAGGACAGAAGTGGTCAAGGCAATGTATGAAAGCTCAAGGCAAATCCATCCTGATTTATGGCAAAAGCTTGACTACCTAACTTGTCTTTTACCTAAATAATTAATTTTGCCTGATCTCAGACCTGTGTTTGATAGCGACTGTCTATTCATGTTACAAAATCATATTTAATGAGTTTCCATCTTTTCCAGGCATTTCCCTTTCTCAAAACCAGCTATTCCTGGCAGCTATGATTGTTTGTCAGCATCTAGCCAGTAGTACCATAGAAAGGGTTCTCCTCGAGAAAATGAAGGAAACTTCTGTTTCAGGCTGTTTTTATTGCAGAAAAGTTATGGTCTTTGTAGGCCTATACTAGATCTGTCCAAACTCTGAAGATTCCTCTTTGTCTAGAAGTTCAGAATGTTTATTTTTCTAATTCTGCTTCTCTTGCTACTGAAAGAGACTCTGTTGATTGCTTTGGCTGTAGAATATGTTTAGCTGCACATTCCTAAGCGCAGACCCCATGCCCAGAAGGTTACTGCAGAAGCAACTGATTTCTAGTGTACCTCTCTTTTTTCCTGTCCACTGTGCTTACAGTATATTTCAGTTAATTAACTCTAGTGTTTATCCTCTTAAGGAGCATCTACAGCAACCCATACCTGAATGACTTCCTTATTGAGGTTATCTCTCAAGATGTGTTCAGGCAGGTCAATACCCTCGATTGCCTAGTTACCCAGAAAGATCTGTCTATGTAAGCCTTACTCACACATGCACCAAAACCATTCTCGGTGAAGTACTAAACACCTAGATTCTTCCCTGGGCATGGATACTAGGCATATCTGTCTCATAGGTAGGTACTAGGCTATCTGCCCGAAGGCATTTATAAGCCTAGCCAGAGTGTGTCGGCTTTCACCGCCCCATTGATTAATTAACTGATCCTCTGTCAAGCAGAGCCAGTGAAGTGATCCCAGGGGTGTATTTTCCATTATACATCCATTTGTCAAGGTTTCTCTTGAAGAGAGTGTTAGTGAGGGGCTCTGCCTAATGTAGTTTGAATTTTGTTCCAAAGCATGGGGAGTCTCTGTGACAGGAATCTATCCATCCAGCATGTTCTATTTATTGTTGTGACGAGGTTTAGTTCACTAGAGCGCGTGGCTCTCAGTGACTTGGATTTCTTTAGGTGGAGCATGTCCATCAATTCTGAGTTGGACATGGCCTTGTAAGTCAGGCAGAGTTCACCTCTGAGTAAGCGATATTGTGCCCATTTTACTCTAAACATGCCCAGCTTTGCTTTGAACACACACATTTTAACATGCTCGTTTTATCTTTAAACATGTTCGTTTTGCTTTACTGTTAATCATTTCAACAAATTCCTTTATTTTAAACATTTCTTTTAGCCAACAAACTTTTCATGCCTTCGGGGTAAGGGAAGTGTAGTAAGTGTGAATGTCCACAAAATCAGGTATCAACAAAGACACACACACTTTCTCACACAAGCACACACATTTTCACAGTTGCCAGGACCAGGATTAGAACTCATATCTAATTAGTTTGCTATACTAGAGTATTACACACTTATTGCACATGCACAGAACTTATGGCCTGAGACTTGGCCAATGGGTTATTTCAAGGTGACTGACATCAGCAGAAGTTGTAAAGAAAGGCAGTGGGAGGTGTAGTGAGTGTGAATGGCCTCAAAATCATTCATCTCCAAACACACACACAGCTTAACAGTTGGAATGTCTGAGATTAGAACTCTTAGCGAACTAGTTTGCTATGCTACACTATTATAGTTATCACAGCACCACAGAGCTTTTAGGGCTGAGGTTTGGCCAAAGGGTTATTTCAAGGTGACTGACATCAGCAGGAGTGCTAAAGTAGGGCAATGGGAGGTGTAGTGAGTGTGAATGGCCTCAAAATCATGCATCTCCAAACACACACACAGTTTAACAGTTGCCATATCTGGGATTAAAACTCCTACCTCACTAGTTTGTTACACTACAGTACTACATAGTTATCGCAAGTGCCACAGAGCTTATAGGGCTGGGATTTGCCCAAAGGGTTATTTCAAGGTGACTGACATCAGCAGGAGTGCTGACATGGGCAATGGGAAGTGCAGTGTGTGTGAATGGGCCATAAATCATTCCTCTGGAAACACACACACACACACACACACACACACACACACACACACACAGACACACCCAGTCACACACAACTTTACATTTGACAGGACTGAGTTTACGAATGCTGCATGAATACTTATTTATACTATAGTGTTACACAGTTATCACAAGCACCACAGACACTGTAGGGCTGAGAGCTATCAAAAGGAATATCTACAGTGGTTGACATCAGCACATCATGTGATATAGGCCAATAGGATGTGTAGTGGGTGGGAAAGGCCTCATAATGCAATTCTCGCTGTCACTGTCTGTCTCTTCCCCACATCTGTGTGTGTGTAAGTTTGACATATTATAGTTTGCTGGCCTTAGATATGTGTGAGTATTCCTATCCAAAGTGTCTATGAAGCATAAATGGTGTGCAATTTGGTGTGTGTGTGCACAGACATCTGCAACTGACAGATATGTATAGTCCACTGTGTTGTCTGACATAGGTTCATAGATTAGTACTAAGCTAACTGCCCTTGTGAGCCATTTTAAGCCTAGTCAATTATCCCTTGTGAGACTCAAACCCCACACCTTGTGTTTGTAAGGCAAACACCTTAACAATTAGGCCACCCTCCCACCCCTGCATGGGCTTCATTTCTCTAAGTGTAGGAGCATGCCCAGTATGACCTTCTGTATTGAGTGTGTGAATCCATTCCAGGTAGGGCTGTACTCCAGTCTAGGGTTTGGTGTTCTACACCTACAGCTAGAAAACTGTTTCTGCAGGATATCTGTAGATAGGTTGACAATATGGAGTGACAATGGGCTAAATATAGGGGGATACTGTAACTATTGCTGTCTGTGCTGCTTGTGTTACATGGTTGGTGTTAGCAGAGATATTCAGACATATGTACTGTTTTACACTGTGATGTATTATGTCATCAACTACTGACAGATATAATTATTTGCTCACAGTTATTTACCGGGAAATACAAGATGAAAAAAGCTGAGTCCAGTATTGTGGGCCACAGCTTACACATTCTTGCACACTCCTGCCATTCTGAAGTGGTAGCTACAGACACTTGCTGATGGGTCTGTGTAAATGGTCCAGTACCTTGGTAGTATGGTGGCTGAGGATCCCCCTCTTGTACATATATCGACTTAACAGAATGGCCATATCCTACTGTGGCCATACCCCTCAGCTGTACACATTCACCCAGGTTACCCAGAAGCAGGGCTCATATATCTGGTCAGTTCCCCTTCACATTGTGGTTTATGAACAGGTTTGTAGCCACCCATTAATGGGTTTGCAGGCAGGGGTAGTATGGGCGCACATCAGAGTTTCAGACTTCAGACACTCCATGACGTCCATGCTTCTACACCCCCCTCCCCGTTATTCTAGCCTCTTCCTAACATTATGCGAGCGATATCTGAGAAGTATCCCTATAGTTGGCCCTTTATCCCAGCAGTATTTATGCATTGGTCCACAGTTCTTGCAGTAGGACATGGGAGGCATGCTGCTGGGATTTGTCAACATGGCCTTGCATTTGTGTTCTGTTGACTGTGTTAGGTTGTTAATTAGGACCCCATGAGATACCATTCACTGGCACTACGGGTGAGGCACAGGCCTTTGAAAGAGGACTGTAGGCCATTTGGTAGTGATGCAGGCCATCTGTAGCAGGCCAGTGCATTCTGTCACGCCTACATTCCCAGGTTGTGAGCCAGTGGATTCCGCTGGGGTGACAGGGTAAGTGTGCAAAGTGTTACTGGCAATACTTCCTGTCCATATTGATCCATTGGTCTGGATGCAGGCAGGGTGCTGCTTACAGCTAGGACACACCTGCATAGGACACCTCTTCAGCATGCTGCATTCTATGGGTATTCCCATACAGAAGTGGGGTCATACTGTAGTCATTCCCAACAGCAAGGATATGACCTGTGATAAACCTATGGCTGATGGTGGGGTGAGCTGAGTGCATGTGTGATATGGAAGCTACTTGCAGCTGATTCACAGATATACCTGGGACATTCCCCTTATGCTGCATTGTGCGTGGACATAAGCAGTCCGTCATTACTTCATAACTGTGCCTTTTGTGGTCTGCCAGTGATTGGCCAGACTACGGTATTCCATACTACACAGACAACTAATGTGCTGCTAACCTGTATGTACAATTCCAAAGGTGTGTGCAGTTGACAGTTATATTATATGACTCTATCTAGGGTACTTCCACCTGTGTACTGTGTGTATGTATGGGCCCATGTTCATGGCATGTCCATCTTTCAGATGGTGGCAGATATTGACATCTGAGTATGGACAACTGCTGATATGGGTATTGCTGAGAAGCACTGTGGTTGGCACTGCAGTTGTCAGAACATGGCCCTGTCAACCACAGTACTGCCCATAGGCCACCGAGACACAACCCTCCATGCCTACATGCTGACCACTTCCAGACAATATTGAACACACAACAACCTAACACACAGACCCCTGCATATTGTACACATGCAACAATCTATCCTGTAGATTGGGCCAACTCGGGCAATCTGTGGTCCACTGATGTTACTCCTCACACTTACATGTTACTGTATTCCGACATAGGATTGTGAGGGAGGGGGGAACACCTGACGACTTTAAACATTTGCTATGACTGGACTGGTATTTCAAGTACTCTGTTGGCTTCCATTTCATATTCTCTTCAGACCTATAATGCAGACTGGAGGCATATCAGTAGAGTACAGATCTTAGGTTTTATTGACCTACATTTCAGTTTCAGACTTCTTACCCCTCAGAACTAACATACAACTGCCAGACCTGTTGTAGTCTATCTGTGTAGGTTTGGAGGGGGGCTGTTCACCATTGCCATCATTTGGAGGCCTTAGCCCAGCCTTTCTTTATGGTCATCTACACCTGTCCTGCTGGCTGAGGCTAGTGGTGGGTATGTGAGCCTCACTGACATGCATGTGTGTCCTATGGACACCCACAGTTATTTGGGCCACCACATGTACTGCGGTGGGATTTGTCACCTTGTCTAGTACTGTCTAGTATATTGACACCAGTATTTGTTATGGAGTTCATGCTGCCCATATAGGTGTCCACTATCTGCTGCCATCCCGATCAGCCACCCAATTCCCTTCCATGCTCATGTCCATACCATAGATACGACTATCAGAACATACTACTCCATTCAGTCATTGATAGGAAGAGTGACTTACCTTGTGGCTGTGCCAGTATTGGGGACGGTGCTGGAGGGCTGACTATATAGGATGCACATAGTATACTCTCTATACATGGTACAGCACAGGGAGTGTCATGTTTGGCATCCCTTTTACCATATATGTGCGAGTCAGAGAAAGGTGTCATTCCCTGAGTCCCTACTGTGTCAGTGCATGTGCTATGCGTTGCCTCTTTCCCAAGGCCTGGGCATACTGGGCACGCCTCCTCCTGCCTACATGGGCAGGCTCAGGTAGTTCCTTCTCCGAGTCACTCTGTGCCTGTGATGGCCTTGGCAATGGTGGGGGTCTGTGTGGCCTTGCCCCATGCTGTTCCTGCTGCAGCTGTTTCTGCAGGATCATATTGTGCAGCATGGCACATACTATGAACATTTGTGTACATGTAGCTGAAGAGTACTGCAAGGCTTCACTGGATATGTGCAGGCAGCGGAACCGTGACTTGAGCATCCCAAACACATACTCAATAATGATTCTGGTTTGTGCGTGTGCCTCATTATGGAGTTTTTGTTCAGGTGTGTATGCATTTCTGAGGGATGTCATCAGCCACGGCTCCAGTGCGTAGCCAGCATCCACCACTTGGTAGCCATATGGAATGTCCCCACTGGCAAATGACTGGTACAGCTGTGTCATATGCCAGATGTGGGAGTTGTGATAGCTTCCAGGGCTGCCAGTGCACACATTCAAGATAATGCCCTGGGCATTGCCCATGACCTGGCAGTTGATGGAAGCCCTTGCAGTTTATGTAGACTCTACCCCACTCACCAGGTGGTGCTTTGATGTGCATGTGTGTGCTGTCTATAGCACCCACTACCTCAGGGTATTCTGCTATTTGGTGGAAGAGTGACTTACCTTGTGGCTGTGCCAGTATTGGGGATGGTGCTGGAGGGCTGGTCAGTGCCTCATGGATGTTGAGGAAATATATGTGCTCACTGGCATGTGCTAACATGGCATCCAGGAAATGCTAGAGTACCCTGGATGCTGATGCCTGTGAGATCCCCATGATATCCCCATTTGCCCTTTGGAAGGTATCTGTGGCTAGTATTCTTAAGCCTACACATACCTTGGTATCCACTGGGATGGGTTCCCCACTGTTGGTTCTGTGTGTGAGGCGGGGCTGGCTCAGCTAAACAATTTGCTGTAGAATGCCCCTGTCCACCCTATAGTGCTCCACTATCTCCAGATCATGTAGCCCCTGGTAGGTTACCCTGGGTCTGTACACTCTTCTCCTTCTCCTCACTGTGGGTTGGTCATCAGCATTCACATCCTCACCACCCTCAGCCTCTTGCACATATCAATGTATGAGAGCTACAGCAGCCCCTAACATTTTGTTAGTTTTGTCAGGTAAAATTTCCCCATCTGTGTGCACCGGTGGTGTAGAGTTTGTGGGAAAAAACAGACTGAAAGGTGTTTGCATAGTTTATAGTGGTGTGCTGGTCTGCTGCCTGTGTAATTGGCTGATTCTGATACATTTCACCTGCCAGCTATGCTAGTTCTCCTTGATTGCCTTCCTACTGCTGTTTTCCCTACCCATTGCCTTCCTATTTAAGCCTTGAGGCACACCATGCATACCCACTGCTCAGATGTGAACAGTGCTGCTATTTCCTGTGTTTTTTTTTTGTTTAAAACCCGATGCATGGCACGCACACCCGTTTAAGCAGGGAAAACTGTACTCAACAATGTGAGACACATCCCCTTCCTTAGCCGTTCTTAGCTAAGGGAAAACACGAGCCACAGAGCTCCAATAAGCTTACAGCATGCATGACAGATACCCTTATGAGGTCATCCACCTCCTATAGTTATACAATGGTGTTGCTGCACCTACACAGTTGGGTGCAAGCTAACACTGAGAGGAAATCTGTGATTCAGTATCAATCTCCTCATTTGCATAAACCAGAATGGTAATTTATAGTTACCACACTCACACTGAGCCTTCCCCCTTAGCACTATTCATTAGTATTGTTGTCTTATGCATGGCATTGACTATTATGGCAAAATGCTGATTTGAGTATAAAAGCTTATTTCCCCTTTTTTTTCTTATTTGAAGTGCTGTTTAGAAAACTGGATCTAAATACCCCAATGAGTTTACTATAACACCTTGTCTGTAGCTGGTTCCCCTTGAGGGAGAATTACAGCACTGGTTTTCATAAGAAGAAAGTGCTCTTCTAGCATATAAGTATGGGCTGTGAAGGATATCCACAGTAGAAATGTCATTGCAAGTAAATGAGGTACTTAGCATATAGTAGTGGTGTCCATGCAGGAATAGTGTAGGAGTGCTCGTGCATGTCCTGGGAGCTCGATCTTGGATCGCTCGTCGGCCATATTGCATGCAGCAGCTCTTGCACTATTCCTGCACTCCGTGCAGAGCTTGCTGAATCTGGGGGATTGTCTTTGTTCATGTGATGAGGCCTTATAGGTGTGATAGTGTACATTTGAGGTCACAGGATTTAGAATTGTGCATGCTGTAGTGATTATTTGAAGTGCTGTTTAGAAAACTGGATCTGTATTGTTGTCTTATGCATGACATTGACTATTATGGCAAAATGCTGATTTGAGTATAAAAGCTTATTTCCCCCTTTTTTTCTTATTTTTGTGGTGATCCCATTTGCGCACCACTGCTCTATGCTTAAACGGCTAAGATCGGCCAAAAAAAAAAACTTTTTTGTTTTTATAAAATTTCAACTATTTTTCATACCATTGGGCATATATTTGGCCATTGGCATGCCTACTACATTGAATACATGATTTCCTTCGAGTTGTCATGCCTCCATTTTGTAATTAGCAGAAATGTATTCAGTTAGCAACTGAATACATTCCTGCAGGTTACACTATTACTGCACAGATGCCTGCCTGCTTCCTGGATCGCTAATTCACCTCAATTGCATGGTTTTCACCAGCAAATGAGGTACTTAGCATATAGCAGTGGTGTCCGTGCAGGAATAGTGTAGGAGTGCTCGTGCATGTCCTGGGAGCTCGATCTTGGATCGCTCGTCGGCCATATTGCGTGCAGCAGCTCTTGCACTATTCCTGCACTCCGTGCAGAGCTTGCTGAATCTGGGGGATTGTCTTTGTTCATGTGATGAGGCCTTATAGGTGTGATAGTGTACATTTGAGGTCACAGGATTTAGAATTGTGCATGCTGTAGTGATTATTTGAAGTGCTGTTTAGAAAACTGGATCTGAATACCCCAATGAGTTTACTATAACACCTTGTCTGTAGTTGGTTCCCCATGAGGGAGAATTACAGCACTGGTTTTCATAAGAAGAAAGTGCTCTTCTAGCATATAAGTATGGGCTGTGAAGGATATCCACAGTAGAAATGTCATTGCAAGTAATGTTAATGCAGCTCACATTTGTACATTTGTTTCAACAGAGTGGTGGGCACTTTAGAATGAGCAATTGCAATTTAGCCACATACCAGCTTCAACTTTAGGAATGGAAATGGGGACATTAGGTACTGCCAGTATCCTAAAAATAAAATATAAACATTTAAAAAAGCGAGCAAGGACTTTTTTTACAAGATGGTGCTGACACAGGTAGAGCAGATGCCTTCCACAATCAGTAAGGTATAGTCAACTAACACTAGTAGAACTGGCACCTCCAGTCTTACAAAAATACTGTATGATGGGTTGGACCACAAAAATTAAAGAACATAAAAAATAAACTGTAGATGACTTTATTTATTTCAGTTGTTGATGCTTACAAAATGGATACCCATCAGTGTCCTGAAGTGGCAGGAATGATGTACTGGTATGGTTGTGCACCGCAGTGACCCAGCCAGAATAGCACATGATAATGCAGGGTATAATTTATTTATTTATTTTATTTTACATTTGTTGACCGGGCAAGTCTAACTGGATACATGTCCATTTTCAGTAGAGGCCCGGGGAGAAAAGCTCCAGACAAACATTATAAACATTAAAGATTAATAGTGGAATTACATTAACAATTATAAACAGTAGTATTTGTAACATAAAAACATTGAAACCAAATAAGAATATAGAGGGAAAAAAATAAATTGATCAAAATTTTTTTTTTTTTTTTTTTGAGGATGAACTACTCTTAGTAAGTGTGGCATAATGAAAATTGTTCAAGGGTAGTTTGTTAAAAAAAGGTATAATATACTTGTAAACATTGTAATTATATGCAAACCTTTGTATACAGGAGAATTATAGGAAGGTTGAAGAGGAAGTAGGTTGAAGAAAGGAAAAGTCAGAGAGCAATAAAAAAAGAGATCAGTAATATACATAAGCGGGGTAAAAGGGTGAAAGTGGACCCTAGGGAGTAGGAAGATAGAAGTGAAAGAGGAAGCAATTAGTCAGGGTTTGTGCAGGGGCACAACCAGTGTGATTTTAGGTGAAGTTTGAGTCTTAGTTTAAAGAGAGAAAGGGATGGTATTAGAGTTAGGTCTGTTGGTAGAAGGTTCCAGCGTTTGCCAACAGTGTTTGAGAAAATGCTATCACCTGACAAGTTATTAGACTTTGTAGTACAAACAAGTAATCTAGTAGAGGAGCGTAGTGAAGTTAGATTCGTATAGGGTGATAAGGCTAGTAAGAATAGGAGTATTTTTAGGTTGATAAAAGATTTTGTGAGCAATGATGAGTTGGGAAAATGTTAGTAAGCTAGGTAATTCAAGCCAGTTGAGCTGCTTAAGATTAAGACAATGGTGTGTCTTGTATGGATTGCTGGTAGCAAACCTGGCGATATTGTTATAGGCATGAGAAATTTTTGGAGGTTAGTTCTTTTAGATTAGTATAAATTGATGAAGCATAGAGAAGTGTAGAGATTAAGTGAGAGTGGGCAATGGTGGTTCTGGCCTGAGGAGTAAGGAAAGGTTTGATTCTGTATAAGGAACCAATTTTTCTGTTCACTGCTTGTATGGTGTTGTTAATGTGTATATCATAGGTGAGGTTGTTGTCGATTGTCACTCCTAGAAGTTTGGTAGATTGTTCAAGTGTTATCAGGGTGCCTTTGCTAGATACAATAGAGATCAATAGGAGGGGACCTATTGGTAGGTGGAAATAGTAGCAGTTTAGTTTTTTTGGCATTCAAAAGAAGGCAACATTTTAGGAACCATTCTTCAACCATGTTAAATACTTTTTGGGTTATGTAGTGGAGGTCTGAGGTGGAGTTAGCAGAGCATATAAGTGTGGAATCATCGGCATATTGAATACAGGTGGCTTCAGGGACTGCAATGTGAAGGTCGTTGATAAATAGTGAAAAAAGAAGGGGTCCCAGAATTGAGCCCTGGGGGACTCCTATGGAGACTGGTAGAAGGGATGATAGTTTATTTTGCCAGACAACTGCTTGTTGCCTATTGTTAAGATAAGATTTGAACCATTGAATAGCTGGGGGGTCGAGAGCCAGAAGTTCAAGGGTATTTACCAGTAGGGGATGGTTGACCATATCAAAAGCCTTTGACAGGTCGATGAAAAGAGCAGAAGAGAGGGTGTTGTTATTACGGTTTTTATTGATGGTATCAGTGAAGGATAGAAGGGTGGTGGTGGTGCTGTAAAATGGCCTAAAGCCATGTTGGCAAGTAGCCAAAATATTGTGTTTCATTAAGTGGTTAAGTAACTGATGGTGAATACATTTTTCCATGACTTTAGCTAAGGGTGAAAGAAGAGCTATTGGTCTGTAGTTAGAATAGTCAGTGGATTTACCACCTTTATGAAGTGGGATGATATGGGAGACCTTCCAAATTTCAGGGATGATACCTTCATTAATGGTTCTATTTAGTAGGATGGATATGGGAAAGGTAATGGATTTCGCTGCTATTTGCAGATACTCAGCAGGTAATTGGTCTGCTGAGGGGGAAGAAGGTTTAAGCTTTAGGAGGATTTTGTAGATAGAGTTAGTAGAGATGGGGTGAAATGTGAAAGTTGGTAGAGGTATAGAACTATGGGAAGCTTGCTTCATATTTTCAGAAGAAAGCTGGCTTGCTAAGGACTGGATGGTCTCTGTAAAGTAGGTGTTGAAATTGTTCAGTTTGGAGTGGGGTGTTTTGGTCAGCATCATGAGGAGATGGTGTACTACAGTGACCAGGTTTAAGGAGACTATTGATGCTTGCCCAGAATTTCTGAGGTTGCTTTTGGTGAGTTTGTTGAAGCTTGCTATAGTAGTTCTTTTTGTCAGATAGTATAGCCTTTTTTGTCATATTTCTAAATTGTCTAAAGATTTGTCTATCAGGGGAGGTTCTGTTAGTTCTCCAATTATGCCAAGTTTTATTTCTTTGTAGTATTTTATTCTTAGTTTCAAGTGTTAGCCATGGGGCTGGTTTGAATTTCATTCTAATAGATCGTTGGGGTGCATGCCTATCTAGGATAGCAAGAAATTGAGAGTTAAAATATGTGACAGCTTCATTGAGTGAAAGGTTTTTAACAGGTTTCCAATCACAAGCTCTAAGTTCGTTTTGGAAGAGTTCAGGGTTGAAATGTTTCTTACACCGAATTATCATTTTTTTGTCTTATTATGTAGGTAAGCATGTGATCACTAAGATCATCTGGTAAGGTACCTACCTTGTAAGTAGTTGGGTCTTTATTTGTGAGTATCCAGTCTAAGGTACTCTCTTTGTTTGTAGGTTTGCTAATTCTGGTCGTTAGGTTGATTGTTTGAGTAAAACCATGGAGATTAATGTGAGTGGAGGGGTTAATGGTATTAATGGTTTTCCAGTCATAATTAAAGTCACCTAGTACTATTGTTTCCTGTGGGTAATTTGTAGACAGCCATCCAAGGATTTCTTCAATAATTATGTTGTTATTACCAGGGGGTAAGTAGAGACAAATTATATAGAGGGATTTTTTAGGGTTAATCTGCAGTTTAGGGATGAGGATTTCAGCTTTATTTTGCAAGGGTGGGATGTCATTAATAGAGGAGATCTGGAGTCCATTTTTGTAAAGGAGTGCAACTCCTCCTCCCTTACGCTTTAGGTGGTCCTGCCTCAGAATGTTGTAGCCAGGAGGAATTATTTCGTTATCCTTGATTCCTGGCTTTAACCATGTTTCTGTAAGGCAGAAAATGTCAATTGAGTGAGTTTCAAGTAGAGCATGAATGTGGGCAATTTTGTTATTTATACTGCGAGTATTTAGGTGCGCTATTAGTAGGGAGTTAGTAAGTTTATTTAGACTAGTGGGATTTTGGTCAGATGTGTGGTGGTTATTTAGTGAAGCTGCTATGGTAGGGCCTGGATTAGGGTGTATGTCCCCATCCTTTAAGAGATGCTTTATGGATGAGGATATGGGGTTATGTGAGATGTTTGTGAGAAGTTTCCATTTCTTTGTGTTCAGGTTCAGAAGCTTTATATGGATACATCGATGGTATTGTGGTGACAAATAACAAGGAGAGGAAATGATGTTTATGTGTTTGTGGGAGTAGACTATATTTGGTGTGGTAATGTGTTTTGGAGGGAGGTTAGTGAGGAATAGATTGGGTTTCTCATAATGGGTGAGGAGGTAGGCAGAGGTAAGGATGGGTAAGAAGATAGATATAAGAGAGAAATTTAGAGTGGGGACTTTGGATATAGTATGCATGCTTAGAAGAATGGCAATATGAAACTTCTGTTGTGTGGTTGGAAAAGGGAATAAGAGGGCCAGTTAGGAAAAGCAGGAAGAACTATAGGAAGAAAGGAGTCAAAGCTGGTTGGGGGTGAAGTAAACAGTAGTAGAGAGTAGTAGTGACAGAGGTGTGGGAGGAAGGTGTGGTTAAGTGGAGGATGTGGAGTGGTTACCAAGTAGGTGGGATGAGGAAGGGGTGTGGCTTAGTGTGTATAAAGGTAGGACCACTGGGGGTGGGTGGGATTTGGGGGTAGGGTAGGGAAGCGGAGCGGGCAGACACAAGTGAATGAGGAGTTGAGAGGAGACAATCAGAGATGCAGGTAGTTTTAGGTAAGTATGTAAGAGCAGTAGGAGGGAGGGTTTGGTAGGATGGAGGATATCCAGAAATAGGAAAGTGCAGTAAAGTGTCAGGGGAAGAATCTGGAGAGGGGTAGTGAAGTGCTGAGAGGGATAGACTGAAGGGAAAAAAGAGAGATAATAAAATGTAGAGGTTAGACAGAGATAGAGTGAATGTAAAGAAAAGAATAAGGGAGAGGGATAGGAGCGCCACCTAGTGGACAACGGTGGTATAGGGGAAAATAGGGGAAGGTGTAGGAAAGAATCCGCTAGTCAGGAGCTCTGGAAAATCCAGTGGGAATGAGTCAGGTCAGACAGAATAAGAGGTGCAGGTATTATGTGGAAGCTAGAAAAGGAGGAGGAGGTGGAGGGTGGGGGAAAGCTGCTGAAACTCAGTCCCCGGGTAGCCTTTGGACACTGGTAGTGCAGAAAATTAGAGGCCTACAGCACAATAGGTATGATTCAAATAACCTACTTTCTTCCTTCTGTAATTAGAAGATGACAGGAAATACAGTCAGGTAGATGCAGCCAAAGCAGTTTGGTCGGGCCACAAGGTCACAATAGAGCTTGAGGTTAAGGAGAGATTCAGGTCCATGTTGAGCTAGGAACTAGGTGAGGGAGGGAGAGAAATGTAATGGTGGAAACAAAGGTTAGCATAGTAAGCAGTGATACATGGTGCAAAGACTGTTCTAACTATACACTCATTCTTCATACAGTGAAACTTGGTATTTGTAGGTTGATGAGCAGTGTTACAGTACATAATATGGCTACTCTACAATAAAACCCTTAGGCATTGCATGTAATAAAAGACAGTACTTGAGTGTAGGCTAGGACTTAAGGACTAAGGTATTGTAATTGAGCTTTCCAAAAAAACAGCAGCTATGTTTGGATGCAATAAATTTAAAAGAAACGTCCAACAGTACACATTTAAAAAGCAGTCCTAGTTACACCTGTAGTGTACTTAATTTGCAATTCCTGAGCAGATATTTGTAGGGAGAGGGGACAATATTGCACAGTGGGTAAAATCATGAGTTAGAACAGGTACACAGAGTGTTCCGTATTCCTTTGATTAGATGTTCTCAACATACCAGTATTGTAAGGAAGACAAGCTTCACTAGTTAAAAATCTTAGCATCAAGATCTATGAATCTATGAAGAATTTTTAAATCATATCAATTGTATTGTTCATTTCATTAAAACTAACATAGAAGTTAACTTGGACAATTAATGAAGCCTAAGGGAGGGGAATTTAAAACTTTATTTTTCTTTGAAATACAGCATTTAGAGTCACCAACATCTAGTCTCAGACAGGATAAGTTACAGCTCACAAACATTTGTCACATGATTAGTAAATAATCTTTCAATGCACATAATCAATATTTTGGTGATCAGAGAATATAATGGGATTAATCTTTCAGATTTATGGCCTCTAGAACAACTCCTGACCTATGTCTTAGCTGGCTATGCAGTATTTTTGACAACCCCACTCACTATATTGTCATGGATTTCCATCAAGAAACCCCTACTGCTTATTAAACTTTTCCTATCCAAATGCTGTATATCTAAGGTTTGAACCACAGACCTATAAAACTACTATTTGTCAGTGTATAGTATACAGAGTTCCCATTTTGCTATATGTCTAACTCGTCCCCTCAGTCTTGTTGCAAGTAGTTCTGTATTTTCTTTATCTGATATGACAGCCTGACATTTTTTATTGTAGGTAGTTTGTTGCTGTTTTATTTTTTAGGATGTCTTTCCTCTATCCTGTTTTAAATTATCTTGAAAATTGCATCTTTTGCCTGTTTAGTAGGTGGAGCATCTGGAAGAAGGAAAACCTTGAGGGTTAGTATCATACTCCTTATGAAGATTGTTTTAAGGGAGCTTGCCAAGTTGCCTGAAAGTATATTTAATGCCTAGCAGTTTCAAGATATGTGAACATAATCTGAATTCTGGTTAGCTGATAGCCACCAGCAAAGTAGTGCAATTGTAGGAAACATAAATGATTAGGCAACATAATGTGTAAAATAACCTTTAGCTGAACTTTTTTATGCAGAACACCTCCAATATGGAGATATGTAGTAGAAGTGGTACCTGTTATCAATGTTCAGTCTAATTTCCTTGGAGATGTATGTGTTGTACTTCCTTTCATTTCATTCAAAGTGCCTGCAACAAACTTTTCCTGAGCTCTCCAAGACTTTTACATGCTTTGCAGTCTATCTGTTTAGATTGATTACAGCATTATGGCCCTAATAATCTGCAAAACCCATACTAGAATATCTGCAGATGTCTTAAGAGCTTGATACTTCTTATTTAAGAAGTCTCTGATGTGTCTGGGAGATCAGATTATATTTTAATGAATTCAGATCTGCTATTTATATTTATCCTAACAGCAGACTCAGATAAAGACTAAGATAAAGCTATCAGCTACACTGTATACAGTTACATTTATCTATACTCTATCCAATCATTCACCTATATTTTTATCACATTAGCAACAGTTTATCTGCTTTCTTCTTGCATCATCAAATTTACTAGCATTTTCCTAAGCCACTTGTAAAAACAAAATAAGTGTTTACACAATGTACACACAAAACAGACTTGAACACCCTCAAAACACCTCACTTAATAAACCCTAAAACATGAATAAAATAAACAATTAATAAACTGAAACAAAGAATGCAGTTCCCAATCATTACAGTATGAAAAATTAATTTAATACACTGCATTTACAAAATCTAGGCAAACAACCCCCTAAAATAATACTGCCCACATAATTATTACAATCAAAAAGGTAATATAAATGAACAAAAATAAAACCCTAACAACAACTAGCCAATTGGAAAACAACGTTACTGGCAAAATAGAGCTGATTCTATATAAACTAACTTAAAATAAACTAAATAAAAACTAAACTGTAAAATTAACCAGTCCTAACGTATACCTAACTACATTACTAACCCACTTCAAAAAAATGGCAAGATACATACCCTATTCATAAACACCCACACAAACTACGCAAAGCCCTATTGATTACAAACTTAGGCAATTAATGTAGA
Organism: Protopterus annectens; assembly: GCF_019279795.1. Classification (NCBI taxonomy): domain Eukaryota; kingdom Metazoa; phylum Chordata; order Ceratodontiformes; family Protopteridae; genus Protopterus; species Protopterus annectens. The sequence continues at coordinate 882,631,495 of NC_056727.1, read as the reverse complement.
TCACTGAAGTTAATGAGAAATATGCCGCGGTGGTGCAGCGGTTAGCATTGTCGCCTCACAGCAAGAGGTCCTCCCATTCAATTCTCGGCTGGGACGCCTTCTGTGTGGAGTCTGCTTGTCCTCCCTGCAGTCGAGTGACGTTTAAAGACATGCAGGTAGATATGTGCGCGAATGGGTGTGCCTTCTTTGAAGGCTGGGCATCGGGCTGGCAACTCAGCACTGTAAAAATCCACTGCCAATCATTAGCGGACCGGAGTTCCGCTGTGGCGACCCATAAAAGCCTAAAGAAGAAGTACTGTAGTTAATGAGAAATACTATGATAACATAAAGAAACATGAATGAAATATTTGGCAGAGTTTGTGATATATGAAATATCTTATACTGTAGGGTTAGGGAACTAATTTTACTACTGGTGACAGTACCACTAATCATGAAAGTAATTCCTTAAACCTACAGTACAATATATTTAATCTGTCACAGGCCAGACCTCCATGTATTCCACATGTATAATGCGCTGGACCCATTCTGCCTTCATCTGAAGACTAGGTATAAACCTCCTAGGCAGAATTCTTCCATATTAATTATCTTTATTAGGTAGGAATTCCAGCCCTGACAACCCTGCCCTCTTGATTAATTTATGCAGCACTTTTAAGCTGAAGTTTGGGTAGGTGTCTCCCATCTCATGTCTTATGTCATTACTAAATAAACAGTAGTCACAGCTTCTATAACTTTGTCCTAGAAATGATTATAATGAAAAATTCCATTATTTTCTACAAGGCCTTGTGTCATGGGTTTAACTAATGTAACAAGGCTTCACACTTAGCTTGTAGAATGTTGCAGTGTATGAATGTTTTTTTTGGCACATTCATTTGCTACCTGACTTTTGTCTACTTCTGGTTTGATTTCCATTCCCACTTGACACTGATATGCTTCTGCTAAATTAAGCAGGAAAGTCATCTTAGACTTGTTTTCCTCATGTTTTAAAACTTGTTTGCTAACACTGGCCATTGCTTTTATTTTTGAAAGAATCTTTATCCTCGTAGCATTCTGACACTGCTTTCCCAAATATTTGTGTACTGACATGAGATATCTAAATGTCTTCCAGATGAGGCACCAAAAGTTTTGCCATCATAAGATTTGAAGCACCATTACATTTTCATTGTTCCCAGCTTCTAGTGGAAGGTCGCTTGGAGCAAGCTTCAGCACCTTAGTTGCCTTGTCACCTTGTTTTTGAATGAATGAGTAGTTTAATATCATTACTTATTAAGAAGAGTGACCCATTAAGCCTCCTAAATATTTTAAGGATTCAACTTCCAATTTAAATGTGCTTTTATCTTTAGTGAGCATTTGTGGCATAGAGATTATAGCTATAGCTCTGATGCCACCAACCCAAATGTGACTAATAAGTTCAGGTTCTGGGGACACCAGATAAGAAGACTGGAGTGATAGTCTAAACCTAACTTACTCATTTCATGTTGGACTCCATTGCAAAGCACTTTCTGGTGAGGGGATAGATGATAATCTCATCATCAGGAACCAGGGCTCACAGGGGATGGAAGAAGCAGTGAATAGATCTGGGAATGTTTATGGTGAGCATAAAAAACACCAGGAGCCAGGGCTCACAGAGGATGGAAGAAGATGTGAAGAGATCTGGGGAATGTGTATGGTGAACATAAAAAACATACTAGTGTCCATTCCACAAATACAAAAAACATACTGGTGCCCATTCCACAAATACAAAAAACATACTAGTGCCCATTCCACAAATACAAAAACACACTAGTGCCCATTCCACAAATACAAAAACATACTTGTGCCCATTCCACAAATACAAAAACATACTTGTGCCCATTCCACAAATACAAAAATATCCTAGTGCCCATTTCACAAATACAAAAAACATACTGGTGCCCATTCCACAAATACAAAAACACACTAGTGCCCATTCCACAAATACAAAAACATACTTGTGCCCATTCCACAAATACAAAAACATACTTGTGCCCATTCCACAAATACAAAAATATCCTAGTGCCCATTTCACAAATACAAAAAAAATACTGGTGCCCATTCCACAAATACAAAAAAACATACTGGTGCCCATTCCACAAATACAAAAACACATACTGGTGCCCATTCCACAAATACAAAAACATACTTGTGCCCATTCCACAAATACAAAAACATACTTGTGCCCATTCCACAAATACAAAAATATCCTAGTGCCCATTTCACAAATACAAAAAACATACTGGTGCCCATTCCACAAATACAAAAAAACATACTGGTGCCCATTCCACAAATACAAAAACACATACTGGTGCCCATTCCACAAATACAAAAACATACTTGTGCCCATTCCACAAATACAAAAACATACTTGTGCCCATTCCACAAATACAAAAATATCCTAGTGCCCATTCCACAAATACAAAAAACATACTGGTGCCCATTCCACAAATACAAAAAAACATACTAGTGCCCATTCCACAAATACAAAAACATACTTGTGCCCATTCCACAAATACAAAAACATACTTGTGCCCATTCCACAAATACAAAAATATCCTAGTGCCCATTTCACAAATACAAAAAACATACTGGTGCCCATTCCACAAATACAAAAAAACATACTGGTGCCCATTCCACAATTACAAAAAAAATACTGGTGCCCATTCCAAAAATACAAAAAAAAATACTGGTGCCCATTCCAAAAATACAAAAAACATATTAGTGCCCATTCCACAAATGCAAAAAAAAAATACTAGTGCCCATTCCACAAATACAAAAAACATACTAGCACCCATTCCACAAATACAAAAAATATACTAGTGCCCATTCCACAAACACTGCCTTACTCACAACAGGAATGAGGACAAAGGACATGTCAAAAAATGCTAGCTCCCTGCACAACATGAATGCTGCATCTTCTTTTAGATAAAAGCAAGAACAGCTGTATGCAATTACAGGGGGTTCATGATCCCAACATATATATAAAAATGTTTGCATCTTTTTCCATTTTGGAAGTCAAAGTGGCCATAGTTACTTCAGTTAATTGTGCATCTGAGGCTTGACAAACAGTGCAAAGTGGAAAGTGTGACAAATATAAATATAACCCCTCCTTCTGATGCCAATTTATGTGTTATGATACAGCCTTTATGTCTGCACTACTGGAACAAATATAAGATGTGACAGTCAGCGACATGGTCTTCCTGACCATGAAATAATATGCAAGGGGTAATTATTCTTAGTGTATGCTAAATGCATATCGCTTGCCCTTGGTAACAGTCAGTATCTGTCACACTCATATAAGTTTTACACTGGCCACTTTCAAAAAAGAATTTTAATCACTGTCTCCCCAAAATCTCACCCACCTTGCAACCATTCTAGTGTTTCCAGTACTACCTTATCAACAGTAACTGAAAACTTGTCCAAAATTATTTTGCTGTCTCTCTTACACACACACACACACACACACAAATATGAGGGGCTAATGGCATCCCTCCAGTAACAAAACCTTTAAAGTAGTGTTGCAAGTTTACTAGACCACTCTCACACTACACACCAACAACACAACTGGTATTTGTCCTTAAATAAGACAACTATAATAAAACCGTTAGCTACAGATAAAACAGTCAGTCTTCAATGGGTAGTTGCCAGCAGCTGATGTTACACCATTTCAGTGCAAATAGATAAACAAGCATTTAGAATTGAATCATGGAATTCTTTATTTCAAATAAATAAGCTTGAGCAAAGCACTTTGTAAAATTTAATATACAAACAGTTTACACCTGCATAAAAATGCCAAACAGGTCTAAACAGACAGCTTCTATAAAGAATTCTAATAGCTCATCTAGATCCATTACTACTAGTAGTCAGTGATATACTTAATTTCTATCGACCTCTGACTTCTAAGTCCAAAATATAAGTTATGCAATCTCCAGGCAGTAAATTCTACAACTACAGACTACTGTGCATTATTCTTAAGCAATACAGAAACTGTTCCTTTCTCTGCTTACAGAGTTTCAGATTCTGCATTCCTGTTTTAGTTAAATTTGGGTGGTGCTTTTCCTTTTTCCATAGATTCTTAACATTGGGGGAATGTATACTCCAACAAGCTAGTGCCCAAATAAGGAATGAATTCTCTAACCTGAAGGTTCTGCAAATATGTGCAGCTTGGAAAAGCCAGTTTACTCTTTAAGATCTCTGTTGCATTGTCTGTTAAAACATTTACATATTTTACACAGTTCACATTTTAATTGCAGTAACATTTACTAGAAGTTACTTACACATTTACCTCAGCTTCATACAGCTTTCTGTTTGAGACAGTTGCAAACTTTACTTCTCTACAGAAAGCACATTGGACTCAAAAAAGTTCTAATGAACAGAAATATATGATGATGCCCACCACTGATACCAATATGTGATGGGCACCACTATGTGTTATCCCCATGCTGGGCCAGTAATCAAGGAACCTGAATCCTCACCACTGACACTGGAGAGGGAAGTGCACTTGAAGTACAAATGGATACACTCAGTATTTCCAGATGCAGACCTCTCCGCATTAAGTACAATTTCCCTTAACAGCACACAGGGAACACACTCAGCCTGTGGTCTGTCTCCCTCCAAATCCCCGGTAAGACTCCCCACTGGTACAGCTGTATGGTTAGGTCTTCAGCTGAGTGTCTAAGCCAAGTACTCCAGCACCATCTCTGTAAACCCGGTGCTTCGTGTCTTTGCTCCTGGTAGCACACACACACACACACACACACACACACACACACACTAAGAGATTTAATTTTCACACACACACACCTGGGAAAGGCTGGCACAGGTTTACCTGCTGACACCCCTTCTGCAAAGAGTATAAGGTAGTTATCACTGCCATCAGACAGTTCACAATCAGCTACTCTAAGGCCCTTAACAAAGGGTGTCCGATTATACTGTGCAATATTAATACTAATACAAATGGTAGTAGTTCACCCAGCTAGGCCTTCTGAGTGGCCCACACAGTGTCACCAAATAAATATAAGTACTCTTGAAGGTTAAGTACTCAGTAAATATTAATTATTATTAATTAATTAATTAATTAATTAATTAGTTAATATTACTATTATAAGAAGATATTAAATATATACTCACAGTAAACCACAGAGTTCAAATCACAGAAAATATTGAAAATGACATTGATGGGCAGACTCATACAAATAAAGAAAAACAATATCTAAAGTAAGTTTCACTATATTTCTGACTGAATCTGTGAGAATTATACTGCTCCCTATTAACTTACTTGGGCAAGGCAAGATGAAATACGTGAACAGTCTTTCTAGTAAGGCTCCCAAACAGAATATTCTGTATTCTGAGATAACTCCCTGTAAAATATAATAGCCACGATGACTTGCAGAATGACTTCATCTAGTCACCTGACTCTAGGTTCCCACAATATCTCTTTCTGAAGTTTGAGACAGGACTTTCACAGACTACTGAAATACACATGTAGAGCTTTTATGGCAATGTCTAGGAGCCAGAGACATTTACAACACATCCCCCCTTCTTTACAAAAGCTAACAGATAATAGCTGCTCCCAGACCTAATGTCTCCTGGCCTACTCAGCACAGTGGGGTAACTTTCAATGATTTAACAGCTCATTTACATTTCCCTTATTTTTCTTAAAATAAGCCAGCTGGTTAACCATTGATGTGCCAGTGTCCTCTATTTAAGCATATAAATGTAATTCAGATACCATAATACATGTACATTTCTCTTCAATTCTGCAGGGTGCACTGCTGATACATTTTAACACAATTAATACAAACAAAGCTCAGAAATACATTTTCAGCACCAGTTTGAGACAGTTGCAAACTACTTCTCTACAGACAGCACATTGAACTCAAAAAAGTAATAGTAAACAGAAATGTATGGTTACACTTTTGATGCCCACCACTGATACCAATATGTGATGGGCACTACTATGTGTCATCCCCACACTGGGCCAGTAATCAAGGAGCCTGAATCCTCACCACTGACACTGGAGAGGGAAGTGCACTTGGAGTACAAATGGATACACTCAGTATTTCCAGATGCAGACCTCTCAGGGACAAGTACAATTTCCCTTAACAGCACACAGGGAACACACTCAGCTTGTGGTCTGTCTCCCTCCAAATCCCCAGTAAAACTCCCCACTGGTACAGCTGTATGGTTAGGTCTTCAGCCAAGTGTCCAAGCCAAGTCCTCCAGCACCCTCTCTGTAAACCCAGTGCTTTGTGTCTTTGCCCCTGGTAGCTGACACACACACACACACACACACACACTCTAAGAGATTTAATTTTCACACACACACACACACACACACCTGGGAAAGGCTGGCACAGGTTTACCTGCTGTCACCTCTTCTGCCCAGAGTATAAGGTAGTTATCATTGCCACCAGACACTTCACAATCAGCTACTCTAAGGCCATTAACAAAGGGTGTCCAATTATACTGTGCAATATTAATACTAATACAAATGGTAGTAGTTCACCTGGCTAGGCCTTTTGAGTGGCCCACACAGTGTCACCAAATAAATATAAGTACTTCCAAAGGTTAATTACTCAGAAAATATTAATTGTAATTAATTAATTAATTAATTAATATTAATATTACTATTATAAGAAAATATTAAATATATATTCACAGTAAACCGCAGAGTTCAAATCACAGAAAATATTGAAAACAATTTGATGGGCAGACTCATACAAATAAAGAAAAACAATATCTAAAGTAAGCTTCACTATATTTCTGACTGAATCTGAGAGAATTATACTGCTCCCTAATAGCTTACTTGGTCAAGGCAAGATGAAATATGTGATCAGTACTTCTAGTAAGGCTCCCAAACAGAATACTCTGTATTCTGAGATTACTCCCTGTAAAATATAATATCCAAGATGACTTGCAGAATGACTTCATCTAGTCACCTGACTCTAGGTTCCCACAATATCTCCCTTTGAAGTTTGAGACAGGACTTTAACAGACTACTGAAATATACATGTAGAACTTTTATGGCAATGTCTAGGAGCCAGAGACATTTACAACACATCCCCCTTATTTGCAAAAGCTAACAGATAATGGCTGCTCCCAGACCTAATGTCTTCTGGCCTACTCAGCACTGTGGGGGTGACTTTCAATGTTTTAACAGCTCATTTACATTTCCGTTATTTTTCTTAAAATAAGCCAGCTGGTTAACCATTAATGTGCCAGTGCCCTCTATTTAAACATATGCATTTAATTCAGATACCATAATACATGTACATTTCTCTTCATTTCAGCATGGTGCACTGCTGATACATTTTAACACAATTAATACAAACAAAGCTCAGACATACATTTTCAGCACCAGTTTGAAAGAGTTGCAAACTTTACTTCTCTACAGACAGCACATTCGACTCAAAAAAGTTCTAGTGAACAGAAATATATGGTTAGACTTTTGATGCCCACCACTGATACCAATATGTGATGGGCACCACTATGTGTCATCTCCACGCTGGGCCAGTAATCAAGGAGCCTGAATCCTCACCACTGACACTGGAGAGGGAAGTGCACTTGGAGTACAAATGGATACACTCAGTATTTCCAGATGCAGACCTCTCAGGGACAAGTACAATTTCCCTTAACAGCACACAGGGAACACACTCAGCTTGTGGTCTGTCTCCCTCCAAATCCCTAGTAAAACTCCCCACTGGTACAGCTGTATGGTTAGGTCTTCAGCCAAGTGTCCAAGCCAAGTCCTCTAGCACCCTCTCTGTAAACCCAGTGCTTTGTGTCTTTGCCCCTGGTAGCTGACACACACACACACACACACACTAAGAGATTTAATTTTCACACACACACACACACACACACACACACACACACACACCTGGGAAAGGCTGGCACAGGTTTACCTGCTGTCACCTCTTCTGCCAAGAGTATAAGGTAGTTATCATTGCCACCAGACACTTTACAATCAGCTACTCTAAGGCCCTTAACAAAGGGTGTCCAGTTATACTGTGCAATATTAATACTAATACAAATGGTAGTAGTTCACCCGGCTAGGCCTTCTTAGTGGCCCACACAGTGTCACCAAATAAATATAAGTACTCTCAAAGGTTAATTACTCAGAAAATGTTAATTGTAATTAATTAATTAATTAATTAATTAATATTAATATTAATATTAATATTCTAAGAAATATTAAATATATATTCACAGTAAACCGCAGAGTTCAAATCACAGAAAATATTGAAAACAACTTTGATGGGCAGACTCATACAAATAAAGAAAAACAATATCTAAAGTAAGCTTCACTATATTTCTGACTGAATCTGAGAGAATTATACTGCTCCCTAATAGCTTACTTGGGCAAGGCAAGATGAAATATGTGATCAGTCCTTCTAGTAAGGCTCCCAAACAGAATACTCTGTATTCTGATTATTCCCTGTAAAATATAATATCCAAGATTACTTGCAGAATGACTTCATCTAGTCACCTGACTCTAGGTTCCCACAATATCTCCCTTTGAAGTTTGAGACAGGACTTTAACAGACTACTGAAATATACATGTAGAACTTTTATGGCAATGTCTAGGAGCCAGAGACATTTACAACACATCCCCCTTCTTTGCAAAAGCTAACAGATAATGGCTGCTCCCAGACCTAATGTCTTCTGGCCTACTCAGCACAGTGGGGGTGACTTTCAATGTTTTAACAGCTCATTTACATTTCCGTTATTTTTCTTAAAATAAGCCAGCTGGTTAACCATTAATGTGCCAGTGTCCTCTATTTAAACATATACATTTAATTCAGATACCATAATACATGCACATTTCTCTTCATTTCAGCAGGGTGCACTGCTGATACATTTTAACACAATTAATACAAACAAAGCTCAGAAATACATTTTCAGCACCAGTTTGAGAGAGTTGCAAACTTTACTTCTCTACAGACAGCACATTCGACTCAAAAAAGTTCTAGTGAACAGAAATATATGGTTACACTTGTGATGCCCACCACTGATACCAATATGTGATGGGCACCACTATGTGTCATCTCCACGCTGGGCCAGTAATCAAGGAGCCTGAATCCTCACCACTGACACTGGAGAGGGAAGTGCACTTGGAGTACAAATGGATACACTCAGTATTTCCAGATGCAGACCTCTCTGCATCAAGTACAATTTCCCTTAACAGCACACAGGGAACACACTCAGCTTGTGGTCTGTCTCCCTCCAAATTCCCAATAAAACTCCCACTGGTACAGCTGTATGGTTAGGTATTCAGGCAAGTGTCCAAGCCAAGTCCTACAGCACCCTCTCTGTAAATCCCAGTGCTTCGTGTCTTTGCCCCTGGTAGCTGACACACACACACACACACACACACACACACACACACACACACACACACACACACACACACACACACACACACATGCACATGCACACACACTAAGAGTTTTAATTTTCACACACACACACCTGGGAAAGGCTGGCACAGGTTTACCTGCTGTCACCCCTTCTGCCCAGAGTATAAGGTAGTTATCATTGCCACCAGACACTTCACAATCAGCTACTCTAAGGCCCTTAACAAAGGGTGTCCAATTATACTGTGCAATATTAATACTAATACAAATGGTAGTAGTTCACCCAGCTAGGCCTTCTGAGTGGCCCACACAGTGTCACCAAATAAATATAAGTACTCTCAAAGGTTAATTACTCAGAACATATTAATTGTAATTAATTAATTAATTAATTAATTAATTAATTAATTAATAATATTAATATTATAAGAAAATATTAAATATATATTCACATTAAACCGCAGAGTTCAAATCACAGAAAATATTGAAAACAATATTGATGGGCAGACTCATACAAATAAAGAAAAACAATATCTAAAGTAAGCTTCACTATATTTCTGACTGAATCTGAGAGAATTATACTGCTCCCTAATAACTTACTTGGGCAAGGCAAGATGAAATATGTGAGCAGTCCTTCTAGTAAGGCTCCCAAACAGAATACTCTGTATTCTGAGATTACTCCCTGTAAAATATAATATCCACGATGACTTGCAGAATGACTTCATCTAGTCACCTGACTCTAGGTTCCCACAATATCTCCTTTTGAAGTTGAGACAGGACTTTAACAGACTACTGAAATACACATGTAGAGTTTTTATGGCAATGTCTAGGAGCCAGAGACATTTACAACACATCCCCCCTTCTTTACAAAAGCTAACAAATAATGGCTGCTCCCAGACCTAATGTCTCCTGGCCTACTCAGCACTGTGGGGTAACTTTCAATGATTTAACAGCTCATTTACATTTCCCTTATTTTTCTTAAAATAAGCCAGTTGGTTAACCATTGATGTGCCAGTGTCCTCTATTTAAACATATAAATTTAATTCAGATACCATAATGCATGTACATTACTCTTCATTTCAGCAGGGTGCACTGCTGATACATTTTAACACAATTAATACAAGAAAAGCTCAGAAATACATTTTCAGCACCAGTTTGAGACAGTTGCAAACCTTACTTCTCTACAGACAGCACATTGAACTAAAAAAAGTTCTAGTGAACAGAAATATATGGTTACACTTGTGATGCCCACCACTGATACCAATATGTGATGGGCACCACTATGTGTCATCCCCAGGCTGGGCCAGTAATCAAGGAGCCTGAATCCTCACCACTGACACTGGAGTGGGAAGTGCACTATGGAGTACAAATGGATACACTCAATATTTCCAGATGCAGACCTCTCAGGGACAAGTACAATTTCCCTTAACAGCACAAAGGGAACACACTCAGCTTGTGGTCTGTCTCCCTCCAAATCCCCAGTAAAACTCCCCACTGGCACAGCTGTATGGTTAGATCTTCAGCCAAGTGTCCAAGCCAAGTCCTCCAGCACCCTCTCTGTAAACCCAGTGCTACGTGTCTTTGCCCCTGGTAGCTGACACACACACACACACACACACACACACACACACACACACACACACTAAGATATTTAATTTTCACACACCTGGGAATGGCTGGCACAGGTTTACCTGCTGTCACCTCTTCTGCCCAGAGTATAAGGTAGTTATCATTACCACCAGACACGTCAAAATCAGTTACTCTAAGGCCATTAAAAATGGGTGTCCAATTATACTGTGCAATATTAATACTAATACAAATGGTAGTAGTTCACCCAGCTAGGCCTTCTTAGTGGCCCACACAGTGTCACCAAATAAATATAAGTACTCTCAAAGGTTAATTACTCAGAAAATGTTAATTGTAATTAATTAATTAATTAATTAATATTAATATTAATATTCTAAGAAATATTAAATATATATTCACAGTAAACCGCAGAGTTCAAATCACAGAAAATATTGAAAACAACTTTGATGGGCAGACTCATACAAATAAAGAAAAACAATATCTAAAGTAAGCTTCACTATATTTCTGACTGAATCTGAGAGAATTATACTGCTCCCTAATAGCTTACTTGGGCAAGGCAAGATGAAATATGTGATCAGTCCTTCTAGTAAGGCTCCCAAACAGAATACTCTGTATTCTGAGATTATTCCCTGTAAAATATAATATCCAAGATGACTTGCAGAATGACTTCATCTAGTCACCTGATTCTAGGTTCCCACAATATCTCCCTTTGAAGTTTGAGACAGGACTTTAGCAGACTATTGAAATACACATGTAGAGCTTTTATGGCAATGTCTAGGAGCCAGAGACACTTCCAACACATCCCCCCTTCTTTACAAAAGCTAACAGATAATGGCTGCTCCCAGACCTAATGTCTTCTGGCCTACTCAGCAGTGTGGGGTGACTTTCAATGATTTAACAGCTCATTTACATTTCCCTTATTTTTCTTAAAATAAGCCAGCTGGTTAACCATTGAAGTGCCAGTGTCCTCTATTTAAACATATACATTTAATTCAGATACCATAATACATGTACATTTCTCTTCATTTTTAGCAGGGTGCACTGCTGATACATTTTAACACAATTAATACAAGCAAAGCTCAGTAATACATTTTCAGCACCAGCATCTGTATAAATCAGATTGATATACAAATGACATATAATTATTTACAAGTTTCCAGCTAGCTGTGCCGACACAAGTCATACATCCACTGCCCTACTTCTCCCTGGCATGGCTGGCAGTACCTCCTCTCTTCACAACACTGTTGTTTATTGTGTAATATTTTGTCAAGTTTTAAATACGTATGTTTTAAAATAGATTTGTAATGTCAGCATTGTATATAGTTTTGTGTAATATTTGTCAAGTTTTAAATTAATGTGTATGCTTTAACAAAAATTTGTAATGTCAACACTTTATATAGTCAATTGTGTAACTAGCTCTCACTGACTTTGTGTATCTAAAGATGGGATAATCATAGTAAAGGGAAAAGGTGAGTTATGTCTTCTTAACTCATTTCCTTTTAATATGAGTTGATGTGTTTCTGGAGTTAGTATATCTAGAGATCAGGGGACTGGGGTTGTAGGGGTACAAAATACTGGAAGCATGATGTTATTTAGATCTTTGCAAAGTTAAGTTAGGAAATATTTTGAATTTGAGACATTCTAAACATTAGTTTAGTTAATTTGAGTTCTGATATATTTTCAGGTTCACAGTTCTAGTATGAGCCTTATGTATGCCAGTGAGTCTTCTCTGAATAATGCCAACTTGTGTTCAGAAGGCCCTGCATGCATACATGCCCTTTATCTCTTGAGATCGTTTCATGTCCTGCAGCAGCAGTTCCATGTACAGCCATAAAAAAGAAAGATAAAAATAATGCATTGGCCAGACATGCATTCTCATGTTCTGATTTTAAAAAATATTAGTTTTTTGTTTTAGATAGTGTAGATAAAGTTTTATTAGTGGGAGATTTAAACAACACTTTGGAATGTAGAGAGGCTTTTTGGCAACTGGTGTTTGGGGCAGATGAAACACCAGGGCTAAATGAAGTCATCAATTTAAAATGTTTTTTATTATACAGATAGACAGTTCAAAATAGAAGGACTGTATATATTAAATATTCTATATATTATATTGATTTTATATATTTAAGTACAGACAAAATAATGTTTATTTGTTTTTTTGAAAACATTTTAAATATGGTATTTTTATGTTTGAAGCCATTACATCATTTCCTGAGATGTATTAATTGAATAGTATAAAAGGAAAGGGTGTGTTCATTGTTAGTTTTTCTGAAGAAGTTCACGGTAATAAAGTGAATGAAAGCGCTAAAAATACTTTATGGTCTGAGTTTTTCGTCTGTTGGAAGTTGTTCGTTCTGGATTTGGTGTTTTTAGTTCCATGTACAGTGCCAAACAGAGGTGGGAAATAGGGTACTCCTACCTTGTATCTTTTGACATGAAAATCCATTCTGAGACCCTGTCTTTCTTGCATTCTCCTAGGCTCTGGAGTTATGTCATAAGTTTATTAATAAGTTAATAAAGAGTAGTCTTAAGGCTTGACCTAACTCTTTAAGGATTTTCTTAATTAGCACTATCAAATGCTTTCTCAGCATCAAAACTCACTACAAGCAGCAGGAGATGACTGGCTTTAGAATATGTAATATATTTTAATATTGCCTTCAGGTTATATTCCTGAATTAATGACACACTGGTTGAGGGCAGTCACCACAGTGAGTATTTCTGCTAATCAATTAGGAAAGATAACTTTAAATAATATATAATCTGCTTTTAAATCAGATGGTGAAGCTATATGACTATGTATTTTGCATCTTTTAAAATAACAGAAATCTGCCCCTTTTCCATGATGGGCAAAGCTGCCACTACCAATAATTAATTAATGACCCCAAGAAGGCTCTCTTTTATTACATTGATAATCTTTTTTGCAGAAGCTGAGACAGTCAAGAGAGGATCATTTTTCAAAGTTTTCTCCAGATCTCTTTTTCAGGTCTTACCAGCTCTTGAGCTTAGCCTTCCATAACTCCTGAGATATTAATGCCCACCAGGAAATCAGAGGACAGCTCTGCTTCACTACCATCTGCTGGGGCACCAAAACATAATGATTTAAAGAAAGTGCAAGCACAAAAGAATAAAAGGGATAAAACCTTCACTCTGCTCAGGTGACATAGGCTCAATTTTCAGACCTGGATGGTGAAGGAGGAAGTCAGGGGAAGGGCTGGGAGATGTCAGTTGAAGCTGGGTAACCCATCTGGGTGAGGAATTCAGAAAGCATCACTGTTGAATATACCCTGCTAAAGGACAATATCATTGTCAGTCTGCCATCAGGATAGCGCCCAAGTCCTCCTCAACAGTGTTGTACTGTAGCCAGGGCAGGTGTGAGGAAATATGTACCTAGTGCCAGTATTATAGGCCATGCTTTGGCGGTACACTACCTTCTTGATAAATACAATGAGGTTGAGTAAGAGCATAGAAATCACCCACCTGCTCCACCCCACCAGATCAATGATCATCAAGCAGCTAGGCGTTGTCTCCAGTTGCCCCATTACTGCTGAATGACGAAAAAGACAGGAAAATAAAAGAGCCATTCAGCTGTCAAGCGGCCTGTTGATTAATATTATTTTGACCTATCCTCAGTGACTATCCATTCTCACTCAGTCACTCAATTGGTCCATTCATTATCCTATCACCAGGAGTGAAGAGCAGGGTGGCTAGGTGTGGCTAGGGGTAGGATTTGCAGGGTCTATATCAGATCATCGAAACAGCTCATTATGGAATGCCATAATATTGAACTGCAAAACCCGAACCCTAACAATATCGAAACCTCAAAACAGCAATTTTTTTCCCTGGGAAAAAATTTGCTGTTCCGAGAAACACACACGCATCACAAGCACACTAAAAAGCAGCAATCCACACACATACATTTAAAAGTTACATCTAACCCTACACTACACTGCACATACACTACTATCTATCCACTTACCTTAACCCAGACCCTAACCCTAAGGTCTGTCACTATCGCACACTCACCTCACCCACGCCCTAACCCTAACTCACTTAACCCGCCCCTAACCCCAAATTCTCACTATTGCACACTCACCTCACCCATGCCCTAACCCTAACTCACTTAACCCACCCCTAACCCCAAATTCTCACTATCGCACACTCACCTCACCCACGCCCTAACCCTAACTCACTTAACCTGCCCCAACCCCAAATTCTGTCACAATCGCACACTTACCTGACCCATGCCCTAACCCTAACTCACCCAACCCATGCCCTAACCCAAACGTCCGCACAATCACACACTTACCTTAACCCAACCCGTAACTTTCAACCGCATTGCTGAAAACAGCGAAGCCACAACAACGGCCAACCAAATTATTTTCCTAGGAAAGAATTTGTTTTTGTGCAGCTTCGCTGTTTTCACCATTCACGATATTGGGTTTGATATTAGATCATTTGAAATTCTGCTGTTTCGATGATCTAATATAGACCCGGATTGGGATACTGTGAGTTATTGAATATTTAACTCCCTGATATTCCAGCTTCTGTATGCAATGCATGAAGGAGTGGAATGATACACTATAAGGGGAATACCCCATAATCATCGTGACATGTTTGTCTTCTGGAGTCCACACTCAACATGCATGCATACAATGGAACACTGTGATGCTATGTCCCACCTACTCAGTGAAGACTTATGTTTCTGGGATTCATCCTTCATACCAGCCAGAGTGAGTTCTTAAATGTTTTTTGCAATCATCACTGGCAACGCCTGCTTCCCATGTCTTCTCTCCATTCCCAGCAGAAATGAGTGAGCACCGCTCCTTTATTCCCCTCCCAGCACACATTAGCATCTCCTGTGCCAAAGATAGCAATTAAACCTCATTTGCCTGGATTGCAGTCAGTGCAGGTCTGATGGTTAGTGTGGTGGGGAGGACATGAAAAGAGTCAGAAAAAAGCATAGAGAGATTCTGTTTTTAGTCATTGATAAATATAAACTGTTGTTGACCTTGCAGATGGAACATTTAAGATTCTGCATTTGCTCAAGAAGCTTGTAGTATAACTTCTTTCTGTACTGTTTTCTTATATGTCTGCCCAATCCTTCTGATGGAAAAGTCAATCATAAGATCTAAAATTCTTGTTTTATAGCCCACACTTAATTTCAGATGTTATGTGATCCTATCTCGCCTACATTCTGACTGATGGGTTCGGAGCCGATCCCTCGGCTTATGCCAAAGAGCGAAGTCTCTTATTGGCTGAGCTTACTATATCCCAGGATGCACCACTACCAGTCCCCCAGATCTCGTTTGCCGCTAACCTGCGAAGACGTGGTCTCGAGCTGGCTGAGCTGAGTAGTTATTTTTTGACTAACTTTTCTGTCAGTTTTGCTGTTTTTTCAAAAAGCTGTTTTAACAGCTATTCTTACATTGTTGTGTGGTTGGTTTGAATTTCTTGTGAAATTTTGTTGTGTGACTGGGTTGTGTTTGGTAGGCCCCTTTCATCTAGGGCCTTCCGGTTATTCAACCCTTCTATATTTTATATATAGGAAAAGGCTTTAAAGTTTTGGTAGCTGTTTGTTCTTACAGGGTTTCAAAGTCCCTGTCATTTATGTAGTGATAACTGTAAGCCTATACTTAGGCAGTAATTGTATTTCTTCCAGTCAGATTACTGAAATTCCCCATAATGTCTCAGAATCCTAGGCCTTGGCTTTAAAAAATGTGTAAAATGTAGTTTCAAAATGTCCATCACGGACGATCACTCGCTCTGTGTGTATTGCTTAGGGCAAAACATTTACAGGAATCATGTAGCGTATGTCATTTTCCTCAAGGGTCCTCCAGGAGAGGAAAAATAAATTAATTCTTAAGGGATTAATTAAACCTTCTTTCAAGAAGCTTTGGCATCCTCTCCTTCTCCGCCAAAGAAAGGGCCGGTTCCGACCAGTCCGTCGGATCCGACCGCTAAAACATAGGCAGGCCTCTCCGGACTGCCGAGGTCGAAATCTGCCTCGATGCCACCAGTATCGACTCCTCTGGCTTCGGAGCCGATGGCTGGGGCATCGAGGCGGGTCACCGGCTCCACTGCTCTCGGAGCCGACAAGGTTGCCCGCTCAGACATCCTCGGCGAAGCCCACCTCGGCACCGATGGAATCTGGTATGTGTATTCCTCGGCGCCGATACTCATCGAGTCGCCTCGAGCAGTCCCCTAGCCCTTTGGGGCCGTTACCCGTTCTGTTTCCTCTCGGTCTTGAGGATGTCAGATTCTGATATAGACAGGGTGCTCCAAAGACTGTTCCAGTCTCCAGTCTTCCAAAAATTTGTTTCGGTTCCGACCCAGTTGGCTTCGAGCCGATGACCTTGGTCCACCCCATTGCCATTCCTCCTCCGACTGCTTGAGCAGGTGCTGTTGGAGCCGGTGGAGATCTCAGGGTCGGCTCCGACCCTTACTCCAACCGGCCGGTCCGAGTTTGATGCTGGACTTCTTCGGCTGGACCCGGGGTGATGTTTGGGACCTATGCTTGGTTCCGAGCCTCCCTCGGTGCTTCGGGACTTCCGTCGGCTATCACGGGACCGGACACTCCCAGGATTCTGGGGTCCGGCTTTCAGAGCCATGAGGAGTGCCTTGGCCAAGTCCTCTTCGCCATCTCTCCGGCTTTACGGCACCTTCCTGGGCGTGGAGACTGGGTCTTTGGCAGTTCCCCTGTCCGTAGTCAGCGGAGCCCCGGGCCTGAGGTTACCCCAGTGGGGTTCCCTCCTCCTGAGGGTTCTTCGAGTTGTCTTGAGGAACCCCAAGGAAGAGATCGTGCAAGAGGAAGCACGTGGACTCCCCGAGTCTATTACATCAGACACTGATCTGGATGATGCAGAGGGGTCTCGGATGATGTCTCATTTGCAGACATCTTAGAGATCCTCAAACAACGAGGCGGCTGGATATCCAAACCCCCTCTGCTGACGAGTCAGTGCTCCTCAAGGCCTTTGGGGCTCAGCCCTCCGCCTCCTGGGTGTCTCCGCCTTGACGAGCTTCTGGATTTGGTTTGTCGGGAACATCCAGATACCGTGGAACCAGTCCCTTCTCGTCCAAATAAATTCTTGTCTGCTCCCCGAGAAGGAGTTCCTCACTAAAGGCGTGGCTGTAGATGCCATGGTGGTGGCATCTGCTACACAACAGGACGTGGCAGAGGCTTCAGCGTCTGTCCATCCTCCTAATAAGGAGTCTAGGAGTATGGACAGGTACGGAAGCGCACCCTGACTTCAGCGGCCTTTACTTTAAGGTCTCTGAATTATTTGGCACATTTTACCAGGCTTCAGAGGGATCTGGTCAAGGAGTTGTCAGATTGGTAACCTACCTGAGCAGCTAGCCCAGTCGGTTAGCTCTCAGTTGGCTATCCTACGCAATTTCTAACTCGTCCATGAGGCTCATTTCCTATGCGCAGGCACAGGCGTGGCTCTACGGAGACAAGCCTGGCTCGCTTGTGTCAGTTGAGGCCTTCAAGTCTTCCTTCCCTTTGATGGGTCCTCATTGTTTGGACCCAAGGTTAAAGACACCCTTACCCGCTGTGAGCAAGAGGGAAAAACTTTATCTGCCGTGGGTGCCCGTTATTCCACTTTACCCCAAGGCTAAAGGAGGTGGGAAAATGTGGTTCCAAATCTCAAGTTTTTCTCCCAACAGCAGGAAGATTCCCCTTCCAGAGGCAGAGGGCGGGAAATTTTTCAGGGAGACGCCGTCCCAGAGGCGGCAGAGGGCCCGCAATTCTGGAGAAGTCCTTTCGTGGCTCTTCAGCCTCCCACACGTCATGAGGGATTGCCCGGCTGTGCTGCTCGAGCCAGTCGGGTGTCGCTTTGCCAAGCACCTAAAAGCCTGGGAGTCAATCACTCAGGACAGATGGGTGCGATCATTGCCGGAGGTTACACCATCCCATTCACATACTCCCCCCACCGTCCAAAAAAATCCCGGACCCACCACCCAGTCAAAGGGAAATGGCAGCCGCAGAAGTTTTAAAGCTGCTAGAAAAAGGAGTCATCCAACCGGTCCCCACAGACCAGATCGGATCAGGAAATTACTCCAGGTTCTTTTAGTGCCAAAGACAGGGGACCTGAGACCAATATTAGATCTCAGCAGACTGAACCAATCCGTCACGAAATCCAAATTCGAATGGTCACGTTACAATCCATTCTCCCATTGTTGGAGAAGGATGTTTGGATGTGCTCCATAGACCTCAAGGACGCCTATTATCACATACCGATACATCAGGCGTCCAGGAGGTATCTGCGCTTCAGCCTGGGAGTCAGTCATTACCAATTTTGCGCTCTGCCCTTTGGTCTCACCACAGCCCCAGGGTGTTCACCAAGTGTTTGGCAGTAGTGACGGCTCACCTGAGAAGTCTTGGATTCCAAGTGTTTCCCTATCTCGACGACTGGCTCCTGACTGCCACCACCAGGCATCTACTAATGGACAACCTCAAAGCCACCATCTCCTGGGTATTTCCTCCCTGGGGATTACATTCAATTGGTCAAAGTCTGTCTTGCTGCCCTCTCAGCATAAAGTTTATAGGAGCAGAGATAGACTCAAGATTGATGCGTCTTTCTTCCTGCCGAAAGGATCCAAACTTTACAGGGCCAAGTTCAAGCTCTGATCTCGAGATCCAAAGCCCCAGCCAGGATGGTTCTTCAAGTTTTAGGCTCAATGTCTGCCACGGTTCTTTTAGTTCCTCTGGCAAGATTACACATGAGGATTCTTCAGTGGCTCTTGTCAACTCAATGGTCCTTTCAGGATCTTCCCTCAATCATCACATCATGATTACGGAAATATGCAAACGGACCTTCGCTGGTGGCTTCAGACATCCAATTTGGATCAAGGAAAACCCTTTGTTCTCCCTCTCCAGTGGTTACCCTGACGACAGATGCCTCCCAGATAGGGTGGGGGCATTGTCTGGGCAGGCTAGTTCAGGGCTCCTGGCTTCCAGAAGCTCTTCTCCACATCAACGTGTTGGAGATGAGGGCTGTACTTCTATCCCTACAAGCCTTACACAAGTTTCTTCCTCAGGGCATCATCGCCATCCACACAGACAACATGTCGGTGGTTTGGTATCTGAACAAACAAGGAGGGACCAGATCATACCCTTTGCAGAGAGGCCATGAGAGTGTGGGAATGGGCTGTAGCTACCAACCGCTTCTTGGTAGCGACCCACATCCCGGGAAAGTCAAATATATTGGCAGACAAATTGAGCAGGACAATTCTCTCTCCTCACGAGTGGTCTCTAAACCACACAGTAGCAGCTCAGGTTTTCAGGAGATGGGGGACGCCCTGCGGCACCTATTTGCAACTCCACTGAACACCAAGTGCCAAAGGTTCTTCTCCTTGATCCCACATCAGGGAGTACCAGCCATGGATGCTCTAGCACAACCTTGGCCAACAGGGCTACTTTATGCCTTTCCTCCAATTCCGCTTCTTCCCAGAGTTATTCAAAAGCTTCTCAACTGGGGTCTTCAATGATACTGATTGCCCCATACTGGCCTCGTCAGGTATGGTTTCCTACCTGAAGAAGCATGCAGTGGACGATCCGTGGACTTTAGACCTAATTCGGACTTGTTAATCCATCAGTCGGGACATCGCATCAGTCCCTTCAATCTTTGAATTTGACAGCTCCTCCACTTCCGACTTTAGTTAGAAGGCACAAACTAGACCGGAAGTTGTTCACATTTTATCTTGACCCACAAACCCACCACTAACAAATTGTACCTTAGTAAGTGGAAGAGGTTTGCTATCTGGGCTCAACTCAAGGGCTTAGACCCTATCACTGCTCCTGTCCCAGAGGTCTTGAAATTCTTAACATCCCTGTTTAATCAGGGATCTTCTGTCTCAACTATTAAAGTCCAACTAGCGGCTATCTCTAAATTCCACGAATCCATGGATCCTCCTTTGATGAGCTGCAGACTATGCAAAACTTTCATTAAAGGTGCGAGCCTATTAAGACCCCAGTTTTCATCCTGCACCTCCGATCTTGATTTAACATCTCCCGCTGCTACATGCGAGTTAAAATATCTGTCTTGGAAAACTGCCTTCTTAGTTGCAATTACTTCTGCAAGAAGAGTTTCAGAGCTTCAAGCACTGTCTATTAAGCCACCGTACTTGATTTTCCACAAGGATAGAGTATCACTTAGGCCTAATCCATCCTTTGTCCCAAAGATCTGTTCTAGTTTCTGCCTACAACAATCTCTAGAGCTACCAGTTTTCTTCCAAAATTCTCCAATGAAGCAGAATACACTCTTCATAAATTGGATGTTCACAGGCAATTACACTTCTATTTAGACAGGACTCAGTAACCCGTAAGTCAGACCAGTTGTTTGTGTCCTTCTCAGATAATAAACGGGCCAAACCATCACAAAAGCTACTATCTCAAAATGGATCAGAGATTGCATAACTCAGGCTTATTCTTCTTCAATAAGCAACTTACAACATCTATCAAAGCTCATTCTACCAGAGCTATGGCTACTTCTATAGCTTTTCATTCCAAGCTCGCTATATCGAAATCTGTGCTGTGGCTACTTGGTCCAATCCGCACACTTTCATTTCCCACTATAAATTGGATGTGGCATCTAAAGGGCGAGCATCATTTGGTTCCACGGTACTCAGGAGTGTTTTCCAGTGAGCCACCCAGGATTCAGGTGCTAGGGACGCTGTCCCATCAGTCAGAATGTGATCACATAACATCTTTTAGTTATGTACTCACCATAACTTCAGATGTTTGGGATCCATCTCCCTCCTTCCCCCTGCCTTGGAGATCAGAAGAGATTGAACGGTTTGAGTTCTACTGTTTTATCTTGTATAAGCAGGGTATGCATGTGTGCATGTATGCGGACAAACTAGATCTGGGGACTGGTAGTGGTGCATCCTGGGATATAGTAAGCTCAGCCAATAAGAGACGTCAGAATGTAGATGGATCCCAAACATCTGAAGTTATGGTGAGTACATAACTAAAAGTTTTCAGGCATATTGTGCCTGAAATAGTTTGAGTTATTGTTGCTAGTGTAATAAGTTTTATAACAGTTTTATCTGTCTTCTAGCTGAGTAATATGCAATAGGTTCATAAGCATAGCCAAATACTAGGCAATCAGTCTGCAGACTATTATATACCCAGCTAATAACCAGACAGTGACCAAATGTGAGAATCAAACTTTGTACCTTGTGTCTGTAAGGTAAGCACTTTAACCATTGCTTCAAACCCCACCCCCTGGTATCAGAAGTGGGATTTGAACCCATGCCTTCATCTGGAAACCAGAATGCCAATCAACCACAAAAGGATTTTAACCCTTGAGTCTGGCATCTTAGACCACTCAGCCATCCTGACAAAAGAATGTGCTTTCTTACAGATTTCCTGAATACAGATTCTAGGAAAATACTAATCTATCAGTCTGCCAACTATTACAGTCCTACTATTATATGCCTAGCCAATAAACAGAGGTCAGAATCAAACCCTGTACCTTATAACTGTGAGATAAAAACCTTAACCATTATGCCAACACCCTCCCTATAGCACAGTATTTTGTATAGCCTATGGACAAATGGTACTGAACTAGTGCAAATGTATTTATTTTTCAGAAGGAAACACAAAACAATGTACAAAATGTAATTGTTTTTTTTACAGGAAAGCATGCAACAGGGTTGTAAAAAATGCAAAAAGCTATAAAAATCATGTAGCTATTCTTCTGCATCATGCTTTTGAGAATGAAACTGATGTCAAACAGACACAGATAGCAGAGCTCTTGTTTTTCTCTGTGTGTCTCTACCTTTCAAAGACTATTGCCATGAATAGAAAGCAACTTTCTCCAAAGTTAAGTGACTGTGCGAAACATGGTGTAGTTTTAAATTCTGAATCAAAGAGGAAATATAAATTCTAAGTACATACTGTAACTGTTGAGAAGTTAGTCTTTCTCTTCTGGATGTGCACAGGGGAACCTTGGACAGAGAACGCATGTCTGGAATTTGTCTGTTTGTCTTCATGCTCTTAAAAGTCAGAGGTAGTTTGAATACAGTATATCTTTTAGTTAACTGCTAGTGGAAGGGCCTAAATAGTTGTAGATAATATTTTCTGAATGTTGTATGTTTATTTAAATCATTTGCTTTATACTTCACTGTACAGGTATTTATTTGCTGTATATTTAATCTTACAAAGAGCATTGTTTAATTTTATTTATTCCAAGTAAAAAATTGTATTATTTAATACCAAAAGCTTATAGGTTCATAGATTCGCAGTTAAATACTAGGTAATCATTCTGCAGACAATTGCAAGCCTAGACAAAACCCTATTCAAAAGTTCCATCCAGCCTCAATGAGGGCAAATAAGATGGAAAGAGAATTTGAAGCTCCCCATCCAATTATCTAGGCTTACCTTGGAGGTAGTAAAGGTGGAATTCTGCATGACATGTAATGAAAATTTGTTCCTGAGGTGAGAGATATATTGGGATATGAATCTGGCATACCAGCATGTCTTGTGTATCTGCTCATGAAGATTTGATTTCTTTCAACATGTATTTGAGATAGTATTTGTCCTGTGAAGGAATAGGAAGTTAAAGAGATTTGGATCTTTCATCGCTTGAAAGGCTACACACAGATGTCAACAGAGGAATCTATAAGAGGTAGAGTATAGACAGAGAGCTTCAGATTCCAGTCTATCCTCATAACTAGGATTTTTGAAGTCTTTGTTCTTTTTAGTAATAGATCTCTAGGGTCTTTCAAGCAGTAAGGTAGAGACAAATACGTGTCAAAAGGTGCATTATATTCACAATGGGTCTGATAATATGCAAGTAAAGAGGAAGTAAGACTTCTTTAGATCTATTAGAAATACCTTTGACAATTTGATGAAGCAACTAGAAAGCTTTTCAAACTACTGTGGAAACATGGTGGCCAAATGATAAGCAATTATCAACAAGAGTGTCTAGATCCATTACAATATTGTCTGACTGATAGGGTGAGTCACTTATATGGCATGTGAAAATGTTTTGTTTACCAAACTGAGCTATGTTATATTTTTCACATTTAATTTGAAATCATTATCCTTGCACTAATTTTTAATATGGTCTTACACGTGTAGGAGCAAATTTGAGTTGGTGGAAGATCAAATAACAATATCCGATTTACAGTAATCTTCAAATACAGATAATCAGAGACCAGGAGTGTTATGCTGAAGATGTGGGAAATGAATGTCAAATAGGAAAGGGTCCAACACTGAGTCTTGTGGTATACCACTGATAACTTTTTTGATTTCAGAAGTGTCACCTACAGCACTAACCACGAGTTCTAGCATACAAACCAGTTAGATATAGATCATATAACCTAAGGATTTATATTCACTTTTACAAATCTGTCAGTAACGACTGCATGGAAATAGTGTTAAAAGTCTTGTCCAGGTCCAGATATGTTGCATGCACTGCATAACTACTATCCACTGCAAAGAAATGAGGTTAGAGAAGCAAGATGCTTCTCTAACAAAACTAAATTGATGAGGATCCAAGGTTAAGAGAATTTCACTTTCCATTTTAATGAAGTCTGGGATAATATGTTATATAGCTTTACATATGAGGTTAGTGAGACTAATAGGTCTATAGTTTCCATGGTCATTAGATTGGCCACCTTTGTTTAACAGCATTATGGTGTCTGTTTTGTAGGCATCATTAATGTAAACAATGGAGAGGTTTAGATAAAAGAGGTTAAATAGGGATTCAGATGGATTATGTTTTACGCTGCTAATCAGGCAAACTGGTATATTATCAAGACCAATGGATGAGGTGTTCTTAGGTCTTGAGATGACTGAGAGAACTCAATCCAAAGTAATTAAGTGGGGTGTCTGAGACTGTGGATTCTAAGGAATAGCTATAATTTTGGATGAAGTAAAATATGTACTAGATTTGACAGTTAAGATATTGGCTATTTCTTTTGGGTCACAGTATGCAGTACTGTTGTGGACTAGGTCTGGGCATTGTTGTTCAGTTCTTAACTTCCTGATAGAGTTAAAGAAATATTTGTAGTTATTTTAGTAGCATATAGGCACAGGAAATTTGCTAACTGCCAGAAAAAGTGTGCACAGACTGAGAAAAACATGATTGTTTACAGCTATAAGAAATTAACATCAGCATATTTATATCAAACAGGCTCAAGATGAGAGTAATCATATGCTAATACACAATATCATTAAGAAATTGTTGCATAAAGCCCCTCCTAGATCACAAAGGAAGTTGCTGTATTTTCAAAAATCAGATCTACAAGTTACTTATACGCCAAGGATCCAATGTATATAGCAGATATGATGAGCTTTCATATCTTTAGGATTTTAGGAGCAGAGTAAGGATCTCTTTCTATATGAGCTGGCATGTAACTGGAATATTCTTAGATTACACTTGACGGAAAGACAGAAAATATAATCAGTTTACTGGCAAAAATCAAGATATAAAGTTGCTATAGGAAATTTCCACTAAAGGTTGGCCTAAGGGAAAAGTACCATTCTGAAAGATATACTGCATTCATACACATTTAAAGAAAGGAACAATTTATCTTTCACCTGTTGTTCAGAGCAGACACACTAGCTATGTTTAATCAGCTGAAACAATAGCTGCTGGACAGAATGCTTGTGCTGCATTTTAGGTGGTTATGTGCAAAAAAGAGCATGCAATGTTTTGTTTTGGCCAGGAATGTCAACTCAGCTTGAGCAAATGTTATTTCAGTGAGCTGTATGCAGCTCATATCAAAATTATAATCCAAGGATGTCAATTTCATATTACTTTCCAGGAAGAACATGGGCCAAGGTAGGTATAGATCTCTTCCACCACCTAGGTATAATCTGTTTGATATGTTTTGATTATTATGTTGAAGTATCCAGAAGCTATTAAAATCCATGATACCTCAAGGCAAGGTTTCATTACTGCATTGCCACATGTATTTCCACTGGATAGTGTTCCTGAAGTTGTCATTCTAGGCAATGGCTCCATTATGCAAATGCAGAATTTAAGAGTCTTTTTTCAGAGAAATGGGAGTTCCAACATATTATATGAAGTTCAGGTATGTATAACATAATAGTCAATGTGAAAGAACTCACCAAACTATTAAGTACTTCATGAAAAAAATCACAATGCTTTGTTAGAACTGAGAAATGCTCTACCACAAGGTGTAGAACTATCAACAATAACAATATAATCTCTTACGGGTCATGTGTTGAAATCTAAGTTAGATACTTCTAATACAGTAACTTCAGAGAACAAAGCTCAGGTTCAAGGGAGGCTATAAGTTTGGACGGTACTTACATATTATCGCAACCAGATCTGTCAGTTGAACAGCGGCTGTTTCACGATAGTTTATTGTGTCAGCAAATGTAGTCAAAGTGCATTGGATAGTGTGTGCGTGTCCCGGAAATATGTGTTGCCTTTAGTTTTATTTAAAAATAACAAAGTATTTTGGTCCCTTGCATGGATGCATCACTGCTGTTATCGCAACCACTACTGTTATTTCAAGACCGGGTGCTGCACGCTCGTTTCTCGTGTCAAAAAAAAAAAAACAGATGTGTTTGTGTCCTGCTAGTGTGTCCTACTTGTATTTTATGTAAAAAGCATAGTTCTTTCCTCCTGGGTAGATGTGTCATTGAACAAACCAAGGAATAAGCTGTTGACGTTAACAGAGCAGTAAAGAAGAAATGGCCATGACTGCTCAACTCGAATGCCTCAACCTCGGACCCTGTCTCCTTCACAATGCAAAAGCATCAGTCACACATACTTTGTTATTGCAATGCTTCCTCTAATAGGTAATTTACACATTAGTGAAATTAGAAACCTTAGAAATAAGACCTTGTCTTCGTTCACTTACTATCTAATAACTGTCCTAATGGTCACTCCTTTACCGTTATAATTGTACATTCCTTCGTATGATGGCAGCCATGTTCTTTCAATCATGCATCTGTACTACGTGCAAAACAGGATGAGGAATTTGATGCTTGCTCCTGCTCCTGGTGCATGACCACTGCACTCCGAAAGAAATGTACACTTTAAACACCCGTTTTAAGAATGAGATGCAGTCGTCTCAATACAACTGTGCCAGTTTTGCAACCGCAAAAATCTGGTTGCGATAATACGTAAGTACCGTTTGGACAAATGCATTATTCTGAAAGATAAAACAGAACTTTTTCAAAGTTGCAGGGAGGAAGAAGATAATTGATATCTTGAAGCACAAAACTGCCAAGATCATTTGTGGTCAAGACTTGGGAAGGAAACAGTACAAGTAAAAAGAGAACACCTGATGAAAATTCCATGGCAAGTCTTTTAAGAAATTAAGGAGACAGAGAAGAAGATCAAGTGCTGTCACCTGTTGATGGCGTTCATCTGCCACTAATGTAAATATGTCTCAAAATGTTAACTATTATATATTTGGAAAACAAATTAAAATTCCATTTCATAATACTGACAGTTGTTTTTTTTTTTCCCTAAGGAAATAAATCCAGTCTAATGCCTTTCAGAAATATAAAAAAAGGCTTCATGGTTTCTAATAACATTTAAATAATTTAATGTAATTTTTATAAGAAAAACATGGCATTATTTTAAATTAAGATTGGGTATACAACAAGGTGATGTAATACACAATGCTCTTCCAACCCACTTCAGGAGTTAAATATCCTGATATTTTTAGACATGTTGAATAAGATATTATTTCAATGACCATATTATATGTATCTGTCTCTTTAAATGAAAATATTTTAGAAGCTGCCTGCAGCTAGGTAGGATCCCTGAAAATGTAACTCAATGTACTATACAGAACAGCTTATGCTGACATGGGCAAGGATTGTTTCAAAGGAAATAATGCAGCTCTAAGTTGACAAATAAGCTGATGCTGAAAGAGGTACACACCACATGCTGAGTTCCATTTGCTTAAGAAACATGTATCATGGGAAAGCAAGAACCAATGACCATCCATGTAAGCAATACTTTGAACTGTTTTTCCGATTTATGAAAATTAACCGATAGCACCTACATTTTTGATACGTTTAATCATCAGAAAGATTATCTCACTGTATATATTTTAGCTTAGTATATAAGCAAGGAGTGTATATTGTGCCTTAAAGTGTAAATTCCTTCACATTCCTGCTTGTAATGTTAAGTGTGACATTCTGTCATGCATGTCTATGCAGCTAAGTAACAATTTACACAAATGTCTTATGAATAAATCATGTGTCTGCTTTGTGTACAAGTATCCATGGGTCAAGATTTCTTACCACTGGGGTTATGTTTGAAGGGGAGATACTGGTCAGGTTTAGTAGATGAAAGTTCCATGTGAACCACACAGCAGTTTTAGGCAGAAAAAATAAAAAACAGAAATAAAAATCCACACAGCAGTAGCAGCGCATAAACCTCAATGAACCTCAGGCTAGATAAACCAAGTGAAAGATTTACAAGAAAAAAAGGAAACAGTGGCCACAGACAGACAAAAGACAAATTCTAATGAGCAGTGGACTTATAAGTCTGTTTTAACTAAGTCCAGTATAAATGAACAATTACTTTGTTTTTATGAACTGTTAACTGCGTTACAAGAACTTCTATGAAAAATATTTAGTGGCATAAAGTATGTAGATCTACAAGGAAGATCAGAACTGACAGATTTAAATGTTTTTACCAGCATGCAAATGGTACATTTTAAAGTATTTATGTGCTACCAGGAAATGAAAAGTTAGTGAAATATGCATGGTGTAGTAACAAGTTTTATAGTTTCATAGTTTAGTACTAGGCTATCTGCCCTGAGGCATTTGCAAGCCTAGCCCTAGAGATGTGGCTTTCGCCACCCCATGTAGTGGTACTAAGGTATATAGAATAAATTTAGAATACTGTGCCTTTGTCTAGTACTGACACATTGAAGACCCCCTTACTTATTAAAATTAGTTTACTGTGTCTTGGTTAAGTAGCGATACAGGGGTGACCCCCGGGGTAAACCTACGATCTCCCATCCACTCGTCAAGATTTCTCTTGAAGAGAGTCAGTGAGGGGCTCTGCCTAACATGGACTGGGATTTTGTTCCAGAGTATGGGAAGCCTCTGAGTTATGAATCTGTCCCTCCAGCATGTTCTATTCATGTTTGTACTGAGGTTTAAATCTTTGGCTCTCGTGGTTTTTATGGATTTTGATTTTTTGAGGTGGAGCATGTCCATCAATTCCTGGTTGGACATGGCCTTGTATGTCAGGCACAGATCACCTCTGAGCAGGCGGTATGCTACTGAATAGAGCTGGAGTTTCTTTAGCCTGGCAGCATATGACATATGTTGGAAACCCTTGATCCTCTTGGTGAGGTACTTCTGGGGCCTCTCCAGCTGTTGTAAGTGCCGGGTGAGGTACATACCAAATGGGGCATTGTACTCAATCATGGGTCTGATAAGGGAGGAGTACAGGGGCACGGTGACCTCCTTTGTTCTGGATGTGAACCCCTTCATGATAAGGTGGGCAAGGTAGAAAGTCTTTCTAACCACTTTGGCAACGTGGGTGTCAAATGAAAGGTCACAATCAACTTGGGTCCCCAGGTCTCTGATTACTTTTTCGGTACTAAGTGGGTTACTGTCTATGTGATAATTTGTGGGTATTTTGTTTTTCCCAAAGGGGATGACTATACATTTCTTGGCATTCAGTTTAAGACCGTGATTCCGGCACCAGTTGTCCGTTTCGGTGAGGCCTTTCTGTAGGATGTATGTGTCAGCTGGTGTATCGACTATGGCGCCTAGTTTGTGGTCATCTGCGAACTTTGTCAGCCACAACCCTCCCATGTTTGCTTTCACATCTGAGAAGTAAATGCCGAACAAGAGGGGTCCCAGGACAGAGCCCTGTGGGACACCACTTGTGACTTGCTTTGAGTCTGACATGGCTCCCGCAATCTTGACTTTATGGGTTCTGTTCTTTAGCCAGTTTGCAACCCATCTTGTGACATATGGATTTACTTTTAAGCTGTTTAGCTTTTCTATGATCCCCAAGTGGGGTATTGTGTCGAAGGCTTTGGCCAAGTCCAGGTAGGCTGTATGGACTGCCTTGCCCTCATCAATGGCTCTAGTGACTGTTTCAAAAAAGTCAACCAGGTTCAAAAGGTAGGATCTGCCTTTTACAAAGCTGAACTGGGTGGGATCAAGTGTCTGTAGGTCCCCAATGTCGTTGTTTATGAGTTCCATGATAATTCTTTCCATAGCTTTGCAAACCAGGCTGGTCAAGCTTATGGGGCGGTAGTTTCCAGGGTCTGTAGTGGAACCTCCCTTGTGGAGTGGTACCACTGTTGCTGTACGCCAGTGTTCAGGTACATATCCTGTAGTAAGGCTAAGGTTAAATAACATTTTTATATGCGGGTTTAGCTCCTCTTGGAGTTCACGTATCACGCAGCCGGGGATACCATCAGGTCCCATAGATGCTGTGTTTTTTGCTTTGTTGAGGGCGGTTCTCACCTGGACATCAGAGATGACAGGGAGGTTACATTCAGCTGGGATGAGTATTTCTTCTTTTGGAGGTGAGGGAGGGGAGAAATTTGCACTGAACCTGTCTGCCAGAATGTTGGCAATATCTGTGGGTTCGGTAAATTTTTTGTCATTGTGTACTAACTCTGAGCATATCTGAGTGTTTGAGAGCAGGTTTCTAACATAACTGAAGAATGCCTTGTGGTTATCTTTAGTGTCCTTGGCGATTTTTCTCTCAAAGTTGGCCTTGGATATTTTCATGAGAGAACGTAGCTTTCTACTAGTGCTGATCAGAGATGCCTTCCCTTTATGGGATTTTGCTCTGTCTTGCAGTAGCTTCCTTCTTTTGTTATACAATTTGTTTATGGCTGGGGTCCACCAGACAGGACGCTTTCCTTTGGTGGAGAGGGTCTTGGTTTTATTTGAGATTTCACGATCCATGCATTCTTGGAGATGTCCGTAGAAAGCATTTGTGTAGGATTCAGCATTGTGGGATGTGGTTTCCATTGGCCCTGAGGGCTTAAATGATACCATCTCAGTCTTGAGAAGTGTAAAGTCAGCTTTTGAGAAGTTTTTCACTGTAGTCTTTTGTGCTGGGGGTGGAGGTGGTAAATGTATATCCAGGGTGATTAGTTTGTGGTCAGATCTCACCAGTGAGGGCAATACTTCCGGTGTGGAGCATTTTGTCCCCATGTTTGTGATTATCAGGTCTAGTATATTATCCCCCCTTGTGGGAGAGGTGACTAGCTGTTCCATTGCATTTGAGTTTATGAACTCCAGGAACCCTTGGGCTAGGGTGTTAGGGCTAGAATAGTGCACCCAGTCTATGTTAGGGTAGTTGAAGTCTCCCAATATGATGGTATTTGGTGAGACATTCATATCTTCCAATGTCTTCAGGAAGGCTGAGTGGGGTTCTTGAGATTGGGAGGGTGGTCTGTAACATGCAACCAGTTGTATAGCAGTTTTGCCTATGGTTAGCTGCACCTGGATGGTCTCCAATGCTTCATGAGTTGCCACTAACCTACAGGTGTGGGTATCCTTGATGAATATGGACACTCCCCCTCCCTTTGTGGTTCGGCCCGGGTTTTGGGGCCGAAAAGCATGATACGAGGTAAAGCCTGGTAGTGCTGGGGTGCTCTCAGGAGCCTTGAACCAGGTCTCAGTTACAGTGCAGACATCGATGTTCTCCATACTGAGGAGTGCTTCGAGAGCCTGCATCTTGAGATTTAGACTTCTGGCGTTGAGCAGCATTACCCTTAATTTTTTTCCATTTTTGTTTTCTAAGGAGGTGGGTTCGGTTTGTCTTTTGAGCCTTGCCTAAAAAAGGCACTATGGGGGTGGCAAGAGCCTTAGCCAATATCCAGAAGCCCAGTGGTGACAGGTGCAAGCCGTCCCTTGCGAAGCAGCGTGGCTTGTCCAGCATGTCATCCCAAGCAGACAGACATTGGATCCCCCTAGAATGACACCAGTAATTGAGCCAATTATTAAAGCTGATCATCTTGTCTTTGTATTGTGGCATCATTCTTGGTGAGGGCAGGATGCTGCTCAGGGTCAGGGTCATACCAGCCTGGGCTACATAATCAACAAGATTCTGTACAGAATGAATAATGTGAAACATGCCATAAAGGATGTTGCTTGTTATTTGTCACGGTCCTAATAAATCAACACAGACAACCAAAGACATTTGACGACCTGTATTGTAATGAAAATGAATAACGAACATCAAACTTTATTGAGCCACACAAATTTAACATTGCAACAAATAGAATAGTAAACATAAGGGCAGCACACCCGCTCACCCTTGGATAAGCAGCGTCCCCCACTTGCTCACTTATCAAAGTAATCATGAAGGCAGCGTCCCCACTCACCTTAATATCATCAATTCCATAATTCCATTCCAAGTCATCCACCATCAATTCCAAATATCCTACTGAGGGGGACAGAAGAGGGTCAAGCCTGACCCTCTTCTCCGCCCACCAGTCCAAAGGGCTGTCCCCCTCAGACCATACCACTTTTCAATAGATCCTCCACCTTCATGCCCAGGTTAAGATTAAATAAATCAAACCCAAATTTATTGAGATGAACTCCATCCGACCTATACCATACAGGGTCCCTGCTTTCAAACTCCACATGCCGTATCGTATGCACCCCAATGTCCTTCAAACATTTCGCCAATGTAAAATTTACATACCTCCTAGACCTCTCCACCACTACAAAATTCCTTGCCTTTCTCCACACCAACCATGGAATAATCTCAGACAATATCAAAACCAAAGACAGAAACATCCTCCTCAATGCTAACACAGCCTCACAAATAAGATGTACCAACTGCCTTTTTGGAAACTTGCCTAAATCATTCCCCACTAATTAATCAACAACAACTTTGGCAGCCCCCATTGTCTCTGTAACCCAATAAATACCTGCAATATCCTGCTCCACATCAACCCTCTAACACCATGCCAGATGACCTTCCATCCGAAACAGTCCAGCCCCAAATTCATTCCGTTGCGTCTAATTGCTGCATGCCTAGCTGCCCAAAAGATGAAAGAATGCCCCAAGATGATGATCCTTCTGCTACCTAAAAAAAAAAAAAACTTGTAAACAAATCCTACCACAAAGCTACTTAATATAAGACAAAAAGGCATTGGAAGACCACCTTCCCACCCTCTTGATGACTTCTATAGAACTTCCTTCCTTTGCTAAGTCTGATGCCCTACCCATCCTAAAAGAATGAGAAGAAAACATATCCCCTTCTAAACCAACACTACAAAGAGCCCCCCTCATAATCAAATTCAGTTTCTCACCCATCAAGTCTTTACCTCCTACTGAAGTAAAAACCACTCTACCCCTCTGGACCTCCCACAATCTCTTCCCCCACATCACAGGGCATCTCCAACTTACCTCAGTCGCTTCCAATACCATCAGGGCCCCATATCTCTCCTGATCCATCTTTGAAGACTGCAGCCGAATGTGCACCGCCCTAGGAGACATCAACACATTCTCCCATAGTAACGAACCCAATAACTTGGACACTTTAAATGCCCCACAGTACATCCACACACAGACCATGCTCCACACCACATACTCCTCCAAGGATCCACACACCTTACCTAAACACTATAGCAACCTGCTTAAGATCTCCTTCATCACTGGCCATCTCCTATCTATGACCCCACCTTCAACTCTGCCCCAACTCTTTAATACTCGACTCACCACCCAGGACCTAGTCCAATCCTGCAATCCAGCCAAACTAATAAAAGCAGCAATGGCTGCCAACACCACCCTCACTGTCCTATCTGCCCTGACCTGTTCCCTCAACATGGCCAAGTAACCCAACAACAAAACCTCTGACCGCTGACACTCCTCATCTGGTAACTACCTCAAGAACTGGTCAAAATGAAATAAAGCCCTACCATACGCTCTTCTCGTAGACACTGCCCATGACTGCTGCACCAACCTGCCAACTCCTATAGACCAATCTGCCAAATGTCCTCTAGAACAATTGTCGGATGCAATGCCGCTGTTGGGACCACCTGCCAAAATCTGCAAAACTGAAAATGAGACAAGCTATCAGCTATCTCATTCTTAACTCCAGACATGCAATGCTGTGAAGGAAAAGTTAATCATCAAACTCTGCAATACCAGTTTCCTCAGAACAAGTAACAAATGAAGAGATTTAGCCATCTTAACCTGCAACACCCTCACCACTGCAGCATTGTCTGAATAAAAAGTCATCCTCCTACCTTTTAAACGATCCTACCAAACCACCGAAGCCATCCAAATAGGCATCAATTCCAAAAAGGCGACATCCAGTTTCCATTCTTCTGACCAATGCTCGGCCAAGGGGCCAAAAAACATTGGCCTGCAAAGTAAGCTCCCATCCCAGACATCCAGCTGCATCAGTAAATGACTGTATCTCCCATTGCTCTACCCAGTCCGACTGCCAGAATGAAATCCCATTAAACTGTTCCAAAAATTTCATCCACAACTCTATATCCACTTGTACTGGCTTAGTGACCCGCACTCTGTGGTGCTTACTCCTCCATCCTTTCAACAGAAATGTTACAGACTGGCAAAACGTGCACCCCAGATGCCCAGCCCTACAAGCAAAATTCATCAAACCCAACAATTCCATAGCCTCTCTCACCCGAACCATGGACTTCACCCAACAGATTTTCTCCTGCAGCTGAACCAACTTGGCCTGCGGTAAACAAAATAGGCCTTGTCCTACATCTACTGTCAAACCCAAAAAAATCCAACACCTTTGCAGGACCCTCTAACTTGTGCTTAGCCAAAGGAACTCTGAGGGACTCACACATCCCCACAAATTCACACAAAGCTGCTTGCGCCTTATCCCGTCCATCACCCACCGACAAAAAAAATCATCTAAATAGTGAACTGCTTGCTGATCCCCCACCCTCTGCTGCCAAATCCAATGGAGTGCTGAACCAAACTTTTCAAACGTGGAACATGCTACTGCACATCCCATAGGCATAGCAGTGTCAAAATGAAAATTTTCCCCAACCACCATGCCCAACAAAGGCCAATTCTCCTCCCGCACCGGCAACAAATGAAAAGCCGACTCAATATCTACTTTAACTAACCAATGATCCTCAAAACTCCTGATAATTCAGACCACATCATCCAATGATGAATACGTGACCTTAACCTATGCACTGGGTATGAAGTCATTCACAGACTTACCCTCAGGGTATGACAAATAATGAATCAAATGAAATTCACCTTGCTTTTTCTTAGGAACCAAACCTAACGGTGACACTTTAAAGTTAGAAAACGGAGGACAACTAAATGGACACAACAATCTCCCTGCCTGATACTCCTTGTCAGTCAACTCCTGAAAATCCCCCTCCCCTTTACAGACTTCAAGTTTTTTCCCACCATACCATCCCCCACCAACATGGACTTAATTTTAAAAATCCCTTGAAAAACCCTCAATTAATTCCCCTGCCACACTTGGCAGGGGATAATGGGAACAACTCCAAAATCTGGACCTTAATAGGGGAATGAGTCCCTCGATTGCCCCCTAACTCCATGAAAGGACTCCCCCCTTTGCACCTGAAAGATACCCCAGCCTCGCCCACCTACCCATGCCAGTCAAGAACCAACCCAACCTCTAGGACTTGCAGAATAAGATGTCTGCCCCCCAGCAAGGCCCACATAATGTAGCAGCATGAGCTCCCATAGCTCCCATACACCTAGAGCAAATATGTGAAAATTTACAACCTACCCAAAAACACTTCCCTGCATTAAATGCCCAACATATTCCAGCACCCCCCTCCGATGGCTGAGCCAATCTACTACTCCCTGTACCCATGTCCATCATGGTAGAAAGCCAAATGTCCGGGTGTCTAACCTCCCACCGCATGGATTTATCCACCACTTTCCGCTTACAAAACTTCTGATCATACCAAAACCATGCATAGCCTGGCCACAACCTCTGTGCTTCCCTGATAGTCAAAAAATAGGCCAGAAGAGGAAGAGCCAGTGAAGTATCCCTCTCCAACCAAACCGCAATGTAGTATATAAAACCAAGGAACCAGTTATCCCATGACCTGGGCCTAAACCTACCTACCCTTCTGCGACCTATGGCCGCCAATGCTGCCAAAAGGTCCTTCTCATTAGCTGACTCTACCTCTGTCAACCGTTGCACCCCATCAGCATCAAGCAATTCAAAAATATCAACAAATTCCCCTTTCCAAATCTTCTCCTTCACCACCAAAGATATGTGGGGAGTCAAAACAATGGGAGCCCCTTCCTGCCGTAAGGCCTGCGTTGCCAACCAATCCCCTGGCCGTGACCCAAAAGCAGACCCCACAACATCCAAGTCAGACCCCAAATCCAGATCAAGCAATGATAGAGTATTATCAAAAACCCCTTCACAATCAACCAACACCTCTAAACCCCTACCCGCTAGCTCACCTTAGAACCCCTCACTGCACCCTGACATCCCTACTGTAGCTGCCACTATATCGTCACTCCCCATCAGACCTGATAAAGAATTACCTGCAGAAGATGAAGGGGCCACCAGTGGTGTCCCAACCTCCATTGCCACATCCTCCGATGCTGACTGTCTGGCTTTCTTCGCCCTCGACCCCTGGGTTGTAGCCACTGTCTGCCTCTTCTGCTGATATTTCACATCCTGACCACTAGTTGATGGAACTTCAGTAGAAATGTCCTTGAAGAAGTCCTCAGCCTGTGCCACAATACTGGCCCACCTCTGTCTCAACCCTTCAGCCATGATAACCTAAAAAAAACAAAAGAGAAATTGTTGTTAAAACAACCTTTTAAAGAAATGCATGCTAGCACCAACCAGTACCTGCAGACAAATAGCACACATAATTACTAAAATCCTTATGCCTATCACCTCTCCTAAACTGTTACCCTCAACTACTTAATCCTCCCTACCTACCTTCTGTAAGTCAGCCCAAGAAAAAAAAATGTGACTGTCTTGGGACTTGAACCATGCACCTCTGCATGTCACTGCAATCCCATGCATCTAACAGCTAGTTACTTCTACCACCTAATGCCAGTCACCCCAGACTATGCCATCTAATCTGCTATTTATTCATTATACACATAGCCTGCCCATACAGACTAGCTATTTCACATGCATACTCTTCTGCTGCTTTTCCTTACTTTCTTTTTATAATAAAGAAGGCAATCCGTGATTGCCGACACTACCACCCATGCATGCACTATCTGCTCAAACGCGGAAAGCCACACAGCTTAACTGCATCCCAGAAACCACTAACCACCAGAGAGAAAGCATCCAAAAGAGACCGGAACACTCCCCCAAGACCCGGGGACATACCACTAGCCACCAGGGCACAAAAAAAACATCACGCAAACCTCCCAAAGCTGCGACTAGCCACCAGGTAAAGAAAAAACAATGGAACCATCTGAAAACCTCTCAAAGCCGCCACTTACCACCAGGAAACCAAAACCATCCACACAAACCTCACATAGCCACCATTAGACACCAGGGAACCAAACCATGCACACAAACCTCACAAAGCCATCATTAGACACCAAGGAACCTTACAAACCCGACACTAGATCCCAGGGAAACCAAAACCATCCACACAAACCTCACAAAGCTGTCACTAGATCCCAGGGAAACCAAAACCATTCACACATCCTCTCAAAGCCACCACTAACCACCAGAGAACAGAAACCATCCAGTCAAACCCTACAAAGCTAACACTAACAACCACCAGTGAAAACCATCCAGACAAAACCCACACAGACACTGCAGCCACCAGGGACAGAAATCAACCATTACCATCCCCTACCCCCACCATCAGTACTTACCTGCTGCACTCGAGAAAGCATTTTTTTCATAGGTTCATAGGTTCATAGGTTCATACTAGGCTATCTGCCCTAGGGCATTTATAAGCCTAGCCAGAGTTGTGTGGCTTTCACCACCCCTTAGGTTGAAGAATACTATACCCATTAGTTTGCTGTGCCTCTGTCCAGCAGTGATACAGAGATGATCCCCGGGGTAAACCTACGATCTCCCATCCACTGGTCAAGATTCCTCTTAAGAGACCACAATAGCGCTACTGCACATGAGCACCCAGCTGCAACTGGTAGTACAAGCCCGTGAATAACCACTACATCACCAAGGACAGAAACAGCCATTAAAACCCGCCGCAACCAAGCAAAAACCACTAGACCACCATGAAACAACTTAACACAACAAAAGATACAAAAAAAATGACAAATAAACCACTAAACCACCAGGAAACCCAATAAGATGAGGAAACGTAGAAGGAGGCAAATCCGATCAAGCAATGAGAGACATAACCACTAAACCACCATGGACACAAATACCTAAATGTCTCTACACTGCATGCAAGTCTACACTACATATCTACACAATACTGCCATATGCCCTTTACATCACCCACCATAATTCCCACCAAAAAAAAGATAGATAGATAGATAGATAGATAGATAGATAGATAGATAGATAGATAGATAGATAGATACAAATAACCCATACTGTACTCAGCTCACTGACTAGCACTACCCAAGGCCTACCTTACTAACACCTCAGGTCATCAGGACGTGATCCTGTTTCAACAATACCACACCAAAATGTGCTTACTCATACCAGTTTCCCTTACAAAACCCCCTAAGACCCACCCCTATGCCTTACCTCACTTCCTCTCCCAGCTCCCAACCTAATTAGCTCTTTCCTACCCACTCCCTACCCTCACAACCTAACATACCTATCTTCCTACATCCAAGCCCCCCCCCCCAACTCTATTCATACCAAGGTCATCCTGTGACAAATTTATCAGTTCCAAACTTCACTTCCTGAGATAAGTGAACTGCATTAACTGTGCATTCTGAGTTACAAGTTTATTTAGTAACCTAGCATCCTTCAGATCTTCAAACAAGTAAGAAAGAAGCCAGGGCATATTTTAGAGAAGCTAAGCAAAATATGGTTTTAAAATTATAAAACTGACAGGAGAGGCCATGAGTTCTAAAACTTGATGATGTAGATTAATATTCTTGGAAAGATTGTTGAGAAAGTTGATCATTGAGAAAGTAATACTACAAGTTGTCCAGTATTTGAACAATGTAGCAACAATAACTATCTCCATAAAAGCTAGATATTTCAAACTGACTGAAAAAGTCTTGCTTTTATTTAAAATATAACACCACTACACTATAATGGTTCCTAGAAGAAAAGTAACTGTTTTACCATTGCATTACTTGTGACTTTCACAAGTAACAGATATCTGCTTTATGACCTTACCAGAAACAAATTGAGTTTTAATAATATGTTCCCACAATGGACTGA
Organism: Protopterus annectens; assembly: GCF_019279795.1. Lineage (NCBI taxonomy): Eukaryota > Metazoa > Chordata > Ceratodontiformes > Protopteridae > Protopterus > Protopterus annectens. Next base: position 882,592,257 of record NC_056727.1, on the reverse strand, counting down.
CAAAGTACTGCTTACTGTTCAGTAATCTGATTACTCACTGAAGCCAGGATCTACACAAAAAATATGCATGAAAAGAAAAAACTGAGTCACCATGTCCTTGAACAGAGACTAATGCTGTAGAATAAGGCAGGACATTGTTATGTAAAATAGAAAAACAGCTTCCTACTTTATATCTGACTTTACTTTTAGCTACAAAGTCACCATTGCAAACATAAGACTTCTACAGTAAAAGAAGGAGAGATAGAAAGAGAAAAAAGACTAACAATCTGAGCAGTAAGTATGCCTGTTTTACAACATTTAAATGCATGCAAACAGAGAACTAACAAGAAACACTGTTGAATGCAGATGGATTGAAAAAGAGAAATCAGATTTTTTTGTTTTTTGTTTACAATTACAGATAAAATACATTCTATGTAATGAAAAGAGAAGCAAAAGGAAAACAGACATAAAACATCTGTCTAAACTACATAATTAAGTATGCCTTCACAATAACTAAAGAGCCAATCCTTTTGGACTAATAATTATAAATGTATCAAATATTTTCCTAGACTGAGTTTGATACCAAAGAAACAAGAATAAGGTACTGTATTTAAAAATGTATAATCAACAATTGAGGATACTTTTTTTTTTGCAAAGAGAAACAAGATAGGTTTCAGTTATATTAAAACTGTTGTACGTTATAGTCATTTGTGAAACTTAGACAAACAAATCCCAGGCACTGCCTTCAGTACTTGCACTGTGTTGGCAATTTGCCAATGAACATAAGAATTACTCCTTTTTAATGTTTCACAAGAAAAAAAAATGTTATTTGGTTTCTTTAAGAACAAAGTAGAAAACTATTCTATGCAGTCTACCTAAATGAGAAAAGAGTTCAGGAAAGTATGTTTCTGTGCTGATACCTCTACTTATTTCCATGGCATTGCTTCTCAAACTTGTCTTTTCAGTTTACTTCTCCTGCACACTGCTGTATAACTATCACTTCCAACAAAACATGTTGTTTGAATACTTTTTTCCACAGTCTAACCTTTTAAAAGGATGCTCTCACAAATGGCTTTCTCTTTGTTTTCCTTCCACTTTCATTGTCTTGAACCATTGTTGTAATCATGTTTTAGAATTTATTCATAACTTAACAAAAACGTATCTATTGATATGTACTGTTGCCTTTTCTAAAACCATCTTTACATTTTACTATGTGTTCTATTTGCATTCATTCTGCTGAATTGCCTAAAGTCATAATAAATTTGCTTATCTGCTTTTTGTACCTTTTGTGCATGTACTATACTTGGAGAATTTCTCCCAGGGTCTTAGCTGAGAAGGGGCAACTTACACCCTGATGGACAATCCTAGTAAACAAATGCAAATATATAAATGAATACATAAATAAATACACTAAGTTAGCAACAGCCAAATACATAGCTGAATAAGGGACTGTGTAATCAATAGGCAATGTGAACATATTTAAAAGATTAATCACAGAAATAGGGTTAATTGGAAGAAGGTGAGGTTACCCATTATTCATAAAGAAAGTATGGCTATAGGAATTAATAAGGTAGAACAACAGCTTTGCCATGATGTGATGACCGTGCCCTGGCCCAGCAATCAAGGAGCCTCAATCCTCACCACTAACACCAGGGAGGTCGTCTCATAGAAGAGGAAAAGATAACTAATACACAGTAAAGTACAATTTCCCTTAAGTGCACACAGCGATCACAGTCAGTCTGGGGCTGGTTGCTCCCTTGCACATCAGGTCCCCAATAAGACTCCCCATTGGCGCATCTATAAGGTCTAGGTCTCAGCCTAGCTGGGCAAGCTAAAACCTCCAGTACCCTCTCTGTCCAACCAGTGCTTTGTGTCCCTGCCAAGTAGCTGACACAACACACACACACTTTGAGATAAGTATGTATACATCTTCACAGACACTCCTGGGAAAGGCTGACACAGAATCTCCAGCTGTGCCCCTTTACCCAGACCATACGGTAGTAATTACCGCCACCACCCAACTAATAATATCAGCTACTAAAAGGCCCTTAAAAAGGTGTCCAGTTATTACTGTGCAATATTATAATCCAATGGTAGTATGACTAACAGTCAAGGCTTACTTTACAGTGGCCTATTACAATAACCTCTATAAATATGCAATGTACTCTAGAGCTTATCTCTACACAAACCAGCCACAGGTAGAAGGTTTTAAAAATATTTAATAATAAATAATTAAAACACAAGACAAAACTACTACACCACAGAGATATCTAAGAGTTCAGAGATCACACAGAAACTTAAAATAATACAGTAGGACAGGTCTGATTTCAAAGAAAAATACCTAATTAATCTTTACCAGCTTTAACTATTCCTACAAGAAATCACAGTGCTAAAACATACATGTGAGCATAAGGCGGAGTGCTGATAAGTTGGATATCAAGATCAAAATGCCCCCAGTCTCTTGTGAGAAATAGTATTTAAACATTACTAACAAACATGTCTCTAAGGCCCTCCCAAATTACATAATTTTTGACACTTAGGTTTTCCCAGTATTCATATTGCATCATCTTTACACCTGGTCTGAGTTCCCAGGCCACAAACTGCATTATTTAGCAATCTAACACCTGTTCAGAAACTTACAAGAATACAAGGCATTTCGCATGTATATTCTAAAGAAACCAGAGCAATAAAGCACATTCCACATCAAAATTCTAGTCATAAACTTTAACCTTAGAACAATGGGCATGAAGCCTTCATCCAGCCGCACTGGAGCCGAATTCTAACATGAAAGGGTCACAACATGCTTTACTAGGCCAGTAGAGTGCAATGTTGTCATATATTTTGCAGTCCCACATTTCACAGTATTCTTTTGCACTAAGAAAAAACATGCCTGTATTTTACATTTATTTACAAATGCCAGAATTATATATCAAATTCTATTTGACTAGGCTGGCAGCCTTCGCCCATCTCTCCCCAGTCGTCACACATGAATTCACAACTAGTCAAATTTTTAATGTTCACAGGGTGATGGTTCCAGGTGGCTAGATTTTTTTTTCAGTCACTGTGATGATTGTAGGCCATAGTGCTGTGACCTCGATGGATAGATCATTAATAATTTTTGAGGGCAGCCAAAGTAATAAATTTACAGATTCCATTGAGGATTGTTTGTAATAAATTGGTATTCTGGGTAGAATTGAGGGCAGTAACTGGGAGATATTTAGTATTAAATATAGATAGATAGATAGATAGCTATATATATATATATATATATATATATATATATATATATATATATATATATATATATATATATATATATATATATATATATATATATATTTATATATATATAAATATGTATATGTATATAGATACATGTCAATACCCAGTCTTAAATATTAGCAGATTTATGCTGTTTTCCTTGCTTCCCTGGTAAGGTGGTCACAATATTTTTAGTTAATCTTGAGTTGCACAAGCTCATTATTCATGCATAGTTCCACATGGGGCTTAAATGACAAATAGGATCTTTTCAGACACCCAGGTAAATAAAAAAAATCTACTGGGATAGTTCAACACTGAGGGTATCAGTCAGCTATATTATTCTAATTTCCATCAGTTTTCTAGAACAGCCAAAGTTTATTTGCTTGAATTCAGTCCCATAGCTTATTAAATTCCATTTGAATTTCCTTGTAAATTCTAACCAGGGAGGGTCCTGAGTAAATCAAAACTAGATAATCAGCATACAAGTTATACAGGGACTACTTAGATTTTGGGGAGCATGATATTAAAAAAAAGAAAACAAAGACTGGAACTATTATGGTACACTAGAGAACCCCCACTTTGAAATTCCAACACAAGATTGCATAGGGTCAACTCTTACCTGTAAAGTCCTGCCCACTAGGTAGCTCTGGAAGCACTAGATAGAGCCATCCCCAAAACCTATACACCTAAGTCTGGAAAAACATAGGTTGTGATCTACAAATTTAAAGACCCCCTTTAACCCATGAAAATGGCCCCAGTTTATTGGTTCTTTTTTATTAGAGAGAATATATAATGCATCACACAATAAATGGAGCCATAGTATTAAAACCATTTTGAAATCCATATTAAGCATGGTCTAGCATATCATGATTATTAACATGGTTGAAACTCGTGCATATTTTTTTTTCTGAACTGTTGGCAATTGTGTTAGGATTTGCATTAGGTCTATAATCCTGGAGGAAGGAAGGGCATGTCACTTTGGCCAGATAAATAATAGTTACATGTTTGAAATGGAGGGTGTTATTCCAATGGTTAGAAAAATGTTAAGGGGATGATGTCATGAATTAACACTGTTCGGTTCCTGGCTGTTCATGCAGTCACTGTAAGTCTGGGGTGTAATTCAACAGCACTCAATGGATGTTAAATTCTCTTAAAAAAGAGGCCATATGATATCTTTTAATGCTAATTTGAGTTGTACATTTCTTCTGACTGCCAGTTATATGGCACTGTGAGGTACTCTAACAACCTTTAAAGCGGTTAGCTGGTTTCTGACACTGCTCCCATGTGGCTTATATCTGTATAGCATAAGATGTATTAATGGAATCCTGATGTATGGTTGCGTCATTGGTGATCAAATAATCTACATGGCAAATGGTACTGGCTGAATACCATATTGGTTTTAGCCAATGTTTCCATCATGTTAGCTGTGGTTTGGTTCACCAAAATGACACATATGCTGCAAGCACACTTGATCCCTAGGCCAGCTGTCCACCACAAACTGTAAAGTACATTCTGATGAGGTTTGGTCATGTCAAGGGAATGTCATGTTTTTATAGTGCTCACAGTCATTGAAGACTATAATTCAGCCATGTATGTCTGTGAGCCATAGCCTGCAAGACCAACCAGTAGTTCAGGATATATCCATTGCCACACCTAGCACCACTGTAGGCCTTCAGATCCCTGCAAAATAGTTAGTTCACCTAAAGCAGCACCCACTGTTCCACACATAACATCAGTCATTCTTAATACAGACCATGTAGTGTATAGGAGTTAGCAAGTTAGGCTGGTGCATGGCAAGAGCACTTATTAGACCCAAAATCAGAAAAAAGGCCAGCACCAAGGAAGGTTCAAAAGTAGTTTAATAAAACTGAAACTAGACCGGTTTCAGCAGCAAGGCTTTCATCAGTAGTATAGTCAGCAAAAAGCACTTAGTCATCATCTTATATAATGTTCTTTAAGTCATCTATATGACATCACTTCCTGATAAGTCAAAAATGCAAACAAGGCAAAAGTAATTGAAAAATACAATCAAGGCAAAAGTAATTGAAAAATACATAGTTCAGTAAACAAAAAAGTTTGCCTGAGTTGCATGCAAATCTCCAGATTATAATGAAAAAATCCAAAGAGACACAGTATACTGGTATATCAATGATAATAAACAAACTTAATAAAAAACATACAATAAAGGGTAAATGCCCAAAAATAAACCCGAAACAAAAGTCAGGTTATAAGAATTCTGGTGTTGAATACCAGCCACAGTATCCTAAAATGAGCTGAAATGCAAAAACCTAAGCAATGCAACCTAATAAGAAATAAGTACATATACGTAATGCAAGTGATGGTTAATTACAAATTATAATTTATCATTTAATCCAGGAGGGAAAAGCCCCCCAAGTTTAATGATCCACCTTTTTTCTTTGGTATTTAGGATATCATGCCAACCTGTTTTAAAAGATCGATTCCCTATGATATGATCAATGATGGTGAATGTAAATTTGGCAGTGGGATGTTTGATAACATGTCTATATAGTGCATTAGTTAATCTTCTGTTTCTAATGTCACCAAGGTGTTCAGAGATCCTGACATGAAACTGTCTAGACGTTTGGCCAATATAAAATGCATGACATGTACATGTGGCAAGATAAATAATCCAGTCTGAACTGCAGTTACCAAAAAACTGTATGTCGCATATTTGTCCAGTGTTCCTACTAGTGAAAGAAGTAGTTTTGAAAATATAGTTACAAAAACTGCAATGTCCACATGGATAAATGCCTGAAAGTTTATCTCCAGTAAGTGTTCTTGAGTTGGAGTGTGATCCATGACCCTGGTTTTTTATAGTGTGAAAATAGATTCCCTAAAGTTTTGCCTTTCCTATAGGAAAAATAACATCGTTCTCCGAGATAATCTTCCAACAATGGATGAGAATTCAATATATTCCAGTGAGTATTAATAATATTTACTAAATTGGCACTATTCCTGCCATAAGTGGTGACAAATCTACATACATCTGATTCCTCATTATGAGTTTAGTATTGTATTGGAGAAGAGAATCCCTGGATTTAGCATTACTAAATTGGACTGCTGACTCAATAGTACGAGTGGAATAACCTCTGGACAAAAATCTCTTGGATAGATCCATTTGATGACTCTGAAGATCATCCAATGAGGAACAAATCCTTTTCATCCGCACAAACTGTGATTTCGGTATGTTCCGAATAATATGTTTCGGATGAAAACTATCAGCATGTAGAAGGGTATTATATTGTGAGAATTTTCTGTGTACGGACGTTCTAAGAGTGTTATCCTCCTGTCGAATTAAATTGACATCCAAATAACTCATTGCACTCCTATTATATTCCACAGTGAATTCGATACCCCAGATGTTCCCATTCAAATGTTGAATAAATTCCTGGAGGTATTCCTCACCTCCTTTCCATATAAGCCAACAGTCATCCAGGTATCTTCTCCATATATCAATCTCAGGTAGATATATGTTGTGCAAAGGGTCATATAAAATCATATCTTCCATGTAGCCCATAAAAGATCAGCATAGATGGGTGCAAAGGATGCACCCATGGCCATCCTGTAGTTGCCAATAGCAGTTTTGTTGGATATCTAAAACCTTTTTAGTTAGATTGTGTTCAGCCATACTCAACATTAAGGTGTTCATCCCTGGGGGGTATAAATTGGTTTTAATTAGCCAGTATTCCAAGGCATTAATACCGCCCAATGAGGGATGCTGGTATAAAGCGAGGATACATCAAGGGTACACATAAGCCATTCAGGGTCCAATTGAGACTCGAGACTATCTGCAAAAATTCAGTCGTGTCCTTGATTCTTGCTCTAACACATGTTAACAGTGGTTTCAGTTTTTCAGTTAGAAAACAGACAAGGGTTCAGTGAGTGACCCAATGCCAGATACAATCGGTCTGCCTGGTGGCTGATCAATGGACTTATGAATCTTAGGAAGTAGATAAAGTTGTTGTTTCATAGGATCCTTAACCGTCAAATGAGTTTTGGTTTTATCAGAGATAATTCCAGATTCTACAGCCTTTTCCAAAAATTCATTAATTTCCAAGGCAAAACCTGGAGTAGGATCAATCTCCATCTTCATGTAATGATGATGGTTGGAAAGTTGTCTAAGACCTTCATTCACATAATACTCAGTATCCATCACCACCACCGCACCCCCTTTGTCGGCAGAAATAATAACAATATCCGTATTGTTTCTGAGTTGTGTGAGTGCTATTTGTTCCTTCCTAGACATGTTATGCTTTATAGTGTCAACAGAACCCAAATTGAAGTGTATATCCTTTATAACCGCCTGCTGGAAAACAGCAACATGTTTATCCATGGAGGGTTAAATGTAGATTTGTGAAATCTAAAATCAGATGATCTTTGAGCATTGTCAGTTTGATCTTGTTGTTGAAAAATAATTTCAAGTTAATTTTCCTACAAAAATCCATTGTATCAGAAACCAAAATACTTTCATCAGTGAAAAACCAGGTATGAAACCAAGGCCTTTATTAAGAAGGGAATATTGATCATCAGTCAAAATATGACTTGAAATATTTAAAACATTAGTACATGAATGATTTACTTCACTATCGACATGAAGAGCTCTTCTAAGTTTTTGACCTCTGTGTTTCCTTCCTGCCCTGTGTTTTTCCCTAAAGGGACCTCAGTCCTTCGACCCCTTTTAGCATTTGGAGAATCACCAATATTAGGTGTCTCAGTATCAGTAGTCGAAGAATCCTCACCAGAGGTAATAAAGCTAGGCCCAGTCTTTTTAAAATAGACCTTGGTCTTTTTATGATAAATGAAGCATTCTTGGTACCATGAGCAAACCTCACACCCCTTTGTGAATCAAATTGTTTGCCCCTATCATAATCTTCCTTATCCCGGCAAATTTATGCAATTTCTTTTCTTAAGGTTATTTTCCAAAATAGAGATTTCTTTAGATAATTTGCCAAGACAACCCTGAAAACTAGCCTCATGTTCAAACCGTTTCAGGTTGTTACATGTTTTTCTACTTCAATAATATTACTCTGTATTGTTCTCTCATAGAAAGAGGCCAAAATATTAACTCTAATCATGGCAGCCTCCTGTTGTGCTTGTTGCCAATCTTTCAACAGAGTTTCATCTGGTGTGCCCACTAGTGGTTGGATTTTACATCTCAATCCTCTAGGGGATATATTCTGTATTTGGTAAGCTTTAAACAATTTACTGTGCCAAATGTTTGTTCTAAGCATCTTAATTTGTTTACCTAATTGAAAGAATAAGTTTTCGCAACCGTCAACTGGATCCATGATTACCAAATCCACCTTTTCTGTATGTTCAGTTCCTATGCCAAAAATTTTTAAGTCATCCTTGTCGGAGCATAAACCAGATAACAATTTACTGAGATCCATGACAATAAGTTGCAATGAACCAGAGGAAGAAGATATAAAAAATAATAAAAATGAACCCTGAAAAGATTCTTTTATTCTTAAGGGTTGAATTGGCAAATCACGAATAAGTCCAAAACAGAAAATCACAATCAGAGTCACAAAGAAGTTGAAGCTAGAATAAATGGCAAATGTAACCCTATATATAGGGGAATAATTAACCCTAGCACCTAGGCAAAAATGCTATACAGACCAAAAAGTCAAAGGCCTGTAATGTCTAAAATGCAATGTTCTGAGTAATGCACAACCTACAGTTGTTCAGAGGTGGCTAAATCCATATGGAGTATACCAATATGTAATGAATTTAAGCCAGACACACTTATGCACCTTATTTAAATCAGATAACAATATTAAGAAATCAATAATTGTTCAATACAGTCCTCAGATGAAATTGTTATCAAAGGTATAAATGTACAGATGATTATTGTCAGCACTGTATACCCAGCAATTATTCCAAAAGAAGACCTGAGTGCAACACTGGGCAAACAAAACAAAAGCCCTCAAGATATGTGACCAATATTGACTCAAATGTGAAACAAAACATGAATCAGTAGGAACATAGGAATGAACAGATATAAGCAATAATATTGTATCAACCTAGTGTATATAACAATGGCTAGTTCATCATAATCAAATGAAATAAAATAAAATTATGCACATATTACAAACTGAGCACCCATACATGAAATGTCCTTGAAAAAATAGCAATGTTGTATTGTGCTACAACAGTACTCAGAAATCCAGTATAAAAAAGAAAACGACTGGGCAAAATAATATGAAATATACACGTGTTATAAACTAAGAACACATACATGAAAAGTCCTGAAAAAATGGCACTGTTATATTGTGCTACAACAGTTCTCTAAAGTCCAGTGTTCAAGAAAAAACGACTTAACAACACCATCCAGACAGTTAAATGATTGTCACAGAAAAATTCTTCATTATGGTGAACTAGCCATTGTTATATACACTAGGTTGATACAATATTATTGCTTATATCTGTTCATTCCTATGTTCCTACTGATTCATGTTTTGTTTCACATTTGAGTCAATATTGGTCACATATCTTGAGGGCTTTTGTTTTGTTTGCCCAGTGTTGCACTCAGGTCTTCTTTTGGAATAATTGCTGGGTATACAGTGCTGACAATAATCATCTGTACATTTATACCTTTGATAACAATTTCATCTGAGGACTGTATTGAACAATTATTGATTTCTTAATATTGTTATCTGATTTAAATAAGGTGCATAAGTGTGTCTGGCTTGAATTCATTACATATTGGTATACTCCATATGGATTTAGCCACCTCTAAACAACTGTAGGTTGTGCATTACTCAGAACATTGCATTTTAGACATTACAGGCCTTTGACTTTTGGTCTGTATAGCATTTTGCCTAGGTGCTAGGGTTAATTATTCCCTATATATAGGGTTACATTTGCCATTTATTCTGGCTTCAACTTCTTTGTGACTCTGATTGTGATTTTCTGTTTTGGACTTATTCGTGATTTGCCAATTCAACCCTTAAGAATAAAAGAATCTTTTCAGGGTTCATTTTTATTATTTTTTTATCTTCTTCCTCCGGTTCATTGCAACTTATTGTCATGGATCTCAGTAAATTGTTATCTGGTTTATGCTCCGATAAGGATGACTTAAAAATTTTGGCATAGGAACTGAACATACAAAAAAGGTGGATTTGGTAATCATGGATCCAGTTGACGGTTGCGAAAACTTATTCTTTCAATTAGGTAAACAAATTAAGATGCTTAGAACAAACATTTGGCACAGTAAATTGTTTAAAGCTTACCAAATACAGAATATATCCCCTAGAGGATTGAGATGTAAAATCCAACCACTAGTGGGCACACCAGATGAAACTCTGTTGAAAGATTGGCAACAAGCACAACAGGAGGCTGCCATGATTAGAGTTAATATTTTGGCCTCTTTCTATGAGAGAACAATACAGAGTAATATTATTGAAGTAGAAAAAACATGTAACAACCTGAAACGGTTTGAACATGAGGCTAGTTTTCAGGGTTGTCTTGGCAAATTATCTAAAGAAATCTCTATTTTGGAAAATAACCTTAAGAAAAGAAATTGCATAAATTTGCCGGGATAAGGAAGATTATGATAGGGCAAACAATTTGATTCACAAAGGTGTGAGGTTTGCTCATGGTACCAAGAATGCTTCATTTATACGCAAAAAGACCAAGGTCTATTTTAAAAAGACTGGGCCTAGCTTTATTACCTCTGGTGAGGATTCTTCGACTACTGATACTGAGACACCTAATATTGGTGATTCTCCAAATGCTAAAAGGGGTCAAGGACTGAGGTCCCTTTAGGGGAAAAACACAGGGCAGGAAGGAAACACAGAGGTCAAAAACTTAGAAGAGCTCTTCATGTCGATAGTGAAGTAAATCATTCATGTACTAATGTTTTAAATATTTCAAGTCATATTTTGACTGATGATCAATATTCCTTCTTAATAAAGGCCTTGGTTTCATACCTGGTTTTTCACTGATGAAAGTATTTTGGTTTCTGATACAATGGATTTTTGTAGGAAAATTAACTTGAAATTATTTTTTCAACAACAAGATCAAACTGACAATGCTCAAAGATCATCTGATTTTAGATTTCACAAATCTACATTTAACCCTCCCATGGATAAACATGTTGCTGTTTTCCAGCAGGCGGTTATAAAGGATATACACTTCAATTTGGGTTCTGTTGACACTATAAAGCATAACATGTCTAGGAAGGAACAAATAGCACTCACACAACTCAGAAACAATACGGATATTGTTATTATTTCTGCCGACAAAGGGGTGCGGTGGTGGTGATGGATACTGAGTATTATGTGAATGAAGGTCTTAGACAACTTTCCAACCATCATCATTACATGAAGATGGAGATTGATCCTACTCCAGGTTTTGCCTTGGAAATTAATGAATTTTGGAAAAGGCTGTAGAATCTGGAATTATCTCTGATAAAACCAAAACTCATTTGACGGTTAAGGATCCTACGAAACAACAACTTTATCTACTTCCTAAGATTCATAAGTCCATTGATCAGCCACCAGGCAGACCGATTGTATCTGGCATTGGGTCACTCACTGAACCCTTGTCTGTTTTTCTAACTGAAAAATTGAAACCACTGTTAACATGTGTTAGAGCAAGAATCAAGGACACGACTGAATTTTTGCAGATAGTCTCCGAGTCTCAATTGAACCCTGAATGGCTTATGTGTACCCTTGATGTATCCTCGCTTTATACCAGCATCCCTCATTGGGCGGGTATTAATGCCTTGGAATACTGGCTAAATAAAACCAATTTATACCCCCCAGGGATGAACACCTTATTGTTGTGTATGGCTGAACACATTCTAACTAAAAATGTTTTTATTTCCAACAAAACTGCTATTGGCAACTACAGGGTAATGCCATGGGTGCATCCTTTGCACCCATCTATGCTGATCTTTTTATGGGCTACATGGAAGATATGATTTTATATGACCCTTTGCACAACATATATCTACCTGAGATTGATATATGGAGAAGATACCTGGATGACTGTTGGCTTATATGGAAAGGAGGTGAGGAATACCTCCAGGAATTTATTCAACATTTGAATGGGAACATCTGGGGTATCAATTCACTGTGGAATATAATAGGAGTGCAATCAGTTATTTGGATGTCAATTTAATTCGACAGGAGGATAACACTCTTAGAACGTCCGTACACAGAAAATTCTCACAATATAATACCCTTCTACATGCTGATAGTTTTCATCCGAAACATATTATTCGAACATACCGAAATCACAGTTTGTGCGGATGAAAAGGATTTGTTCCTCAGTGGATGATCTTCAGAGTCATCAAATGGATCTAACCAAGAGATTTTTGTCCAGAGGTTATTCCACTGTACTATTGAGTCAGCAGTCCAATTTAGTAATGCTAAATCCAGGGATTCTCTTCTCCAATACAATACTAAAACTCATAATGAGGAATCAGATGTATGTAGATTTGTCACCACTTATGGCAGGAATAGTGCCAATTTAGTAAATATTATTAATACTCACTGGAATATATTGAATTCTCATCCATTGTTGGAAGATTATCTCAGAGAACGATGTTATTTTTCCTATAGGAAAGGCAAAACTTTAGGGAATCTATTTTCACACTATAAAAAAACCAGGGTCATGGGTCACACTCCAACTCAAAGAACACTTACTGGAGATAAACTTTCAGGCATTTATCCATGTGGACATTGCAGTTTTTGTAACTATATTTTCAAAACTACTTCTTTCACTAGTAGGAACACTGGACAAATATACAACATACAGTTTTTTGGTAACTGCAGTTCAGACTGGATTATTTATCTTGCCACATGTACATGTCATGCATTTTATATTGGCCAAACGTCTAGACAGTTTCGTGTCAGGATCTCTGAACACCTTGGTGACATTAGAAACAGAAGATTAACTAATGCACTATATAGACATGTTATCAAACATCCCACTGCCAAATTTACATTCACCATCATTGATCATATCATAGGGAATCGATCTCTTAAAACAGGTTGGCATGATATCCTAAATACCAAAGAAAAAAAGGTGGATCATTAAACTTGGGGGGCTTTTCCCTCCTGGATTAAATGATAAATTATAATTTGTAATTAACCATCACTTGCATTACGTATATGTACTTATTTCTTATTAGGTTGCATTGCTTAGGTTTTTGCATTTCAGCTCATTTTAGGATACTGTGGCTGGTATTCAACACCAGAATTCTTATAACCTGACTTTTGTTTCGGGTTTATTTTTGGGCATTTACCCTTTAATGTATGCTTTTTATTAAGTTTGTTTATTATCATTGATATACCAGTATACTGTGTCTCTTTGGATTTTTTCATTATAATCTGGAGATTTGCATGCAACTCAGGCAAACTTTTTTGTTTACTGAACTATGTATTTTTCAATTACTTTTGCCTTGATTGTATTTTTCAATTACTTTTGCCTTGTTTGCATTTTTGACTTATCAGGAAGTGATGTCATATAGATGACTTAAAGAACATTATATAAGATGATGACTAAGTGCTTTTTGCTGACTATACTACTGATGAAAGCCTTGCTGCTGAAACCGGTCTAGTTTCAGTTTTATTAAACTACTTTTGAACCTTCCTTGGTGCTGGCCTTTTTTCTGATTTTGGGTTTAATACAGACCATGCAGTGTAGTCCCCTGATGCACTGTAAATGCTGATGTGCCCATTGTGGTGCTGACTGATCATGCAGTGCACTGATTGCACAGTACTGTCCATCACTTGGTGAGACTTTCACCAATCACGTCTGCATATGTTGCAGTCAGGTTTAGAAACATGGGGTCATTCCCTTTGGCTGCAGGTACTTTATAGGCAGTTGCACATCAGGAAACTGTAGTAATAGCTTTTAAAGCTGTTAACCCTTTTGAGTGCTGCTGCTGTGTGACTGCCATCTGTGCAGCATTGCAAGTTTCATTTAATTTTGTAACAGTAAGGTTCATACAAATGAACCTGGCTATAACAAAGTTATTATTTTCTCATTTTCAAAGCATAATTAGGGCACTCCACATATTGTAATATATGCATAAGGTACTGAAGAGGAGATCCTGAATGGTGCCATAACTTTAACTCCATTACAGCTCTTTCAATCAGGCATAAAGAAACTGAACCATTGCATGAATGGGAAAGTTAACACCATACATGTCCTGCTGCAATAGCTGGGAAAAATCAACCAAGGAGAGATCAGCCCTTGGTGACTGCAGTAGCCCTGTTGCATCAGCTCGAGAATGATTCTTTCCTGACTGCAAAACTCTGCCACTCAGATGCCCCTGTCAGCCTCTTGCTTGCTTGAAAGTAAGGGGTTCTTGGCATTATCCAGGCCACTACTGCAACTACAGAATTTCATCAGTATGTAAAATGAAACTTGCAATGCTGCACAGATGGCAGTCACACAGCAGCAGCAGCACTGATGTTATTGCAGAAGAAATCAAACCATTTTCAGTGTAGATATATAAAACCAGTGACTGAATATAAGCAAAATAATAATTTCCCTATAAGCAATCCTGTCTGCAGTGTTGTTCTTTAGTGTATTTTACAGAAAAGTGGGAATCTCTGGCAAGAACTTGGACTAGAACACTTTTTAGATTATCTAGCTGTGAGATAGCCTTCTCAAAAAAGTGTTCCTACACTTTGAAATTCTTTATTGACATATATAAGATGCATGCTCTCTTAAGCCCCTTTTTAACAAAGTTAAAATTATATCTTGATTAATCATCCTCCCCTGGGTTCCTATCATCTCACTAACAGACAAGTCACCAAATGCCTAGTGGATGATAGCAGCTTCCAGAAAAAAAAAATCACCAGAAAAACAGGAATCCCGATTCAAGAATGTAAACAAATGACCATTACAATAGAAATGTCAAAACAACTGACTTCTTCTTCTTCTTTTGGCTGCTCCCATTAGGGGTCGCCACAGCAGATCAACTGTTTCCATTTCTTCCTGTCCTCTGCATCTTGCTCTGTCACACCAACCACCTGCATGTCCTCTCTCACCACATCCATAAACCTTATCTTAGGCCTTCCTCTTTTCCTGTTACCTGGCAGCTTCATCCTTAGCATCTTTTTCCCAATATACTCTGCATCCCTCCTCAGCACATGTCCAAACCAATGTAATCTTGCCTCTCTGGCTTTGTCTCCAAACCTTCCAACCTGGGCTGACCCTCTAATATACTAATTCCTAATCCTGTCCATCCTGGTCACACCCAGTGCAAATTTTAACATCTTAAACTCTGCCACGTCAAGCTCTGACTCCTGCCTTTTTCTCATTGCCACTGTCTCCAACCCATATAACATAGCTGGTCTCACTACCCTCTTGTAGACCTTCCCTTTCACTCTTATTGGTACTCGTCTGTCACAAATCACTCCTGACACTCTTCTCCACCCACTCCATCCTGCCTGTACTCTCTTCTTCACCTCTCTTCCACACTCACCATTACTCTGAACTGTTGATCCCAAGTACTTAAACTCATCCACATTCACCACCTCTACCTGCATCTTCACCGTTCCTCTATCCTCCCTCTCATTCATATACATACAACTGACTTCTGGAAGTACAAAATTAATGGCAGATGAATATTACAACCTTCATAACAACAAAAAGTTATTTTCCCTGCAGATGCCAGGACTTGCTCATGTCAAAGTGCTGCTGTAAGTCAATCTCATAATTAAAAGTATACATAAATGTGGTTGTGAGGTGGCCAATGGTATATGACAGCAATAACAGTCACACTATTGAAACAGTGATGGAATCAAACCACTTACCTATCCACTTACACCATATATACAGCACATTATCAGCAGACAGGGCCACAGGAGAAAAATGATTACAAGTGAGACATACAGTATCTATGAAGGGATGACATCAGCAGTGTATTGCCAAAGAGATGTCTCTGGCAAAATTAGTTTTATAGCCATCTGGGGTTGTAAAAAACCCCACTGCAAATGTGTGTAAAACAATCCAGAAATCATTTGCAGTCACACCTGTACAAGTTAAGCACTGCTACATTTGAACATACTACCTAGTTACACATTCTAGAGAATAGTGTAACACATGTGAGTACCACAAGAGAAGTCTGACAAAACAGTTCAGTTGCAAAAGAATGACCTCAGTGTGTTGTGCCAGGGGTGTAGGCAGACAATATAATGTTGTATTTGTGTGCTGTTATTGCTGCCCCACAAAACACCTGCCATTTGAAAAATGGAAAAGTTCCCCTCCACCCGACTTAAATGTTTACATCACTTTCCCCTCTAAAAACATTAAATGGATATTTTTTCAGTCTATTACATTCTTATTGGAAGCACTAATTTACACATTCAAGAACAAAATATGGCCCAGAAAAGTAATGTATTCTTTATGTAATGTCTAGAAAATTGTAGTCAGTTTGCATAGTTACACCCCTGTGTTGCAAAGAAGATGTGGATGTGAAAGGTTGGCTTAAGGAAGAGTGGAATTATCCAGCAGTTTTAAACATCTATCTAGAGTAGAAGTTAATTGAGCACATGCTCACTTAATTGTAAACATATCCACTCACACAAGTCTTCCATGGTGAAAGTTGAACCTCCTACCCATCTAGCTACACAATCTAGAGAGGGCTGTAATATTTGGAAGCACCATAGGAGATGTCTGACTCTTAAGGGGAGAGAGGTCACTTTTGACAGGATGACCCCTTCATTGTGTTGCATGCAAGAGGTTTCTGTAAAAATTGGGACAGCACAGCTGTGAGAACAGTTAAACGTATTCATCTCAGGGGGAGTGTATAACAGCACCAAGTGTTACACACAGTCTCACGCACACACAAGTCTTCCAGGTTATGCAGTGAACCTCCTACCTATCTAGTTACACAATCTAGACAACACTGTATTATTCACAAGCACCACTGGAGAAGTTTGACTGTTAATGTGAGAGAGTACACTTCTGTCAGTATGACCTCATCACTGTATTACACAGAGAAAGTTTACATAAAAATTGTGATAAGGCAGCTGTGAGAACAGTTAAATGTATTCTTCTTAGGGGAAGTGAGTACAGCATCAAGTATTACACACAGTTTTTCTCTCTCTGTGTCACACACACACACACACACACACACACACACACACACACACACACACACACACACGTGTCTTCCATCTTGGGCAACAGACTTCTTACTATTTGTTGCACAACCTAGAGAGCACTGTATTAGCTGCAAGTGTTTCTTGACAAGTCTGACAGTTAAAGGGAGAAAGTACACTTTTGTCGGAATGACTTTATCATTGTGTTTCATAGAGCAGGCTTCCATAAAAATTGTGATAAAGCAGCAGTGAGAACAGTTAAATTATTCTTCTCAGGGAAAGTGGATACAGCACCAAGTGTTTTGCAAAGCCTCACACACACACACACACACACACACACACACACACACACACACACGCACGCACGCACGCACGCACGCCCACACACACACACCTTCCACGTTGGGCATCAAACCCCTACCTATCTATTTACACAATCTAGACAGCACTGTATTAATTGCAAGAGCCACTGAAGAAGACTGACATTACCACTGTGAAATAGACATTAAAATATTTATAAAATCCACTACTTGGTAGAGATGGTACTGTGCAGCACTGGTTGTGCAACACATGCATATGTGTGCACAGGACAATGTAACATCACTATGGTTGTCACATGTAATGACACACTTCTCTACTGGAATGTATATACTCTCCTTAGTGTACATTGCATTAATGTGAGGGACACTGACATTCTACATTATGGGATGGCATACACAGTGACTGTTGTACACTAGTGGATTATCAATCAAACATTTCTGTAACTTCATGTTAGGATGATTGCCAACTTGTATTGTGTTACACTTGCACTGTGTGCATTGGCAAGACAAACATGCTAATCGTACATATGACAGTGCACTACAGAATGACAGAGATGGATTCTGTGAGAACAGGTTAAACAAGATGGTAACATAGTGCAAGTATAAACACTGTAGAGCAGACATAGTTTAATTAATAAAGTGAGTCAACATCAATCTGTAGTCAAGACCACCTTTTGACAAAAGTAGTACAGACATACAAACATGCAACTTAAAACTGTAATTCAAGAAATATATGCTGGAATGAAACAAGGCTGTATAGGATAAACCATATCCAAACTACAGCTTAAAACAGGTTTATTCAAAGACAGAGGTAAGCGCTTTCACCCAAGAGGGCTTCTTCAGACCATAGCCATTCACAAAATACAAAAAATTTAAATACCATGTCTGGCGGGAAAAAACACATATCTCTCTGCTCTTAAAGTGAAAGACCTCAATTACATAGACATATAAAAACTATACTATAAATATATAAATATATATATATATATATATATATATATATATATATATATATATATATGTGTGTGTGTGTGTGTGTGTGTGTGTGTGTGTGTGTGTGTAAAATATGTACACAACTAATCCATACTAATCAGTATATAAAATAATAAAAATAATATGTATACATAAAAAATAACATACATAAAATGCATGAGCATGTATACTGCATCTATAACATATCATATTCAAAAAATCTATATACATAAAAACCTTATACATCCCTAGTTGATTTTGAGCCTTCTTGACCTAAAGAAGGGTTTAAAGGACACTTTATCGTTAAGGCCAGGATGTTGATCCGACTTAAACCTCACAATCCATTTAGCTTCCTGACCTTCAGTATAAGTCCTAATGTCCCCACCCCTGTAATTGGGGTATATCTTCTCTATAACTCTAAACCTAAAGACATGGTTTACATCAGTGTCTAATACATGTCTTGATAGGATGCTAACAGTGGACTTAATCCTAATCTGATAGAGGTGCTCACGGATCCTGTCCCTGAACTTCCTATTAGTCTTACCCACATAAAACACCCGACAGATCTTACAGGAAGCAAGATAAACAACATTTTCAGACATGCAATTGCCAGATACCCGAAACACATACTTAAATGAATCAGAGGGATGAATAAAAACATTATCAGAGTCAATAAACTCACAGAAGTTACATCATCCACAAGGGACTGTCCCATAGGTGTCAAGCCTCTCTGATCCAAATCTGTTATTCAGATAGCATAAGATCCTCTTCAAATTCAACTTGTTTTATATATGAATTGAGGAGCATCACTTGCAATCTCCCGAACTTTGGGGTCAACCATCAGCACATACCAATGAGCCCTGATAATATCCTTAATCTGTCCAACATCCTTAGTGTAGAAAAGAGGTAGCCTAACTAACCCAGTTCCAGGTCTGTCACCGCCTTCCAACCCTCCTACAGGGTTCAACCTGAACATACCTTCCTCATCGGAGGTGTGCTGTCTAGCATATGTCTCCAAAAAATAGGGGGCAGATATACCTTCCCTCAACATAGAGATCCCTTCCACACCCTTCTCAATATCCCCCACCTCATAAGCCTGAGCACTAAACCTTTCACATAGTTCTCCCAATTCATTGGTAAAACCTACATCTGTAGGATTATATCTAGAGACCCTCATTGCTTGACCCCTGACCACATTCTGAAAGACGTAGCCAGGGTGCATGCTGTGTCTATGCAGGAGGGCATTCTTATGACAAGGTTTCCTGTACACGCCTGTGTTCAGCATCCCATTGTCTAGTCTCTCCATATAAACATTCAAAAAAGGGATCCTAGCATCTGAAAATTCATAACTGAACTTCAAATACTCACTAACATTGTTCACTTCATCTACAAAGGCAAACAACTTATCTGATGTTCCAGTCCAAATAAAAAACAGGTCGCCCACAAAACGCCTGTAGAAAAGCATTGAGGACACATAACCCGGTACCTTAAACAAGAATTCCCTCTCCCAAGCTGCCATAAAGAGACTGGCATAGCTGTTTACACACAAAGTGCCCATAGCTACTCCATCTCATTGTAAGTAACACTGTGTGCCAAAACAAAGCACATTGTTCTCCAATACTACTTCCAAAAAGGTCATGACAATATCAATCACTGACACAGCAATTGTCGAGCAATCATTCAAATAGCCATATACCCTACTCCACTCCCTCCCTGTTGGGAATAACAGTGAAAAGGGACTGAACATCTATAGTCACAAGTAGATACTTCAATTGACTAGGAGCCTGCTTCATAAATGTATACAAATCAAGCAAAAACTGCTTGGTATCCTTCAAAATATACTTATTAGTATCCACTACAGGTCTAAGAAACTTCTCAATATAAATGGAGGAAGGCTCTGTAGACCACCCCCTACCCAAAACAATTGGTCTCAAAGGTAGTCTCTCCCTATTCTTATGTATCTTGGAGAAGCCCTGAATCACGGAAATGGAGAGGGTATATGGCTATATGCGGAAACAGCTGCAGCAGGAACAGCACGGGGCAGGGCCACACAGCCTCCCACCATTGCCAAGGCCTGCACAGGCACAGAGTGACTTGGAGGAGGAACAACCTGAGCCTGCCCCAGTAGGCAGAAGGAGGCATGCCCAGTAAGCCCTGGCCTTGGCAAATAGGCAACAGCTAGCACATACACTGACACAGGAGGGACCCAGGGAATAACACCTCTCTCTGACTCTCACATACAGTAAAAGGGATGCCAAACATTACACTACCTGTGCTCAACCATGTGTAGGGAGTGTATCATGTGCATCCGACATAGGCAGCCCTGCAGCACCACCCTCAATACTGGGACACCCACAAGGTAAGTGACTCACACATGCCAGTCAGGGGGGTTCACATACCCAACAACAGTCACAGCCAGCAGGACAAGTGTAAACAACCACAAACAAAGGCTGTGCTATGGCCACTGAATGATGCCTATGGGTAACCTCCCCCCCAGGCCTACACAGACAGACTACAGCAGGTCAGGCAGTGGGATGTCAGTTCTGAAGGGTAGGAAGTCAGAAACTAATACGTAGGTAAATCAAAGCTATGATCTGTAGTACACTGGTATGCCTCTAGTCAGCATGATAGGTAAGAATACAGAATGAAATGGAGAACCTGACATACCAGTACAGTCATAGCAAATGTGTACAAGTGTCAGGTGTGCCCCCATCCTATGTAGTAATGTAATAACAGTCAGGTGTGCCCCCCCCAATCCTGTGTGTAAATGTAGAAATAGTCAGGTGTGCCACCCCATCCTATGTAGAAATGTAGTAACAGTCAATGCCAAATGATAGACGGATACCCTGGAGAAACAGTATGCTACCTGCAGGTGTACAACACAAAGGTCAGCACTTCAGTACAAACTACCTGGAATCATTCCACGGTCAGTACAGACAGGCATACTGGGCATGCTCACATACTTAAACACATGAAGGGCATGTTTGCAAACACCAGTGGACCAGACATATCTGGCAGTCACAGATGTTAGTGCAGACACTCCTCCATATGCATGACACATGCTT
>NC_056727.1:882460570-882568070 GCF_019279795.1 Protopterus annectens | reverse complement strand
TGCGTATGACTACATTCACACTCAGTACAACCCCCATTGGCATACTGAAGCATGCTGTCTGATGTCAGACACCTCCACATACCCTTTGCACATACAACCTCCATATGACCCCTATGGTGCATGTGATACCTGCACAGTACTGTGTTGTGGCAATCCCACTAGTGCTGAGTTGTATTCCTGGCCCTGCCAAGTGTGGCAATGTGTGTGCACCCCTGTGAGAGTGTGGGTGTGTTGATGCTGACACCTGCTCATTCAGGCAGGCACATGTACAACACTTACCACATAGCTATCATATCCCTGTTGCAAATGTCACTCACCATCACATATACATTCTGGGGACTTCCCAACAGGTAACCCATGTGGTGCATCCAATAACTGCATGGACATGTGATAGCACTACATAGTCATCGGGGATTTTATTCCCTGTACTGGTAGGTGTGTGACACAAGCATGCATAGATTTTACTCTCCCACCCCTCCCTAGCTTTTCTGTGCCTGTGTCTGCTCTCTTACTCCCTCTCTGGTGGATGTGGAGACTTACACCTGCTTTGCTTGGGCAGCAGCATGTGTATTTTAAGTGACGCTCAGGATCAGCTGATGGTCTCTGCATGAATTGAAGCTCTCCTCTATCTGATTGCATGCGGAACAGCTGTGGTAAAATTTCCATAGCCAATTGCATGGAAACACACACCAATATCTAGGAACATCATGTTGGTGTTAGGCCTTTCAATCACTATGAGCAGGAGCTCAACCTGTTGTCTGATCTCAGATGGATTGGGGTTTACCTCTAACAACATACACTGTGGAAACAGGCCAAAATACAGGAGGGGGATATGCCTGACCTGACTACAGACTGTAAGTGCTGCTATACTGCATTTGGAATAATGTTGGTTTAACAGGGTGTGTGTGAATCTGGCTATCCTACATGTTTTAATAACTGCCATGTCAGTGTTATGTTTATGAGGAAACACCATCTGTAGGGTCATCTGCAGACTGGGCAGTGTGTGGTGCCTTTTGTTTCATGTGTTGCCTGCAGAGCATCTATCTGTGAACTGCAGAAGGTAGTGTGAGGATTGCAGTCTGTAGATGGTGACAGCAGTGAGAGTTACTGACTTCTTATCACTCATAGGACATATGGTGCAACAAACTCTGTTACAACAGTACATGTATGAGGTTATCACAGCAACATGTCAATATTGGCCCTGTGTATGTGCCTCTAGCCACAACCCTAACAACCTTTGTACATATGGCATGCAGTAAGGGGTGCATATGTACTGTACACCATAATTAGTGACAGCATATCTGATAATAAGCCAGTGAGATATCAGACTGCTACACATGTAATGTATAGTAGGAGTTATATTTGATGACATAACCTGGACATTTAGTGGTTGTGTGTACAGTACTGAGGTCTGTGTATGTATGGTGATTGTCGGCAATGTGTGTATTGTTAATATGTACCTTGGCCTGTTTACAGACCGTGGTAGATGTCATTGTTCTAGGTCCTGTTCTATCTGATGTTACATGCTGCTCCACTGTATGTTACCCTATTGGCTTATATGTTTGTAGGGCCATACACGCACATGTCCCATACTATAGACAGGCAGTGGACCACACTGTGTAGCAGCACAGTATATGTAGGGTTAGTGTGTGGGTGGCACATATGAGGTTGGGGTTGAACAGATAGCCCATATACTTTAATAATATGCTAGCAAGCCATATGTAGCTGTGGCTGTGTTCACATTGGTTGTGGTGATGCACTTACACACAGGTGTATGTTACTCTGTGCTGTGGCATGCCTGTAGAGCCTGCTATCTATGTGCAGGTACATGTGCATTCCCCCGTAGGAAATGTAGGCCAGTGTTGAGCCAGTCTGCCTGTAGCCTGCACAGTGCTTTGTTAAATGCCTAGCAGCTTAGTGTACTTACACAGTGAGATGTAATGTCCAGTTACTTGCCAGATGTACTGCTGCCAGGCCACCATAACAGTCATGTATGTCAGACAGAGCAGCGTGATGATATATGTACATATACTTATCCAGATATCTATATAGACATACAGATATACATATCAACATACATAGATGGATGTGTATATGTACATAGATATACAAATAAACACCCAGATATATACATATACAGAGCAGTATATGTCTACACATATACAGATAGAGATACATATGCACCTATGTGTATGGATATCTACATATATTTTGACACTAGTAGGTATATCAGAATAGATATGTATGCACATATAGTTATTGATATATACATATATACCAACATAACTAGGCATATCTGTACACATAGGGTGTCCATACATATATAGTTTTATATATATATATATATATATCTATATATACATATATATATATATATATATATATATATCTATATATACATATACGTATATCTATGTAGACATATATCTATATATACATATATGTATATGGGAGCGCTACAGAATCTTAAAATGCCAAAGTCCTAAAAACCATCAGGGGTGAGCTGCCTTAAGTTATATGGATTTACATTACCATACAATCCAAAATGGGTAAATGCAGGTCTAAGGCCACCTGCCATACAGACTGTTCTGTTTGTTAGTGTGCTTGTGATGGTGTCAGTTGTGCCTTGTTATGTAACAGTTACATCCATACCTCTCAAGTGTACCTCATTACGACGTACCTCATTTGGTGTCTTAAAAAGTTCATGTTCCCCGAAGTTCCTAAAAGTTCCACATTGAAAGAGTCTGTCACACATTCAGTGTTAGGAATTTCTTTAAGTGAAACCAGGATATTTTAACCATCCTATGACCTTCTAGTTTAAGTTGTTATTGTTCCACATTATGAAAGTGAGTGTTCCTCATTTTGGAGATGGATGGTTGAGAGCTATGGTTACATCCCAGTATGTCAACTGAGGTCTATACCCCCTAGGGATTGTCATCAGAGTGTAGATAGAGGCTGGTGAACTATACACCTGCATTACTTACAGTTAATTGTTTGGTATCCTGTAGCTCAGTGTGTCTTTACTATTGTTCTACTTGATGGCCTTGGCCTGGACTGCAACATTTGTTAACTTTTCCGGACTACTCTATTAGTATAACTGTTTCACAGTTGCATTACTCAGTTTATATGGATGTCCGTGTCTAATCAGCGATATGACATGGCATATACAACTGTAATAGTACATAAATAAAGCTTTCTCATTTATGCACATCTGTGTGTGGTGTTATATCCTTTGATGTCTCTGTGGGTATAGGTTGCAAGCAATGAATGTCATTTGTATGGGTGGCTCTTACAGTCTCCAGTTGGTAAGGTGGTAACTGTAGGAATAGTGGTTGTTCCATGTTGTGTGCATGTACAACATATGTAACTTACTGTACATATCTCTGCATGTGTATGCATAGTTACATATATATTCATATGTATGTATGTATGTATATATATATATATATATATATATATATATATATATATATGTATTTGCATATATGTGTCTGTGTATATGTAGCCTAGGGATGCCCATGTCATGTCTGGTCCTGGTTATGGGATCTGCAACACTTGGTAGTGTATTGCAGGGGGGACGTATTTGGCTGTGGCGGGATATACCTATTCATACAAGATGTATATTTGGGGCCTCTCAACCCCATTAACATTGCATGTGGACATATATGTTTTTGTTATTTCCCCATTGTTATCTACAGATGTATGTCTATATATACCTATATATATATATATATATATATATATATGTATATCTGCTGACATATATATAATCTGCCGTATATATTTAGACATATAGATGTAGACATACATATCTATAGATGTAGGCATTTACATGTAACATGTATATATGTTCATATATATTTTAATATATATTTATATATATATATATATATATATATGTTGCATCTGTTTAGATATTAATATATTTACACACACACACATACATCTAAAAGTTGGAATACATTCTCTGTACTGTTGACTGGGCTAGATGATATGTTTTTGAAAACATCAGGGTTGATACATATTTGACATGGCTTAGTGGTAAATCACTTTGTCTATGGTGTGCAGGGTCCTGTGTTTGAACCTTGCAGAGGCTGTTTATTTTGTTGCTGGGCAGAACACGGGTCATTGGATACAGAGTGATTAAGGCACTTTAAAGCAGTTGTAAGTGGGTTTGCGTGGAGGTAAGCACTGCTAACTTCCTGTTACAGTTTCTTATACTCAGTTAGCTCCTTATTTGCTTAACCAGTGTAGGCATTGCTTACCCCATGCAAACAGGCTTAAACCTGCTTACTGCTGCTTAAAAGTGCTTACTCCTGCTTAACCCCGTGCTAATTTCTTTAAAAGAAAAGAAACAGGGGTTGATAGGAAAGTGGTGAA
The DNA here is from genome assembly GCF_019279795.1 of Protopterus annectens. Classification (NCBI taxonomy): domain Eukaryota; kingdom Metazoa; phylum Chordata; order Ceratodontiformes; family Protopteridae; genus Protopterus; species Protopterus annectens. Next base: position 882,563,690 of record NC_056727.1, on the reverse strand, counting down.
AAAAGGGCCACAAAGAGGGAAAGACAGTAGGGAAAATAGCCAGGGATGTGCAGGAAGGGTGTAGGGAACGTCCAAAGCTGCCCATTTCTTCTACAGCAACAGCTTTGCATATACACTGAATTTGGAGGTAGATTTGGACATCAAACCCCTGGGAGAAGGGTGAGGACAACAATAATAAGTTGTGATGGCAATTAAACCAGATTACATGTGTCCAGTGGGCATGTGTGCAAAATGAACAGCTATGTATGGGGCGAGATTTTTTTTGTGGAAACAGATTGCCTTTTTTTTTTTTTGTCAGGTGAGAGTGGGATGCTGGGGAGGGGTAGTAGGTATATTTGGGGAGGTAGGTTGGGTAGGTTAATAGACAAGACAAACAGGATGCATACAGGGATGGTATATGACACATGTGGGGGGTAAACACCTTGATGGGGAGGGATGTTGGGATATCGGAAGCCCACAAGCCCCCTAGTGGTAACAGTGGGACTGAGATCCCCACCCATGGGCAGTCACCACTGCACCTTCACAGCCCCGAAGGTGGCTGTGCTGGGGGCTGAGTCGCAGAGCCAGGCTAACTCTAATTGCAACATGCGGCACTCCAGCTGGTGTAGAAGATTACCAAACTTCTCATTGATTGCTCTATGCACCATGACCCCAACCCGGTGATGGGTGACAGGTGCCTGTCCACGCCCACTCCCAGGGGGGATCAAGCCCCATCCTCTGAGGTGGTGCCACCTGAAGGTGGTGCAGGACGAGCAGACAGGGAGGTCCTGGGTTGGGCCCCAGACATGCTGGTACCCGGTGCCACTGCCAGCTGAGGTGGGACAGGTGGGTCCATTGGGACCGTCCTTCCCAAGCATGCTATAGCGTTTAGATTTCATCATCATTTGTGGGTTAGTAATATTCAACACATTCCAGGGTTAGGTATAACAGCATGCATAGATATTCCCATTAACCCAGACACCAGATACGGAACAGTTGCATAGCCAATAGAACACATGCATATATGGGACCACAGTGGTAATAAGAACAGCATGCAGGTACATTGATGGCAACCATGCCACCAAATGTTGGAATAATTCAACATAGCACATGCATGGGAACCATCAAAATATTTATCAAACAATTGGACATTATCAGAACATAGGTGTCATTACATACCGGTTGGGATGGGTATGTTGACTATTGTTGGAGATGTGGTAGGGGGGGGGAGATGTCAATTAGCAACTAGTATATTCCTGTAGTCCACATTACTTTCCTAGTCAGTGCTGTTATCTGTACTGTACAAGTCTTACTACACTACCATATAGCCTTAGTTTGGACAGTGATTTGGCTGTCGTCATCGTTACACATTAACCTGTTTTACCTGCAGTATACACCTCTTACCTGGTATACCTGTGGAGGGAATGTTTGTTAACACTGTTTGTACACATACTCCCAGATTCTGGGTTGTTGTTATGCACATAGCTAACCAACTCTTTCTGCATAGACTCTGGGCATGTGTTGACCACATGCTGGTGTGCCGGGACATATCTAGAATATTTCCCTCTTACACCTTTAGTGACCTGACACACACATATACATGCTTTCCTACACAGTTATATTATGTAGCACAGTGTGGGTGACAGTGACCAGTGATACTTTCTTATTCAGAGAAACTGCAACACTCACAATTCCCTACAATACCAGAGTGAACAGTACCAGTACAGGTTATAATGGTCTGTATTTCTCAGCACAGTGTTCATATCCAATGTACCTATGGGAGCAATGTTTGTTAGCACAAAGTTCCAAGATTACACATTAGTATTATCCACATACCTCTCACTCTGTTACTGTACACACTCTGGTCACAGCTTGACAACATGGGAGTGTAGATAGGACATACTTGAAATATTACTCTCCTAACAGTTTCGGGGGTTGCTACAGAGACAGTTGTGTTCTCATGATGTTTGACAATCACTTGTATTCCCTGTTTTCTGGCTAAACATATGGGATCATCCCACAGACTTACCAGGAGGACAGGGGGACAGGCAGTAGATATGAGCACATAAACTGGACATCCTGGCCTCATCTGTACAGTTATGGGGTATGCCTCTGTATGCAGCCTAATTCCACTCCCAGGATTCAGACCATGGCTGTGTCTGCTACAACTTAAACACTGTCCATCACAGTTGTGTCTGCTATATAGATATTGCTGTATATCTCCTACCTGCTTTCTATTTTATTAATCGCCTGTGCTTTTTCATTCTGACCTTGTATTACAACACTCATATATAGATTTCCTAGACAGTTATATGCTGTTGGACAGTGTGCGCGACAGCGATGTGTAATACCTCATTATTCAGAGCAACTGCATATCATTCTTGTATTTCTGGGCACAGTGTTGGTATCTGACAGACCTGTGGGAGAAATGTTTATTAAGACTACCTGAATGTTCCCACACACAGTACCAGATTCCGCATTACTATTATGCACATACATCTCACTCTGTTACTGTGCACACTCTGACCACAGCTTGACAAGTTGGGGTGTAAATGGGACATACGTGACTTCTTAGTCACATAAGGTATTGGGGAGTTGCTACTGTGCCAGCTTTGTTCTCATATCTGTGTGTCAATCAGTTGTATTTCTTGTTGCTGCCTATATGTCTGGGATCATCCCACTAATTTCCCAGGGGGACAGGTTGATAGGCAACAGATATGGGCCACTTTACTAGACATTCTGGACATATCTGTACAGTTGTAGGGTATGATTCTGTATGCAGACTACTACCACTGGCAGGATTCGAACCGTGGCTGTGTTGCTAAAAAAACAACAGCTCACATCTCAGTTGCATGTGCTATTTGGCGTTTGCTGTCTGCATTTTCCCTGTTTACTATGTGTCTCTCAGTTGTACTAAATGGCCTCTGGGGATTACACCTGTCATATACAGGCATTCCTGCACATTCAATTTATGGTGCACAGTGTGGGTAACAATGCTTAATACTACAGTACTATTATACGATTGCATATCTACATTAATGTATGATACCAGGATATACACATGCAGTCCAGCAGTTAGACCTGTTTTGTCAGGCTATTACACTTTTATTGACTTACAAATAATATGAGACTCTTCCTGCCATATTCTCTAGTGTATGCAGTACTTGCCTTGAACAATACAGGTTTTATACAAGCAATTCATTTACTACTACTTTTATTTTTATTTCCTTTGATAGTAAATGCATGAGTATTACTGACATGCCTCATGTTGCAAACTCGCCAGGTGACTGATGTGGGCCTCCTGATTTGCAGGCCCACTCCATTGCAGCTGTGGGGGACATAAGAGGAATATTTAGCCATACTTATCAATGATATATCTGAGTTGGCAATTATTACACACATACCGGGGTGATACTTACACACAACTGGAACATCCCCTGCTGCTCTAGCCTCCTGGAGCCACTCCTCCAAGAGGTTCCCCCTTACGCTGCTTCAGGTCGGCATAGTGGTGCCTGACCTGCTCCCCAGTTCAGGTAATGCCAGTGGCACTGGTGAGGTCATGGGTGAGGTGGTCTTAGGCCTCTGCCTTATATTGGGAGCCCTGGTACTGGCCCTGCAGCAGTCTCTGAGCATGGTCTTTAACTAGGAGTCCTGCCATGACCTTGGACTCCTGGATGCACCAGCTGCACCGAAGCACACCTTCTCCCCTTACTGCCATAGTGCCTGCAAGGGGAAGCTACAACCAGTTATGAGATGTATTCCCGCCTCTTGGGTTTAAGTAGGGCCAATTTCCTGCATTTTTCCATGATTGGCCAGTTTGAAAAGGCTAAGCTATGGGCAAACCTACTTAACAAAGGCTGGCATTGTTTAAAGGGGTATAACACTGGGCATATTGAGTTAGCTGGCCTACACATTACTTATACCTCCTAAGCTGGCCTGTGCAATGCTTAGCATTGCATATTTAGACTTTGCATTATTTTTTCTTTTTGGCATTGATTTCTTATTCATTACATCTTATATATCTGCCTGGTATCCATGATGAATGTGTACGTACACTCTATGGGGTCCTTGAGTTTTATTGGGGACTTCAACACTCTATTACAATTACACCTCACTTCTGGGCTTACTACTGTACTCCAGTTCACATGTTTATGTTATCTAATGGGTTATGGAACATATGACTGTATACTGATTCCTGTCACAGGTTCAGTTTGGTTTTGCTATGGTGAGGACTTCTTTGCTGATACCTCATTCTTCTGTACGTCTGTGATAGCTTGGTGGTTAACTTCTGTGATTATGGTGTATAGGGTCTGGCTCAAGACCTGCATGGTTGTTTATTTTGTTGATGGCCAGAACAAGGACCGTTGGATACAGAGTGATTAAGGTACTTTTGAGCAGGTGTAAGTGGGTTTGCGCGATGGTAAGCACTGCTAACCTGCCTTTACATCTGCTTACAGAGAGTTAGCTTTAACATTGCTTAACCAGTGTAGGCATTGCTTACCATTGCGCAAATGAGCTTAAGCCCACTTACTAGTGCTTAAATATGCTTACTACTGCTTATTTGTGCTTAAACCTGCTTACTAGTGCCTTATCCATTATGACACTGACACCTCACATGTGCATTTACTGCAGTACTCCAGTTCATGAAAATATGTTATTTAGTGGATTATGCAACATAAATATTGCTCATAACATGCTTTGCCATGGAAAATGGAATGTGCTGCAGTGGAACTCAAACCGGGAATGCTTGCTCGTAAGGCGAATGCTCTGCTCACTACATTATTGCTATGCTGCTTCATTTGCATATATCTTCCTTGTTATCCTCTTCAGCCATTTAAGCTGTATTAACTGTAGCTAAGCAATGGGCACACTCGTGCTTTAATCAGATTTTTTTTTAAAAAATTAAGAGTTTCTTCATTTTATTTATGTATACTGTTGCTGTTGCACACAAGGGGGACTGTTGGTGGGGATATGCGGTCACCTGTGAGCGGTCTCGCTCATTTCATACCCCTTTCTGCTGTTCTTCATTACGGTAACATGTTTATTCTGAGAGCTCTGCTCTCAGACATGCCCCTGCACTCTTATTCACTCCATGTAAGCCTAGGAGCTCAGGCAGCGTGCCTCATTATTATGCATGGTGTGCTGCCATCCTGCTCTTAAATGGCCACCTCCATGCAGGACTAAGCTAGTCCTGCATAGAGGAATAGTAAATCCGGGGGAGAATGCTATAAACAGGGTAATTATTTCAACATGCACAAAGGAACTCCTACTTTAATATATCCAGCAGCCTAAGAGCTGTTACAGTAACTGTTTTCCAGTACTGTCTTTTGTTTGCCTTTGTTCTGTTTTCCCATAGTGCATAGGATTTAAGTACATTTGTGTCGAACTAACTGAACTGCAGATTAAATTAAAATACTCAGTTTTTACAATAAGAACTAAAACAGAATTTACTGTCACTCACCATTGCTGCTTTTTGCTAAACTCTACTCAAATGCTGAGGACATAAAGTGAAGGTTTTTCCATTGGTCCTTTCTGGCCATGTGCATTGTGTGTGCATCTATTTTCTGACCAAATTAAATGTGTGAAAATGGGTGGATAGGACAGTGCTGAAAATGGGATTGGCAAATACAGAGTAGCACACAGGGGAAAGAACACAGGAATTTTCCGGAGGGTTGTGGGAGACACTATAGCTATCCAATTCTTCACACCATAAATGTACAGTTGTACACACAGTTTCACAGCTTTGCACAGTAATCACACCACTGATGAGTGACAACACCAGAATAATGTATGGCTAATTGGGCCACATCAATTGTGTTAAGATGACACATAGACTAACTGGAGAGCTATGTATGGGGTGTAATTTTTTTGTGGGACAGATTCCCATTTTTTCAGGGCTGGAGGAATGTTGGGAAAGATGTTTAGAAGATCAGGCAGGTAGGGTTGGTAAGGAAGCATGCACAGACATACAGGACATACATGATAGACAGTGATGGTGATGGAGACAAAAGGTTGGAGACACCATGATTGGGGATAGGCAGGGACATCAGAGGCACCCCCACATCCAACTTGAGAACAGTGAGAATCTAGTATTCACCCTCAAAACTGTCATACCTGTCTCCTGTGCAGCAGCTCCCTGGGTCAGTGCTGGACATGGGATCATCTTTGCAAAACTATGCAGGAATTTTTCAGCCCTGCCAATATGTACACCAAGACCCCTCTCAATTTTATCCTTCACCACCCCTGTCAGCTCCTGAAGATTGACAAAATCACCATCTCCACTACTATTGCTGCTAGAAAGTACCACTGCACCAGCAAATAGGGCAGAGTTACCTGACACACTTGGAGCAGGTAAGGCAGGGGTTGTGGAGGCAGCACTGACAGGTTGTGACCCCAAAGTGCTGGATGTCTGTGCTGCCATCAGTGGAAGTATGACAGGCCAACCTGCAGTGATTGGTGTACATCTTTCTGCTATTGATCATTATTTTTAACAACAACTTATGCAAACACTAAATTGTTATTATAACTTTCCACAAAACAGAGAAAAAGGGTGAGGGGTGACAAACAAAAGAAATAAGATATATGGCATGTCACAGTACTGTATTTTTTAAATAAACTTGGTTTGGCAATATGTAAACAATTATGATAATTTATTATTGCACACCTTTGCCACATTCACATATGATGGAAGGGTATTTATGTGTCAGAAAATAAACAAATCTCATTGGTATGATATAAGGAACAGCAGCCTTTATTTCCATATGATGGATAGGAATTTTGCATTCTAATGTAATAATTGCAATTACTATAATTTAATTCTTCCTGAAATATTGCTGTTAATATTTTATAAATACTTATCCAGTAATAAAAAAGAAATTGCTGCTTCTGGGAACTGACCCTACACACAATAAATCTGGTATTCTTATTGTCTAATGCAAGCAGAAATAGTTATTGCAGAAGGAATGCATGCTTGAGATGAAGGTTGAGGTATGCCTCTCCAACATGCTAGTTCTTCAGAGAATGAAAATAACATTGTGGCTTGAATTTTTCCTGGCTCATACTTACCCTGTGCCCCTCTGAGGTGAGTTAATCTCTACTGGTGCACCTCATGGTTTGCAGCTATCTTCTCTGCAGCTGTGCAATACAAAATGAAAATAAATATATATGAAAGCACTATGAGGACCTGCAATGGATGGCTACATCATTAATGCCATATCATAGACTGTTTATGGGTCAGTATATTTACACAAGGGGGGTTTCTTAGTCCTAAATTCAACCTCCCATTGGCTTAGGACGTCCTGCTTGTTCTTCATAAGGTCACTGTAGTATTGATAACATTGTTCCCCATTGTGTGGCATGCCTGTTGCATTGCAGACAACCTTAGCTATGCTATTCCAAGCTTCTGCCTTACACTGAGACTTGGTATAATGCCTCTACAGCAGCCTACAGCTGTAGCACTTCACAAGGAAGGAGTGCCACAATATCATGGACTCCTCAACACACCACCTTTGTGCTATAAAGTTAGCACCATTTTGTCCCTAGTTAGCCATGTCTGCAAAAGTCAAGCTAACAAAATATGTCTGAATTGGCTCCCAATTCAGATCTTTCTGGTAACCACTTACGCGCAAAGATGCACAGCCTTGTCAACTGCATTTGTTTAATTGAAAGCAGATGGACCCCTTAACAGACACATTGGCACCACTTACATCATATAGCAGTAAAGGTGTGAAACATAGCAATAAGCTTTGCCATGTGTGATGATCAACCTATTAACACAGGTTCCAATGTTCAATATTGGAATGCATAATGTCATGACTTTTAAGACTTGTAGTTTGGAAGGAGAAAGATGAATTCTGACATATTGTCATATCAGGGCTTACACAAGGATAAAATATTATTGTAAAAGCTAAGAATCAAAACCATGGGGAAAAGGATGCAAAATTTTAAAGCTACTTTGTTAACTGGCATTATCACAGGAGAACTAGCTTTCCAGTATGGAGATTAGTCATATAATAGTTTTAGAATAAATGGAGATACACTTCAGAGAAGCTTATATGTGTGTGTGGCTGTAATTCTTTCTTGGAATGCGTTCCTGTGAAAAAGTCATTATTTCTGTTTTTAAATATACTTAAGATGGATGCAGTTGAATGTGCTGATTAATACAGGTTGGTTTATGTTGCATACATACTTCACAAGACATAACTTTCCTAAACACTGCCCCAGGGAGCTGCTGCAAGAGACATGATGGGCTATGTGATAAATTATGATGATTATAATAAACATATTGTATCCATCATACATATGCATGTGAATTTTACATTAAATATAATCATTGTCATGTCTAGGAAATTGGACACACATTATCCTGAGGTATGTGAAACATTACTGATATATGCTAAATAGAAAAGTTTAATTATGCAAGGATGACTGATAAAGTACTTGCAAAAAACAGGTTTAGCATTATCAATTTCCTTTAGTGGTAGAGTCCTAATCAAAATGTTGTAGGAAATTGGCCTCATATTCTTTGCAAAAGGTATCTTGTAGTTGGATTCAGACCCTTTATTCAGCTGTGCTGTTTATCTAAAGTCACTACCCTTACACCTTGTGCCACATAAATAGTTTCATGACAGGTGGAATTTCTCCTCTCAGTACTGTCCAGAGTGCTAAGGAAAGCACACTGTTACCAGGCATGTTTGCACTTCCTAAGGCAGCCTAAACTAAAATGTTCACGTTTTTCCTTACGCAGTGAACTGTGCTTGCACACTGATGAGTGGAGAGCAAATGCACCCTAAAAAGAAGAAAAAAGTGACATATTGTGAATAATTGTAATGTGATCCCTACATGGGAGTCGAACAATGCTTCATGTGCCTTATTTCTTTCAATTCATTCAGTCACACCTTGTACCACAGAACTTGACATCTGTCTGGTAAATTTTATAAAGTAAGTGCTATCCTTGTTGCAGAGGGACGCACAATAATAACAGGCATATTTGGTCTCTCCAAAGCAGTCTAAAGATCATCAGATGTCCTTTAGATCTAAACTCACTTCACTTAATCCTGTGCCACTGTGAAAGCCATCTGTCGGGTATATTTTCTTCACTGAGTACTATCCAGAGTGCTGACGGCCACACAATGCAGCCAGGCTGGTTTGCTTTACCTAAGGCAGCCGAAACTAACTTTTTTTCCCTTACATCAGGAAAGTGACTTTGGATCTGCCATGCAGTGCAAAAATGCAAAAGGCTATATTTATCAGAAGCATTCAAACAGCTTTTGGGAAATAACTTGAAGACACCTGAAATGAATGATACTGTATATGTAGCAATGAGCACAGTCAGTATTGCATTGCAGAGATATAATCAGCCATCTCACATTTCATTGCCACATCAATACTCGCATGTATGCCTCATAATATAAGGAATTTCGCTAATGCCACGGGAATGGAACAGGGCACAGGGAACAGCAGGAATACTTTAATTGTTCACACAGCACACACAATTAATATTTACATACGTTCAAATGACTTATCTGGCACTTCTAGTCAATACCAGCCTTGCTTGTGCTTCTCACATGAACACATTCATACAACAAAATAAGTGCCAATATTTAGTATGAACTCACTCAGTGAAATGATCTGGGAACAGGTTTCAATCCCTGCGTCACCTGTACTGTTTCTCTAAGGTAAATAACTTTGTACATTATGCTACAGATATAGGAATGTAACAACTTGATTTTATTCACTCAGTACAGTTGAGACTGTGGAATAAAGTACAACAATGCTTGTTTTCATTGCACTATAATGGCAGACCAAACAAAATTTATCAGTTTTACACCTTGGGCAGAGAAATGCAGTTTAATGCACTGAACGCTGCAAGTCAACAGTGTGCAATGCCGAACACCATGTAAATGATACAAGAAAAAAAATTAATGTAGATCAAAAGCTTTAAGTGTACATTTCACATGTTTAACTAAATTTGTTATGTTTCAACAAGGAGCTGTATGTATCTGAACCCTCAAACAAAGGTATTGAAAACAATAATTTCATAGTATTTCCCAAAGTTGCCACAGACAAAGACGTATGTTAGCAAGGTGAAAAAAAGAGTTTAGATATAACAATAATGTGATTATATCAAGTCACATTGAAAGTGCAACAGAAACAAGTGAAAGCTGTCTTTTCACATTCGACAGTGAATGTCTGGATGATTGGGATATTCCAGTTAGCATAGCTGTGTACTCACACACCATTAAACAAAGACTGTAAAAACTTCAGATGTATCCTTTTCTTTCTAAATTGTGCCTCATTCCAGTATCTATGCATTCATAGCAAGTCTATCTCTGTTTTACCACCAGATGTTATCATTACCAGTGCTTAATGTACTCCCTTTAACATGAACAACATTTCCTACTAAGGTGCAGTAACTGTGGTCATTAAAGCCTACATTTTAATGTTAGGACTATTCCTCTCCTAAATTACTCGATGCATTTTCAGACTGGTAGATCTCTTCTCCCTGACACATCCACATTAGTTGTACATCAAGGTGGGGAGACTGTGAAAGCTGATTGTTCTTGCAGTCAGAGAAATCACAGACACTTGCAAGCCATTAAAAGGGAACACTTCTCAATGCTCATCCTTGCATTGCTAGAGTGTGGGCATGCAATTGTTTAGGTCCTTGCACCATATTTAGATTCCCTATACTTAGTGCAGCTTTTGGTATTAAGGAATACTAATGAGTTTACACCTCATTTGGACACTCACAGTGCTCACAGGGCTGATACTGCACTATATGAAGATAATCAAGTAGCTAATGCTAAAGCTTATATTATATGGGGAGACTATTTTAAACCACAGAGCTTGATACTACTAGAAAAGCATGCTGTGGGAGACATATTTATTTTCTACAGTGCTGTATTGTCAAGGTATGTTGCTATTTCTTAAAGAAGGCTTTTAATTTAATATTAAACGTTGAATTGCAGTAACCACTGAAAAGCAGTTGCATTATTGTATATCTTTTATCCCTTTCTTTTGGCATAGTCATGTCTGCATTTCTAAAATTATGCTACTAAATGCTACAATACATTTTTTTTAGTTTGTATGTCATTTGATGTTTGCAAATTTGTTGCAGATAATTGTACTACAATTATGGAGGAAGGTCTGGCATTCTTACTTGTGTTAGCTGAAAAGAAAAATGTGTTCAATTTGTGGATTTCTACCTAACAGGCTTCCACAGCAGTAGATATGGCAGTTATAACAGTTTGATGTTGCATTTTTAATGCTACATTTATAATTATTATTTTTAATGCCATAATGTATTACACAATTAAACCTGTGTTATCTCCATTACAGAACTGTTATAAGATTAGTGCTGATATTTGAGTTTTACATATAATTATTTTCTTTTTGGATGGGGGGCTAGCTTGGTTGTAGTGAACAGTTAACACACTTAAATTGTTTGTGTGCTTGTTGGATGCATACAGTCACTCATAGTTGAAAACAGAGCCATCCAGTCTGTGTATGACATATTTATTTAATTTTGTGTCTGTTTTCCTTTTTCTCTCATACAGGGATATGGCATCCAAGAAGAAATCTGTACCCCATAAGCCAACATATAGTGATGGAGAAAATGAAGTCATTATCCAGGTGTTACATCACCATGGAGATTTTCTGTTAGGGAGAGGTAGTGTTGAACAATCTGTCCAAGATAGTGTTGAACAATCTGTCCAAGATAAGATATGGCAGTGAGTGGCTGATGACATTAATGCTGTCAGAAGGCATGAGAGAACCTACTCCCAGACATGACACCAAGTAATGGACATGATAACCTCTGCCCACCATAGAGCCTCTACAATTGCCTGGGATCAACTGGCTATGGGGCATCCTCCTACCAAAACACCACTAACCAAAACAGAGGAGTTCCTGTCCACTGTCAGATATCCAGGTAGCTTAGCAGAGGGTTCCACCATAATCCTTAACATTGGTGCAGATGTGGACGATACACACAGAGTGTCACAGCAGACCTTCCAGGTATGCTAAAAGCAAGTGTCATTGTTATATCTTTATATGCATATATCTAAAATGTCTGATATATATATATATATATATATATATATATATATATATATATATATATATCGAGAGAGAGAGAGTAAATGATAACTGTGAGTCAGACTACTGTCATACAGAAATATTAGAAATATTGCAGTTTGCTTTGGTTTGGGGAGGAATCCAACTGTTCACTAAATTTTTTTATGAGAACATTTCTAATCTGTACTTCAAAAGGGGATTGCTCTCTTTTTCTTGTTTCATTTGCATTCTGATAATTAGCAGACTCCTTTCCTTTCCTTTCCTTTCCTTTCCGTTCCTTTTCAGCCCACCTGCACATGGTAAACACACAGTTGGTTACTGTTAATGATGTATGTAAGGTAGATTCAGGTCTGTATGAGAGCAAAGTTTGTGTTGCTTTAGCATCTGTTAAAAAGCTTAACATACCTTTCATATAAGGAAAATATGTGATCAATTTTATTCTCCATTTTTCTAGAAGTTGTATTTATTGCTTATTATCATAGGTGACCCTGAGACAGGCACTGTGGAACTCTTACCACCTGATGCTGGAGTATTGATAGCTGCTGATAAGGATGGTACAATGAAAAGGCAAAGTCTGGGGGTGCAGAGGGTGTCTGACACTGAGGTTGTGACTTTCACATCCCCTGCCCATATTTCGGACAAAGTCATTATGCCTACCCATGACATAGAGACATCTGATATAGTACAGATTGATAGTGACACAGTTCATCAGGCTAGTGTGGTTACAGTGGTTATAGAGTTGACCAAAAGAAAGGCAGCTGAAGGAGAATTAGGCAGTAAATGGTAAAAAATCCAGCTTTAATCCAGTACCATTAACTGTCTGATTCTCCTTCAGCTGCCTTTCTTTTGGTTATTGGCACTTTTTGGCAACTGTTTCTCTGTGTTTGAATTTCATGGTTATAAAGTTGGTTACTTCTCCTGGTAGCCATGTTGAGAGTGTGGTGCTACATAGGAGTGTTGGTAGGGATGCTCAGAGGAGGCCTGCTGTCTATTCTCCTGAAGATGGAGTGTCATTAGGTGCATTTAGACATTTGTGTAGGGCCATAGTGGAGGCACTGGCACATTCCACCAGGGCATAGGAAGAGATAGTACAGCTACTAGACATCATGCATTCTGATGTGATTGATGCCCTGAATGATGTGGGCAGCTCCTTTGACAAGATGAACAAATACCGGATCTGTCAGTTTCTGTCATGGAATGTCTGTAGGGGAAGAGTGTGCATCCACATGGCCAGAGAGCTGCTACATCTTCTATTGTTAGCAGATGTGGCTGTGCAAGATGGTGCTCCCGCATTGACACTACATCCATTGCTCCATGAGTGATTGCAGTGTCCACACCCAGACATGGTTAGCCACGGAGTCATGGTTCTGGACATGGTCATGAGGAGAACTCATCCAGCTGACATCCCACACATTCAGTAGTCCACGACTTCTAGCTAGGGCCATGAAAATAGCAGTGAAAGTTCTAGCAGTCGTGGTTCTTGTGGCTGGGGGCACTGACGCTGAACTGAGTACTCTACCATGAATGACTCACACCTGTCCAAGATGCTAAGACATAGTGCTAGCACAGTGCTTGACTAAGTTCATGCAGACACACACAGAAATTAAAAGAGTTTTTCACTTGCCCATACCACTTCACACACATGCACTCTCTCTAAAAAGTGCTGTTGAGTGCTGTACCTCTCTTCTTACTGGCCCTCAACACTGTTTACTCTGCAAGATGAATGTCTTTCATATTTGCACACAATTTGGTGTCAGCCTTGCCCTCCTAACCCCCTACCCCCCTCCACTGTGTGCAAATAATGATGACTGTGCCCTGCCCTTTGCATGTGTCTGTGTGACTTAGGGTTTCATATATGTCTGATGCACACAGTTGATAGCTAATGCTTGGTTATTCAGAAGAATGGATTTATCAATATGCATTGCAGAAGAAAAGTTGTTGAATTCCTGTTCACACTCATTTATGAATGACTGCTTCTTTAATTGTTGAACTTCATTGTATTTCAGTTAGTATTGTTATAACAGCAATGGAAGCACTGGGTACTGCAGTCCTGATTCTTGTAATAGTTGTGCAAATGAGAATAACTGACTGACCCATACTTTATACATGATGATAATTGAAATGTTTGATCCACATTATTATTTGTGATAATATGTACATATATATTACTTGTGATACATACATGAATATAGCAAAACTCTGACAGTGGAGATATTACTAACATAACTGTAAACCTTAGAGAAATATTTTGTTTAGGGGCATATTGCATATTTCCATATGAGGGTAATCAATCATATTTATTTTTTGTTACATGTTCCACAATTACCTTGTCATTACTGCAGGTACAATTTTGTCCTTGGAGGTTGTCTCTGTCTGATCCTAACAGAACACAGCCATTACATGGTTAAGTTAAGGTTGTGTTGTTTCAAAGGCATCTGTTTTCCTTTTTGTATGTGGGTGGGATCTTAGGTTTTAACCTAGGTAGTGACTGTGTGTTATCGTTTGCCTTTTAGCCAAAGTCAGGGTACACTATGCACCACTTCAGAGGTTCATAGAAGATTACTAGGCTAATGGCTCAAGAGCCCTTACAAGCTTAGTCTCGTTTACCCAGATTTTACCCAATTTTCTCTCCCTAGGGGAAAGATAACAAGGGTCAGCAAGTGGAGCATTAACTATTTTTACAAACTGTTCCTGTCCATAAGGGACATGGGTGCCACCAAGGAGTGAATTTGTGATTTCCCATCCATTGGTCTAGAATGCTCTTGAAGATGGTCAAGGAAAAGCTCTGCTTCACATGTACAGGAAGCCTATTCCAGATGAGTGGCAATCTCTGGGACACATATCTGTCTCTCTAGCATGATCAATTTATGTCAGAGATCAGGTTTAGATCTTTGGAGTGGGTAACTCTCATGCAGTTAGTTTTGCGAATATGCAACATTTCGATTAGGGCTGAGTCAGACTGCCTTGAAGGCCAGGGACAGATCACACCTCAGCAATCGGTAGAAAACTTGAATACAATAGGGCTTTAATCAGTCTGCATATGACACATTGATTATACCCTGTATTATTCTGGTGAAAAATATCTGAGGATGCTCCGACTGTTGCAGATGCCTGGTGAGATTTATTTGGGACATATGCATTTGAAGTGGAAGAGGGGAATGAATGGTGGTGGGCTGGGTAAAGCATGATCTCTGGAAGGTATGGAGTTTATTGATGGACTGTTAAATTCTTTAAGGAAATCTTCTGAAGAAAGATTTGCTGTAATACAGTGAATGGTCTTTGCAGACTGAGTATCGTGAAGAGGTTTTCTTCCTGTAAGTAAGTGTTTTGGGGAATGTAACTACCTCAGTTCTCATGATTTTCCAGAAAACCACTAATTTTATGAGGAACAGACAAAAATATGAGGAAAATATCTGGACATTCTGCGAAAATCTAGACAGTTGAGAGGTATGAGATGTGGTCATCATTTATGATTTTAGACACTTGGTGATTGACATAAGGACATGATTTTAAATTATCCACTTCTAAATGCTGTGTGAACTCAGAATGAACAAGTACTGACCTGTCAACCCTACCATCTGTTTATTCTTATATCATACCATGCCACCCCTATTTAAAAAATAAATAAATAAAAACTGTTTACTACATCTCTTAATAATTTTATTATCATTATTATTATTATTAGACATAAACTGCCATTCCTCATAGGTAGTTACTAGGCAGGCAGTCCAGAAGATCACTGAAAAGCTAGCCTACTTTCTCAAGATCACTATCTGTTATGTGATTTGCTTAGAATCGCACAGTAGAGAAACGAGGGAGTCAAACCCTAGACTAAGGGAAGCAGCTGATTTAACAATTCACAGTCTCATTCCTTTGTACTTATTGGTATGCAAAAACTGAGCCTGAAGCATCTGATAGTCACGGGTGGTTTCCCAACCAAGTACTAACTGGACCCAACACTAGCTTCTAATATCAGATTCTGCCTAAATTTTAAACAAACTTCTATTTTTCTCTTACTCCGTTCCTTATTCCAAAATCTTTGATCTCCTCACCAAGTTGTTTTATCCACATCTCTTTTGAGAAACACTGATAAATGTAAATGCAAAAACAAAGGAGTAAGGTAATAAGTACTCCCACAAGCCACTCCTTTGCCAAATCTTATTGTTGTCATGATCCTTGTCTAATGTAAGCATTATCATCACTATATTTTATATGTTTCAATGTGTATTCTGAATTCAACTTTCTATTTATTTGTCAACTTGTTAATATTGCACACTTCTTGCTTGGTATGTTTGTCTATGCCTCTGAAAAAGGCCCTTCGGACCAGCCCACTCACTCAGTTAAATGAATCATAAAAATAAAAATAAGTGCCAGAATTTATGTTTTAGATGTTTCAATGCAGTTATGGTAAGAAAATGTGTCCTTTGTTTATTGTGGCAACAGTTACTTAGTGCTTTTTCTTAATGTGATGAAATTAAATCAATTCAAAACTGAGGAGATTGCGCTTCCTATTTAATAAAACTATAAGCTATATATTTTGATCTTTTTTAAGGACCAGTATTGTTAATAGCCCACATATTATAAAGTAACATAGACAATCCCTTTTGCAAATACCTCTTGGATTCACATAATTTGAAAATGTCTTTTTTCTCACATTTTATTGCAGAACACTGTTGCATTGACAAGATAAGTTTATAGACTTTATCTTAAAATACATTCAAGTGGTATGCCATCTTTAATATATTTACAGTAGAGATGTAGATATAAAAAAACTGTAACTGCCTTTCTGTGTTACATCAAAATATGCAGCCAACTTAGTGAAAAATATGGCATCAAAGCATTCAGAAGCTGTGAAGTGTTTCAGAAAAAAGCAACCACTTTACCATATCGCAGTCATAGTTGGCTGACACAGGAAAATTCATCTTCTACCCGGAGTGTCATGGGGGGGTGATAACTTACCAGTCTAATTTAGAAACTCAGTTTCATTTCAATAATTTATTTCTGCAATTGGCAGGGTCACAGGATCAAGCTAAGGTTACAAATCTGATGTCTAGAAACACAAAAATATTTCATACGGAGCTGAAAAAACTGCAAATTCCAGTGCTTCTCTCTCAACCAACCTGATTGACTCGACAAACCCTCCCTGCAGTCTCATCTCCTGAAGCATGCTGTCTAAAGCATTAATGTATGGATAGATTATTCAGTACGCCAGGTAGTATCATGAAAAGTAAACATATTCATCTGCTACCTTTGTATTTTTTCAGTTCTGTATAGGTGGTGTTTTATGTTTCATTCAGTAACTCACAGAAAGGACAAAATGCCTATTAATGTCTCTTCCTTTGGACAGAGATGACAAGAAATAATCACTTGCATGGATTCTGGATGAGCATAGATGAAAAATTATGGCTTTCTGACTGCCTACGGATCAAGTTCTGCTTTAGTGTTACATCTTCTGTAGGTAAATAGCTAAGCATTTAGATTAAAGAAATACAAAGATTTTGTGCATCAGAAAGAAGAACTTGAAAATAAACTTTATAATAACTAAGACTAACTCTATTCTGGGGCATGTGGGTAGCAAAATGAGGCACACTACAGAAAACTGACTTTAGTTTATTAATGCATTTCAGGGCTGACATCCGCAGTGCTGTGCAGAGGACTGGAGGGTATAAACTGGATACTGGATTGCATGGATAAGAATGGGTGTCAAATGTAGAAATCAGCATGAACCTTCATCCCTACACACCTCTGGCTCATCCCAGAGTACTGTGCTGGTTTCTATTCAAAGTGACCCGTGGAGTAGGCATAGTACAGAGAAAGATGGGTAGATATCTTAGAGATAGGGGGACATAATTGTATACCTCTCAACCTCTTAGCACAAGAAATCAGGATGGAGCATAAAATAATGGGGAGACAAAGACTCAAGAATAGGGACAAATTTTAAATATTGTTCTTATAAACTTAGAAACTTGATACAATAACTGGGTTTATGGTAGCATTCATTTTCTAAGTGATATGAAGCATGTAACTCAAATGTATGCCATTATTTACTGACTTCAACATTTACTGATTTGCCAGAAAATCACATATTTTATGAAGAATTGGCCAAAAATATGAGGTAAAAATCTGGACATTCTGGGAAACTCTGGACAGTGGAGAGGTATGTGTAATTGACATTTGTTTCCATGGGACTGAGGTAGTGAATTCTGTCTGCAGTAAAATTTAAATAAGGTAAAAACACTCTTGAAGTTTACTTACAGAATGTTTAAGATGGATAGCCTTAAGTACTACTCACAAATAAAAGGAAATGGCAAACTGAAAAATGCAGGAAAAAGCAATTTACTTATATAGATAGACTGGTTTGGCATGTGGGCCATTAAGGGAAAGAAATTATTGTGAAAAAAAAATACAGAAAATGGAAGGAGTATGTCCATCAGATAAACTACAAGTCTAATAGGCAGCATCATGCATGCTGTAAGGGATAGAGAGGATTCTTACACCATTATAACACACATTTCCCTACTGGAAACCGTCTCTCTTTCCGGACTGTATTTCCACTTTCTAAAGCTTTCATTTACTGTATATTTTTGATGTTATTCATCAATTAGGTATAAACGTATTTAATATATATATATATATATATATATATATATATATATATATATATATATATATATATTACCATATGCAGCTCTTAAATACTCCAGCAGAGGGGTGATTGTCTTATCTTCCCTTTGACATTTCATAATAACCTATAAATCAGTCACAATGGGCCATGTTAGGATGATTCATATGCTCATCCTCTCATTCTGACATCTTTCTTACTTTCACACACAACAAATGATGGCAGTCAATCTCTACTCCCTTCTCCCTGAATTGTTAACAAGCTGAATTTGTCAATCACTCTTTCAACAAATGCCTCATCTAAAACCTCAGACTGTGCACTGTCGTTCCCATCCATCACACTTTTTGGCATGTATACATCAATCTTCAGCTTGTAGTTCTGCAACTCTGGGACCAAAGGTGGAACAGTTTCAGATCTGTGCGTGCACGAGACCCCAAAAACTGCCATGCTTTCAGCTGATGACTTTCTACAGTACTTGCGTACTGCCGTCTGTATGTCCGTCTGTCTTTGTAAGGAATTTATGGGAACAGTTCTTGGTCTTTTTCTGTAATGTGACATCCTCGGAGCTGGTGTGATAGGAAAGGTAAACTGCGTATAGGTATGTCTGCTCCTTAGTAGAAGTGCACTTGGTCTCGCTTCTCTCTTCTCACTTATTTTGCATTGTGAATTGTTTTGCGTATTCACAGAGAAGTTGAAAGGCATTTGTTTGATAGGTGACTGCCTATTTTTATAAGCATCTTCTAGAACGGAAAGCCCTCTTTTACTGGTCCTGCTTAAGAAAGAAAAAAATATATAATTAATAATAATAATAATAATAATAATAATAATAATAATATTTGCAGAAATAAACATAGCAAAGTTTACAGTATTCATGACTAGCAACAAGTACTGAAACTGTATTGTCAGCAACTTATTATTTTCATAAAGCTTAAATACTGCAGAGCAGAGAGTGCAAGAAGTGTGCATTGTAAAAATTAAAAATTACAAGTTGAGGAAGCTAAAACTAAAACTGATGTTGGGGTACCTTGGACTATTCCTTTACTCTGCGGTACAGCAAACTTGGAGTTAGTAGACATGGGGGTGCATGGTCACCACAGAAAACTAGGAAGGGAAAAGCTACTCTGCAAAAATCCTTTAGTGGGGTAGTAATGACTGCTTTATGGTTAAACACCAGTTTATTCTTCAGACATTCAGGACCAGCAATTTCAGGTCTCACACTTGTGATATGGAGCCTAAACACTTACTAATATGGCATTTAACACTATGCTGTCTGATTTTTGTCACATCTTCCTGCTTCTGGTACAGTGAAGCTCAATCCCAGTCTCTGTGGTAGGAAAGAAGGTCAGAAAGGAGGAAATTCCCCTCCTGCGTGTAATAGAACTACTAACTCGATCAGTCCGATCATTGCTTTCAACTGGTTTTAGGAAGCATTGCTATACAGCTGAAGCCTGTTTTTACAGTACTATCTCTGCTGGAATATTGCCATAGAAACTGTAATTTTGCTTTGAAAAAAATACATTCTCATCTTTCTTCACAATGTACTCTCCCCAGTCTTTTAGGCATATTCTCTTATCTTTCTCAGAAATAGTTCCCAGTATGTTTATGTATCCATGTAAAACTTTTTAAGATTAATATTGTTCACCCTCATTCCTGTGTCTTGTGGTATGCATATTTATATTATCTTATTTTACTTTATTAATTAATATAATAGTTATAGCTGATTGTTAGGTTTCTCTAACTGGGCATAGACTCTTTACAGCAGGGACCCAGGATGAAAAGTTCAGTCTACACTATCTATCTATCTATCTATCTATCTATCTATCTATCTATCTATCTATCTATCTATCTATCTATCTATCTATCTATCTATCTATCTATCTATCCATCTATCTATCTGTCTATCTCTACTTTGAAACCCAAAAATATATATTTTTCATCATATCTTGATATTCTGCGAGCCAGAATCCATCAGAATCAATGTGAGTGTTTTGCATTATATTTTAATTTTTTTTACCGAAATGTCATAGGGCATGCTACATTGTTGAGATTTTGGTTTCATAGATTTTGTCTTCTGCTCACAATGCAGTCTGAATCTCCTTTATGACTCATCCTAAATATGAGGAAATATTTTTCTTCATTTTGATACAGTAACAGTGCCACATCTCAATGGCTTATGTATATAGGTCAGTACTTGGCTAACTGCCCTTGTGGGCCATTTTAAGCCTTGTCATTCATCCCATTTGAGAATCAAACCCTACACCTTGTGTTTGTAAGGTAAACACCTTAACCATTATACCAATTCCCAACCCTTCATAGCTTCCCCAACTGTATACATTTTTTCTTTTTTTCAAATAACCAATGAAAGTTGCTTTATATATGTAAACCCTCTTCAAGGTAAATTAGCTAAAAATAGCAAGGTTTTGTGAAGTAATCAAACCTGTAGTCCTTAAACAATTGCTAAATGTTCCGCTGTGCTCTTCCTGAGGTGTCAGCTCAGTTTAACAGTTGTTTTTCACTGGTGGCAAAATGTTATTTCAAAGAGGTAATGAATTTTGCAGTATTCATTTTATTTGATTTTAGTTTTCTAACCATTCTGAAATTATTTGCATTTACATGGATAAAAAAGTTACATTTCACTGGCCAGAAATGAGAGTACTTACAGTTTGTTTTCATACGCATCGATGTGCTTCACAAGAAGATTTATCCAAAACTTAACTCTATGGAAAACAGTTTCACTTTGGCTGTTAAATTGTGCTTTTAAGTGACCTCAGCAAGTCATAATTGGAAGACATAAAACTCTGGGTATTGTCTCATTTCAAAAACTAGAGAATGATAATATAGCTGGCCTAGATCACAGGGGCTGAGACAAATTCCTTTCAGAAACAACATAAGGTTTGAACATGTAAAACATGTTAAATCCTTCAATATCTGTTGCAGGGGGAAATAAAGTAAAAATTAAAAGAATGCTTTCTGGGCACTAAATAACATCTGGGTGACATTACATGGAAAAAAAATAAGCTTGGTGTGACATGCATCACAGTGCAGGTTAGAGTTTTCTTTTAGGCCTTTCACTGTTTGGATATTTATTGGTTTAATTTTGGCAAAGGAATAAGTAAATTGGTCATATATGATTGTTTTTAGCCAAAGCTAAGACCAGAAAACTGGTACATAAATAGGCAATATTGTTAAACAAACAAAAGTACTAAAGATTGAACAGAACAGATCATTAACAAGAGATGTGTAACACACACCTAGAGAAAAACAGAATAATACGTGAAGTTTATGAAGAAGTAGTTAGCATCTGGAGGTGTCATCACAAAAAAAAAAAATGAAAGCATCTGCTTTGACTCTTGGGCAAACATTAATAGACTTTCAGAAAAGCAGATGGCAGTCATAAGTTTCACCTTCATTTTTTCTTATGAGGAGTATAATACTTCTCAATTGGAAGAGTTTAGGTATCTTGAGTTCTGGATCATGCATGATGGCGGAGGGAATTGAGAGAGTAATTATCTGATATGGGCAATACAGTGACAATACTGTACGTGTTATACTGGACTGTAGTGGTGCACCAACAACTGGTTCATAGGTGGAGCTCTCAGTTTATGCCCCTGGTCTCACCTGTGGTCATTAGCTTTGAGCAGTGGCCAAAAATGAAATTGTAAATAGAGGCAACAGGGATCAGGGCTCACTTTCTGTAACATAGTTAGGAGTCCAGCAGTGCAAAAGGACCTGCCTTCTCTGTGTAGACAGGAGCCATTTGAAGTAGCGAAGTAATCTGGGCACCTTGCAAGGATTTCCCTAGAATGTTGCTCTGGGAGATGCACTAGGCACAGCCCACTTTAAGGAAACCCAGGGGTGCAGACCTAAGACATATGGAAGGAATCATATCTCTTAGCTTGCCTAAAAATATGTGCAGATGCCTCTGGTTTAGCTGGAGACTGTTACTAGGGATAGGGAAGTCTGGTCTACTTTTGCAAAGCCTACTACTGCCATGACCATCTCCAAGACAGGTAGCTTAGAAACCAATGATGATTAGGACGGTGATGATGATTCAGTATTTATCCTTGAAAGAGTGTGTGTTGTTAAGAAAGGCCATGTAAGTAAAAACAGAGTTTCAAAGAATATGGGCAAAGGTAGAGAAATGCCTACCTGGATGTATAAAATAACAAGAAATGAATGTTAGTTTCACTGAGATATCCTGATCTCAGATTTCTAACTGATTTTTTAGGAATGAATCTATGCCTAATGCAAGGATAGTTATCCTTGATATGCACTTTATACATTAGATTGTTATGACATAATCTGCTTACTTTAGAGGAGTAAGATTTTTTTATTCTTTTTAGTCAACTGTCCTCCCACAATGATCCAGTTATGTCACATACTAGACCAGTTTGTTCTTCCCACTTTTGTAATTGAAAGATATGTGAAGGGACACACAAGGACTGGCTGGGACAGCAACCATCATCCTTGCGAGATTAGGAGTTTTGTTGTACTCCTAATAGTTTTATTCCATCAGCCATCAGGCATAATGCCATATGTGACTATAGCAAACTATTTGTGAGTGTCTGCTTTCACACAGCAACAATGCTCAGTTAGAATGCATGCACTCCTTCATCAGGCCTTTGCCTTCAAGTTCCTGTGGACTTCCTCTGGTGGTACATTTGCTGTAAGACTTAATCAACTCCCTCCCATGAGATAAGTAAGCCGATCTTTAATGATCACTCCCCCTTTCTGGCCAACTCTTCCATCAGCTTGATCACTAATCAAACCTAAATAATCTGAGGTGTAATTATTGCTGCATTTCTCTATGTCATGGAGCTAGGAGGGGAATATTTTTAACCTGTTGCATACACAGGAATGATGCTCTCTCTTGAAAGATACTAATGGCTGTTTACAGATATGGAAGCAATTTTTCAAGTTTGGGGAAGATGGTACCAGAGATGGACATACTAAATGGGTACAGGATTTGAACTGATTGACTGATATACATTTTCCATGTCTGTAAGTTGTCATTGTAGCTACAAAGGTTAAGCCAATCAGATTTGATACCAGTGTCTGAATGCAGCATTGTGGAAATTGAAGTGCAAATTATATATTGATAAATGTTGAACACAAATGGCTAATAATAAATTACTTAAATGTTTCCAGAAAGAAGAGATTTTGGCTTGTTTGCAACCATGGGAAAAATGAAAAATTAATTCTGAAATCTCATTGCTTTATTTATGTTGGAAGTACATACAGATACAGATACTGGTATACAGTGGATATAAAAAGTGTGCACTCTCCCTGTTAAAATGTCAGGTTTTTGTGATATAAAAAATTAGATAACAATGAATAATTTTGAAACTTTTCCCACCTTTAATGTGACCTATAACCTGTATAATTCAATTGAAAAACAAACAAATCTGTTGGGGGAAAATATGGAAAATAAAAAACATACAATAAGCTGGTTGCATAAGTGTGCACATCCTTAAACTACTACTTTGTTGAAACACCTTTTGATTTAATTACAGCATTCAGTCTTCTTGGGTATACACCTGCCATCAATGAAAGAGACTCTGATTAACCCCAAATAACATTCAGCTGTCCTAGTAGGGTTTTCCTGACATTTTCTCAGTTGCCTGCTACAGCAAAAGCCATGGTTCGCAGAGAGCTTACAAAGCATCAAAGAGAACTCATTGTTGAAAAGTATCAGTCAGGAGAAGGTACAAAAACATGTCCAAAGTATTGGATATACCATGGAACACAGTAAAGACAGTCATCAAAAAGTGGAGAAAATATGGGACAACAGTGACATTGCAAAGAACTGGACGTCCCTGCAAAATTGATGAAAAGACAAGACAACAACTAGTCAGGGAAGCTGCCAGGAGACCTACAGCAACACTAAAGGAGTTGGAGGAATGTCTGGCAAGTACTTGTTGTGTAATACATGTGACAACAATCTCCTGTATTCTCCATATGTCTGGGCTATGGGGTAGGGTTGGAAGATGGAAAACTTTTCTCATACAGAAAAACATCTAGACCTGGCTAAACTCTGCAAAACAATACATCAAGTCTCCCAAAAGCATGGTTGAACTTTTTGGCCACAATTCCAAAAGGTACGTTTGGCACAAAAACAACATTTCGCATAACCAAAAGAATACCATCCCCACGGTGAAGCATAGTGGTGGCAGTGTCATGCTTTGTGGTTGTTTGTCATAAGCTGGAACTGGGGCTTTAGTCAAGGTGAAGGGAATTATGAACAATCCCAAATAACAGTCACTTTTGGCCCAAAATCTTCAGACGTCTGCTAGAAAGCTGAAGGTGAAGAGGATTTCACCTTTCAACATGACAATGACCCGCAGCATACATCCAAATCAACAAAAGAATGGCTTCACCAGAAGACCATTAAAGTTTTGGAATGGCCCAGACTTAAATCCAATAGAAACTCTATGGGATGACCTGAAGAGGGCTGTGCACAAGAGATGCCCTCGCAATCTGACAGATTTTGAGGGCTTTTGCAAGGAAGAGTGGGCAAATATTGCCAAGTCAAGATATGCCATGCTGATAGACTCCTACCCAAGAAGACTGAATGCTGTAATTAAATCAGAAGGTGCTTCAACAAAGAATTCGTGTAAGGGTGTGCACACTTATGCAACCAGCTTATTGTATGTATTTTATTTGTTATATTTTACACCTAACATATTTGTTTGTTTTTCAATTGAATTGTACAGGTTATAGGTCACATTAAAGGTGGGGAAACCTTTGAAATGATTTATTGTGGTCTCATTTTATATATCACAAAAACCTGGCATTTTAACAGGGGTGTGTACACTTTTTATATCCACTGTAGATAATAGCTATAGATATCGATACAGATATATAAAACATATGGATTCCCAATATGCATTAGAGATTAATTGTGTCTATATGGGCTCCAAGGTATTTGGTATACTGAGCTCTTTCAGTTATCTGCAGTTTTGTAAGAAGAGAACCTAATTCTGTCAATCTGTTGAAAACCATGATCTGTTATCTAGGATTATATTTTTTTTGTCTTAACCTATCTTATAACTTTGTGTTGTGACTGCACTCTAAACTGGGGTCTGACCTCAGAGATGCTTGCATTAAATGAAGGCAGCTACAACTGTCTTAGCAGTGACCAATAACACACAAATAACAATGATAACAATGCTGGATAAAGTAACAGTATAAGCCGTCTCATTACAAGTGTCAGCCAGCAGGCTAACACTTGCAGGTTGTAGGTAGCAGTACAACAAGGTAACATGAAATATGTCCAGCATCATAAATACCCTGGACTGAAATATGGGGCATTCCAAGCATTATAGATCCAAAAAGGAAATGCTTAAGTGAGTCAAAATGAAGGATCAAAACCTGCCAGCTCTACACTAATAGCTATTCATCTACTAGCCAACTATAGATGCCTCAGCACTCCGTCAGTCGTTTGGGCCATTGATGTTTGCCTGATGAGTTCACCACTAGCTTTTATAGTTGACAGAGAATTAATTGCACTGAAAAGAGTACCATCTCAGCTTCTGCCAGGATATATTTTTGAGTGGTTTCATCTTTTTTTTTTTTTTTTTTTTTTTTTTTACATTAAAACTTCCCTCAATAGAGATGGAACTGAAAGTACTCAATGAAATATTGAGTGTTGCTTTATTGCCTGTAGTGTGTTTTTGCAGTAATTTGGCTATTGTTTCACATTAGTCATGTTAGTTTTCAGTGTTTATAGAGTTTTTAGAACTAGTTATCTATTTAAACCCGGCTAAAGCCTTGACACCCTCTCTCACAATGTCATTATCTTATTATTTATTTATTGACATGTCTTCTCTCACAGTGCCATTATCTTATTATTTATTTATTGACATTTCTTTACCAGGTTAGTCTGACTGACCCCTTTTTCAGTTGAAGTCCAGTGAGAAAAGCTCTAGTACAAAACTACAATTTACAATGCATGATTACACTTAAGAGTTATAAAACGATACAGAGTCAATGAAAGATAATAGTCTAAAGTATAAAAGAAAGACCAATTATATAATGCTGTATAATACAAGTTTTAAAGAGCAATGCGATATTATGAATTTCATGATAATATCTTATAACACTGAAATGATAGGCCTATAATTATACTAAGTTACAAGGTAAAAAAGAATCTTGTCATCATACACACAGTATCAATAATTACATAATAAGGTAGATTGAAAGGTGACTGTTTTAGATCATAAGAGTATTTCCAGTAATTGTGTGCTGCTATTAAGATGCTTGCTTCTCTGTTCCATCAGTATTCGATGCAGGACTAGCAAAATATAATCTAGAAACACCCACTTCTGTTGCTTGGTTTGTTATGCCTGCTGACTTCAGGTTGGACTTAATGCCTGGATGAGGAGCATGGGAGTGAAGGGTAAACACAAGACAGACAATACTGTAGTGGTCCTGTCCAGAGAACAAGGGACTTAAGCTGTTCAGAGAGCAACCAAGATGGCAGAATGTAGTTTATCAAATGATGTGGTCAATATACAAAACTCAGTCCCAAAAGAAAGCCTTGCAAGTACGGCAAGTGCAATGGCCCAAAATAATAAATATGAATCAAAAAAGCTAGGCCAGCACAAAAGTGGTGAACTATGTTTAATCCTTTAAGGTATTAACATGAGGCAACACCAATACATAAGCAAATGCACAAAATGATAAACTAACAGACCAGTTTCAGCTGTTAAGCCTTCTTCAGTGTTAGAATTTAACAAGTACTGATACCACACCTCAATAAATACTCATAACACAGAATACTTGCTCTCATCGGATACTCCAAATTGTTCATTAAGTCCTGGGAGAAATAATGCACCCAGTTTAATTATTCATTTCTTTTCTTTGTTATTTAGCATAGAATGCCATCCAGTTTTGTGAGTTCTGTCCCTTACAATTCTATCAATAACTGTAAATCTAAAATCAGCAGTTTTATGTGTGAGGACATGTTTATATAAAGCACTGGATATTCTTTTCTGCCTAATATCACTAAAATGCTTCGACATACGTAGTCGGAGTGCTCTGGAAGTTTGTCCAATGTAAAAAGCAGAGCAAGAACACATGGCCAGGTAAATCACCCAGTCCGTATTATAGTTGGCTAAAATTTAATATCATAAATCACTGCCGTATTCTTACTAGAGAAAGACTGTGATTTATTAACCTTGTGGCAATGTGTGCAATGTCCACAGTGTTGCCTCATGTTAATACCTTAAAGGATTAAACATAGTTCACCACTTTTGTGTTGGCCTGGCTGTTTTGATCAATATACAAAACTACCAAGGTACAGAGCATATCCTAATTAAATTTACAACAATGGATGAGAAGTGTAATATATACAAACATTAAACATTTGGAAGAAAGACTAACAGAGACACAGAATGTTTTGTCTGCCCAATCAGATGCAGCTGTGGAGCTGCAATGGAAAGTGCAGAGATCTATGACCTTATTATTGGACACTCAAGTTAAACTACAGCTATTGGAGCCAGGGTTGGCTGAGATGGAAAAACATGCAAGGCAAAAAAAAAAAAAAAAAATACATAGCTGACTGGGATTCCTGAGTAAGTGGAAGGAGGAGTTCTGCAAACAACTGTTAGCAAATTGCATAAGAATGAAGAAAGTGGAACTGGCACTTGAAAGAGTACATAGTATCTTTGTTCTAGATTCCCCTACAGCGCGGAAGAAACCCAGGCAG
The DNA here is from genome assembly GCF_019279795.1 of Protopterus annectens. Lineage (NCBI taxonomy): Eukaryota > Metazoa > Chordata > Ceratodontiformes > Protopteridae > Protopterus > Protopterus annectens. Next base: position 882,535,302 of record NC_056727.1, on the reverse strand, counting down.
GTGATAATCAGGTTTGCAATGTATTTGCAAAAATAGCAAGTACTCTCCTCACCCTGAGCAGCAAGGGAAAAGCTTAATGCTGAAGACACATGTTTGCTGTGTACATGGTTACAGTGCCAAAACCAGAGAAAAGAGAAGCAATTTTTTTTCTTAATAATGAGGTTGTCTTGGGAACATAAATTAAAATTCAAGATGGTATATCCAGCCCTTTTAAAGTACTATTTTATACAAACAGTAAAACCTATCTTGATCCGAAAGATGGTAAAAGAGCTGTACAGGAATGGTTGTAGAAGTCAGAACAAAGTGGAATTGCCAAAGGAAGGAAGGGCAACTTGTTGATTTCAATAAATGAAAAGAGGAAAAAGCCTGACCCTTTTTTGTTGTTTCATACATTCATGTATTAGAAAGAAAGACTACAACTGAGTGTACAAGCATAAAACTCACAGAGAGATTTCTGATTTGATTTGACTGAAACGTTCTATCACCCCCCCACACACACACACGCGCACGCACACACACACACACACACACACACACACACACACACACACACACCTTGTCATTTTCACTTTATTTATTTATTCCTGGGTGACAGACTGGTTGCTCACAGGAAAGCAAGATATTGTGTCTGCAGTGAGAAGGTGGTTTGAAATTTAAAGCATTAAAGCAATCCCTCCTAAGTGATAAAAACATAAGGGGACATTGTCAGGTGGCATACTCCATACTAATTAATGCAACAACCCTGAATTTTTAAATATGGAAGCAGAAAAAAAAATTAATGGGCTCATAACATAACATAATCCTAGCAAGATAGTAAGTGCAAATTTCTTCTTCTGCACCAGATAAGAGGTCTTAGGATATACATCACAAACGAGATCCTAGATTAGTCTCTTTGGTTAATAAAAACACATTTGAAAAAAAAATGGTCTTACACACTTATTAGTGCTTCCTTAAATGCTCAATGGCTTTGAAATGAATGAATGTATTAACGCTGACATTTAGTTTAGATGATTTGGGAGTAGATAATGAATGTTACCATAGATGATTGTACAAGATGACTGTGCCTTGTATATATTTGGGGGATGGGGCCAGAGCATGCTTATTAATAATGAAACGTCAATCACGAATGTTGTTACCATCTGCAGCTATAGCTGTAATACATCAGAAAGCTCAATGCCTACCAAGGAAGACAGAGAATTTGTGTGAGGAGACATTTCAACATGAAAAATACATATTTACTAGTTTGTCTATGGGTACTTCAAAATCCATACTGATTTTTTTTCTACAGAAGGTCATGTTGTCGAAATTGCAAAGTAGGTCAATTCTGTATTTCGAATTATAGTTTGTGCTGTTCATAGCAGTGAGCACTATGTATAAAGTTAAGCAGTTGTTGAACTGGAAGCTTTGTGAGGATTACTGGTCATCAGATGGTTCATATTTAAGATGAAAAGATACACTGAGGGTTCTACGGGAGTCAGATAAGATACAAGAAATGGGTGTATTTGGTCCTCAGATGTAAACGAGCCAGGAAAATCTCAAAAGCCAAGTGGTACAGTGGTTAAGGTGTATGCCTCTCAATCATGAGGTGCAAGATTTGAATCTCACCATTGGTAATAGCTTTACAGATTGATGGTATAAATTTTTGGGGTTGGGAGGGTGGCTTAATGGTTAAAGTGTTTGTCTTACAAATACAAGGTGCAGGGTTTGAGTCTCACAAGGGATAATTGGCTAGGCTTAAAATGGCTCGCAAGGGCAGTTAGCTTTGTACTAATCTATGAACCTAATCTATAAGTTGAAAGACTTTAGTATTGTTGAGGCTCAGAACCAATGGAAACCAGAATGCAGGCATTGCTTACAGTGAAGAACAAGTGGGATTGAAGTGAAGGAGGTTGTTCAAAAAAAAAGAGTAAAGTATGGTAAACTCAGAAGTCAAGATAATCACTTACAGATAAGCATCAATGCTTTGTATATTATGGACTGAGGAAGACAGTCAAGTGATCAAAAGTATTTACCCATATCAGGAGGTTCTCTCCGCAAATAGTTAATTTGCAAGAGACACTTTTATTTGAGCAGGAAAATCTAAAACTAATGTGCAATCCTAAATGTTATAAATTACAAAACATGGGGCCCACCTGTGCTATTCCAGAGTTTGCTGAATGAACCTTGGTCATAAACTCTACCTCCAAACCAGTTATCTATGGATTATTTTTAAGCCTGAACACAATCAGCACTTGTATCCGATAGAAAAATGTAACAAGTACTCCAGTCATTCCCTACATTAGACATGTGTAACCCCAACAATCTGACTGATATAATGTTTTTGTATGCATTTCAGTTTCATTACCTGGAAGGAATTATGCATACAAACAAGAACTGCAGTGTTCTATTATAGGTCTATTGCCTTAAATTTATTTATTTATTATTTATTTATTTATTTTACATTTGTTGACCGGGAAAGTCCGACTGGACACATGTCCATTTTCAGCGGAGGCCCGGGGAGAAAAGCTCCAATAGTACATAGTAGGTTACAAAAAGTTCCAATAGTACATAGTAGGTTACAACAATGTTTGACAGCTAACATACGATTGTAGTTATGCACTAAATACCCAGGGAAGAAAAAAAAGTTACATTAGTATGTACAATAACAATTATAAAGAGAAAAACAAAGCATCATATAGTTAGTATACACAGGTAAGAAAAAGTTACATTAGGATGTACAGTGAACAATTATTATAAGAAACAAACCTACAAGTAGTTAGTTTCAGGGGAGAGTAGATGGCTTGAGGCCTAGGAGGATAGTAATTTCACTGAGGAGGTTGAGGGGAGCTATGGGTTAGTCTGGATTAGAACATTGGCAAAGCCAGTGGGATTTGAAGTGGTGGGAGAGGCCATTTCTGAAAGTATTTAGGGAGGTTGATTCGGTGAGACTAGGTGGAAGAGAGTTCCATATTTTACCCACTGTGTTTGAAAACAGAGAGTCACCTCCTGAGTTACAGGATTTGATTGTCTGTCTTGGTAATCTGTGAGATGATCTTAGTCTATTTAGGTTGGTATAAGGGGTAATTATTCCAGACAGGCCGGGAGTGTTTTCAGGTTGAGAGAGTATTTTGTAAGCAATAATAAGTTGCTTCTGTAGAAGTAGATTTGGTAGTTCTATCCAACCTAGGTTCTGAAGATTAGTACAGTGATGGGTTTTGTAGGGCAGGCCTGTGGCAAATCTTGCAATATGATTATAACAACAAGAGAGTTTAGATAGATCCGATTTGTTGGGATTTGTAAGTATGGGGAGGCATACAAGAGGGTAGAAAGGAGATGGGTGCAACAATGGCAACTTTAGCCGGGAGTCAGAAAAGATTTTATTCTATAAAGGGACCCCAGTTTCTTATTAACAGTTTTGATAGTTTGGTTGATGTGCACATCAAATCTGAGTTTGTTGTCAATGGTAACCCCTAATAGCTTGGTATGAGGGTCGGGGTGATGGTGGTTCCATTGTTGGATTGTACACAAAAGGGAAAAGTTGGTGTTTTATGGGTAGGATGGAAGAGTAGCATTTTCGTTTTGGATTAAGGATCAGTTGGCGTTCTGATAACCAATTCTCAACTGCAGTGAAACAGTCTTGAGTTTTGGATAATAGAATAGTTGGGGATCTATCTGAGCAAATTAAAGTCGAGTCATCAGCATATTGAATACATGTAGACTCTGGGATGACTTTGTTAAGATCATTAATAAAGATGGAAAATAGAAGAGGGCCAAGTATGGAACCTTGGGGGACTCCTATGGTGTTGGGTATGAGGTCGGAGAGCTTGCTTTGCCAGAGCACAGCTTGTTGCCTATCAGAAAGATAGGCATGAAACCAGTCTAGGGTTTTGTTATCTAGATAGAGAGTTTTTAGGGTTGCATGCAAGAGTTTGTGGTTGACCATATCAAAAGCTTTTGATAGGTCCAAGAAGAGGGCTGAATATGTGCATAGGTTCATAGATGTTTACAAGGCTAACGACTACAAGGGACTTTTTAAGCCTAACCATGCATCCCAAATCTCTGACAAGTTCTAGTACCCTTGATAAGTGTAAGCAGGGGCTTGGGAGATGAAACATTTACAAGAAGGGGTCTGAGAGATGAACCATTTACATGCTGCCTGTATCCATTAGAGACATAGGTGCCAAACCAGGTATGAATTTCCTGTTCCTCATCCAATTGTCCACTTGAATTGGGTTGGGGAGGAACTCTGTTTCACATGAATAGGGAGCCTTTTCCAGAGATGGGGTAGTCTCTAGGATGCATATCTGTCTCTCCATCAGGTCCTATTTATAAATATCACAGGCAAGGTTTAAGTCTTTAGAATGGGTAATTCTAGTTCTATTTGTTTTGTGGATATGCAAGAGGTCCATCATAGTGAGGTCTGACAATGTCCTGTATGCCAGGCATAGTTTTCCCCTCAATGGCCTGTAGGAGACAGACTACAGGATAGGCCCTTGAGGTGGTCTGCATAGGACATTTTGCTTACACCCTGTATTCTTTTAGTGAGGAATCTCTGTGGACATTCCAACTGTTGGCTATGCCTGGTTAGATACACACCAAAGGGGGTACTGTATTCAATGATAGGTCTGATGAATGCCAGATAAAGTGTAACAATGACTTTCTTGGACCTAGATGCCATACCTTTGTTTATAAGTTACGCAGCATAGAATGATTTCCTCACTACTGTAGACACATGATGGTCAAAGGCTAGATTACTGTCTGTATGTGTCCCTAAGTTCCTGACTACTGGGTCAACTGTAATGGGTGTGTTGTCAATATGATAGTTAGCAAGAGTGGATAGCTTCCCAAAGGATACTATTATGCATTTCTTGGCATTTAGTTTTATTCCATGGTTCTGACACCAGTTGTTTGTCTGTGTCAGCCCTTCTTGGAGAACATTTTTGTCAGTTTGGAATTCAATGACATCTGCAAATTTAGTCAGCCAGAGACCACTGACATTGGCCTTGACTTCAGAGAAGTAAATGCCAAAAAGGAGCGGTCCAAGGACCAATCCCTGAGGGACTCCACTTGTGACTGCCCTTTTTGTAGAGGTGGACTCCCCAGTTCTAACTTCCTGAGTCCTGTCTATGAGCCAGTTGGCTATCCACCTGAAGACATGCGAGTTTATACTTTACCTCTTGAGTTTGTCAACAATGCCCAAGTGGGGTTATTGTGTCAGATGTCTTGGCAAGTTCAAGGTAGGCAGTGTGTGAACCATTTTTTCCTCATCTATTGCTTTGGTGACCTTCTCAAAGAAGTCCACCAGGTTGAGTAGGCATGACCTGCTCCTGACAAAACCAAACTGGGTTGAGTCCAGTGTCAGGAGATTTACTATACTATACATATGTTCCTCAAAACGTAAGCATATGTCCACCATGACCCCTATATCTCTGACATAATCTGGTTTTAACAGGATATAAATTATCCAGTGCACATGGATATTCGTTGTCTTATTGCCAAAATATATTCACATGCATTTTTGCATTAAAACACATACCTTTTTATATCTGTTTTGAAGAACCTAGTGATCATTAGTACTTGTCACAATCTCAAACACCTTGGTATCATCAGTGAATTTTCCAAGATACATATTCTTCTAACTTGGAAAACCAAATAGAGGATATTAGGACATGGCAGCAGCCGGCTTTCAAGTGACTAGGAATGGGGTAGTAATACTACTTAAGAAAGGTTTAAGAATTCAGATGAAATATAAGTCAAATGTGGAGGGGCAGTATTTAGCAGTGAACAGGAGTTTAAGTGGGAGAAACATCAAGCTAGCCTCAGTATAGACACCGTCCAACTCCGGGTAGACAGAGATAAGAAGCATGTTATCAAACATACTCGGTTTGTATGAGGGAACAAAAGTTACAGTACAGGATAGGAACCTTACCATAAACACTAAAGATGTTCAGAATGGCTCTAGGTTACTTAAAACTCCACATGAGGGAAGTGTTTTGTAGATTATTGTAACTAAATGGGATTGCCAGATACCATCTTTTTGAACAGAAGAGGGGGTAACTGGTTCACTCATTATTGACATGCATATCATAGGTATTCTGTGTTGGACAGTATCTTGATCTCAGTGGAGCAGAGGTACCTGATATATGAGCTGGAGACAAACCCAATGACTATTTCAGATCATGCTCTCGTACTGACGAAAGTAAGACAAGAGAATAGGAAGGGAATGGGACACTGGCAATTAAGCACAACTTTTTGTGGAAATAAATATTTCCAGGAATTGTAACACAAATTGAGGTCTGGTAAAGGTACTTCAAGGGGGCTGCAAGCCACATGTTCGGTATGTGGGAAGCTTTTAAATGAGGATTTGGTTTAAATGTACAACACTATACAAGAAAGATCAATAACAACAGGATGTCTGTGTGAGACCAGTAACAACTATGGATAGGTGAGCTGTAACTATTACCTGTCGAAAGTGATGAAATAGAAGGAGGTAAGTAAGAACTAAATGAATGTCTAGAGGCAATGTTAGACTTTAGATCCAAAGTGTTCAACATTTTTAAATCTTATCCAAAGCAATGAAGCAGCTTGCTCTTTGATTAAGGCAAAAAAGTAATAAAGCTACTGCCAGGAGATGGATTGAAACAAAAATCACAGGGCATATTAGAAGTCATGACATATTACAAGAAACTGTATTTGGAGGAACAGAGTCTCTTGGACACAGTTCACAAGTGGATGAATTTCTCAGAGGATTAAATCACCAAAATTGGCAGAACAAAAAAACTAAGGAATTATTAACTCTAATAACAAAGGAAGAGTTGCAGATAATAGTACCAGAACCTCATAGAAGGAAGACTCCATAGTTAGCAGGATCCCAGTGGAGTTTTATCAAAGGTGGGGTAAGCAGGTACTTGAGGACTATGCAATATAATTAATGGCATATTGTAGTTGAGACAGATCCCAACTCCATGGAGAGAAGTACTAGTAGTGGACCTTCTGAACGAAAGAAGCATCCTTTATAACTTGGTTCTAATAGGCCTATTACCATCTTAATCTAGAATTCTAAGATATTTAGGCAGTTTTAGTAAACATATTAGCAAAAAAAAAAATGACACAGTTAATCCACCCTGATCAAAATGGGGTTTTCCCTAGCTGCTAGGCCTTTGTTAATATGCTGAAAACATTATTAATATAGGACAATACTCACAAAATATATGTTCCAATTATTTCATATGGTAAAGTGAACCTATTTAGTACTGAAACTGTATGGCCTTAAGAGTTTTGCCTGCCACTGACAAGTATATATGTTGGTTCTTCAAATACAAATGCAGAATTATTAGGAAGATGGGAAGTGCAGACAGGAGCTAAACAGGGCTGCCTGCTCTCCCCCTGCTGTTCATTCTGTACTTCAAACCTTCAACTGAAACACTTCAGGCCCCAACATTGTAGGGCTTATGTAGTGTGTGTGTGGGGGGGCACTTTTGGGATTCCATGCATCAGAAGATTTATTGATATATTTAATGGACCCCAACTGGAATATAGAGAAAATGTTACCTTAAGTGATTTGGAACAAATCACAGGCTATAAGCTGAATATAACCAAAACAGGAGCATTAGTGGTGAACTTTACCCTTATGAAGGACTTACGAGAGAGATACCCCTTTCTGTGGGAGGGTGATGATCCTTATTACTGGCCACCCAGCTTGCTCCCACAGTAAAACTGGTAACTATGAATTGTGAAAAGAAATTGGCAAAGTTTGGGTCTTTACTTAACATGTGGAGGAATCTAGAATTAGGATTTACACAAATAATTATTTTCTTATAGATGATGTTGCTCCTGAAAATAATGTATTTATTTCAAGCAATCCCATTATCCCAAGGAAAACAATATTTTATGAGCTAAAGAATAAGTTGGACGGATTCATTTGGAAAAATGAGAGAGCTAAGGTAGCCTGGGAGAAAATAACTTGGTTAGTGGATCAGAAGGCCTGGGGTTTCAGCTGAGAGTGTTTTTTTTTTTTTTTCTGGAGCTCACAACAGTCTAAAGTAGGTTGAGTGAAGAGGATTACCTTTAAAACCGCGATTTTCAGAAGGGCACATAGCACATTTCCAAAAGGCAGTTTGCAACGTTTGCAAACGCTAAACAGAAAAAGGGTCGAATGTGCAATGAGCGAATGCACAGTGAGATTCGCTCATTGCACATTCGACATTCAGGGGAGGATTGCACTATAATGGGGATCGGGAAATGGTTCCTTTCCCTACTGTAGTGCAATCTCAATAAAGTAGTGGGTTGCAGCCCCCCACATGGGGGGTGCAGGGGGGCTTGCTCCTTTGCTTTACACTTTGTTTTTTTTTTCTTCGACTTTCACGTTTGAAAAACAGTGAATCTGCTGTTTGAGTGCTGTTTTTTGAACATGTAGGTTTGTTGACATTGTCAGTTTCGTGGTTTCGAGTCGCTCATATGAGCACTTGAACCAATGCGAATCGCAGTTTTAAAGGTAAACCGAGTGAAGATGTTAAATAAGATATGCACTGAAAGAGACAAGTCAGAGAGTAGTATATTCTGGGATTAAGATCTTAGTTGTGACAACAAGGCATTTGAGGCCACATCTGTGGCATTGAAATTACTAGAAGTACAAAAGTAGATAAATCCAACAGGTGTAAGCCTCAGGCCTCGGTAAGGGTTATTACAGAAATATGTAAAGGTAGTAATGGTTAAAATACTGCAATGCATGTACTGTACTGGGAGCTGCTAAATGGCGAACTAGGTATACAAGAGTGGATAGACTGTAGAAGTAAGTGATTTTTGAGCAAGGGGAATTTTTAGCTTGTAAGAGCTTGACAAAGAACTTGAAAAGCATTGCTGAACAGATTATCAAAAGCATTAGACATCCCAGAGTGAGTAACATTTATACAAATGTGTAGAGAAAATGCTATAAACACTAGTGAGTTAGATGCATGCAGCATTAAGAGAGAGAAGAAAGGAAAACAGAGGAAAGAATAAATCAGGAATGTGTGAAGTACACGTGGTAAATATACAAGAAAGGACTGCAAGGTCCTACTTTACAGAGGCACAGTAGGCTTATCTAATAGGGATGTGGAAGCCAAATACACTCTGGCTAGGCTTATAAATGCCTTAGGGCAGATAGCCTAGTATCTACCTATGAACCTATGAAGGTGAAAGTTGTTAGAGAGGCTACCAGCTGTAGAAAAAAAAGCTTTAGGTAGAAATGCCTTTGCAAATATTTTTACACACCAAGAAGGTTAAGTGTGATGTAGTCAGGGATGTTGGAGGTGTGAAGAGTGTATGATTAACATATGGAGCAGATTTTGGGAATGCACTAAACTGGTGCAATTCAAACAAGTCAAGGAAGTGTTAGAAACTTTGCAGCCTGGCAGAACAAAGTTAGATTTGTGAATGTTTTGGCTTGGGATTCACCAGTCCACAGGAAACTGGCTCACTACTCCACAGGAAACCTGCTTACCAGTCCACAGGAACCTGCTCACCAGTCCACAGGAAACCTGCTCACCAGTCCAAAGGACATCAAAGACAGATGGAAGGAGTATTTCCAGCAGCTTCTGCATGAAGAAACCCCCACAGAAGCTGTACTGCCCAGAAACCACCTATGATGAGAGAAGAAGAGGAGCCCAGCCTAGAAGAAGTAAGAACAGCACTAAGGAAGATGAAGTCAGGGAAAGCAGCAGGCTCAGATGAGGTCACAGCAGATATGATAAAGATGCTGGGTGAGATAGGGGAGAAATGGCTCCTGAGGGTACTCATAGCAGTGTGGCAATAAAGGTGTATCCCAGATGACTGGAGATTGAGCATACTAGTGCCAGTGTACAACAACAATGGGGGGCATCCACAACTGTGGGCAGTACAGAGGCATCAAACTCCTATCACATTTCATGAAAGTCCTGCAGAGGGTGATTAATAAATGGATATACAGAGTAATATAATATAAGATGGGAGATGAGCAGTTGAGATTCAGATCAGGATGCAGCACAACTGACCTGATGTTTGCAGTGAGACAGATACTTGAGTAGATGCTAGAAATGAGGAAAGAAACCAACTGGGAATTCCTAGAATTGAAGAAAGCATATGATAAGGTCCCAAGAAAGCTGATCTGGGCAGTACTGTGGTGGTTTGCAGTCCCAAAAACATTGGTATAATTAGTGCAGGCTATGTACAAGGACTCAATGACTCACGTACGAACAGTGTTTGACCTCACAGAGGGGTTTCCAGTGGGAGTGGGCGTACACCAGGGTTCAGCTCTGAGCCCACTGTTTTTCATACTGGTGATGAACTACATTAGCAAACAGGTTAGAGGGGACAGATCAACAAAGTTGCTGCATGCAGACGATGTGGCATTACAGGCAGACTCTAAGCAAGAACTCTAGCAAAGTATAGAGCAATGTAATGCAAAACTGAAGCACATGGGATGAAACTAAGCACAGATAAGACAGTGGTAATGGCAGCAAATTGGGGAAATCAGAAGAAGCTGAGAATTGAGATAGGAGGGAAGATAGTGGAAAAGGTAAATAGCTTCAAGTATCTGAGAGGAGTGGTTGAGGAGAAGGGAGCTCTGAATGAAGAGGTGAAAGCTAGAATCAGAGGGGCTGCAGCCAACTGGCATAGAGTGTCAGGCATAGTCTATGACAGAAGAATGCCAAAGAATCTGAAAAGTAAGGTGTGTAAAACAGTAGTGCGACCAGTACTACTGATTGGTACAGAAACCTGGGCAGTAAATACAGAGCTGATGAAGAAGCTAGAGGTGATGGAAATGAAGTGCCTGAGAAGGGTGATAGGATGCACACTGTGGGACAGATGAAGAAATGAGGACATAAGAGCAGAAGCCAAAGTAACACGAATTGCAAAAAAGATCAAAGAGAACAGATTATGGTGGTTTGGACATGTGCAGAAAAGCAGAATATTTGGGACAGACAAGAAGAAGGTAAGAGGGAATGAGGACGTCCAGCAAAGAGGTGGGTGGATTGTGTGAAGGAAGATCTGCGACTATCAGACATGAGTGTTGATGAAGGCAGGAGTGTGTCATTGAATCATGAGAGATGGAGACAGTTAACACAACTCCCCAACCCCTTGTAGAAAATGGGATAAAGGGGGATAATGATGATGCTGATGACTCATGTAAAAGGTAAATGGGAAAAACGGGCTGTTTGCAGTCATTCTGTTGATGGCCACAAAAGCTATCAGACATAACTGGAAACAAAAAGATTCTCCAAAAATACCAGAGATACACAAGTTCCTACAGTCCGTTACAAGGATGAAATTGTGGGAGTCAGATGAAAGGTTCAGAGAAAAATATGTTATCAAATGTGCATCATGGTTAGAAGTTATTTGTGACTGGTATAACAAATTTAGATGATGATAAACAAAGATACCTCACTGAAAGGGAGGGAATTTAGGCTTGAAGTTGCAGTGAAGTGAAGCTTTGCTTCAGGTGCATCACAAGACTCTGGTATGCGGTACACAGACACACTAACAGAAACATATGCTCCCAGGTTGCTATGGTAATGGAGACAGAGTGACAATAATGCTTAATGGCTCTGAGGAGCCTCTGAGATGATTCTCGGCAATGACGTTTTTCATTTAAAAAATATATATATATAACAAAAGGGCTGTTTTAAACCACATATACACATACTGATGGTCTCCCAGCACTTTGTTTAGCTCATTAAGTTGGGAGGGTGGCCTAATGGTTAAGGTGTTTGCCTTACAAACACAAGGTGCAGGGTTTGAGTCTCACAAGGGATAGTTGGCTAGGCGTAAAATGGCCCACAAGGGCAGTTAGCCTAGTACTAACCTATGAACCTATGTCTGTATTTGTGTTGTTTCTCATTTGCTGAAAGTTGTGTTGTTGTGTCTTTCGGCTTTTCCTGATTATGGGTCGCCACAGCAGAACTCCGGTCCGCTAATAATTGGCAGTTGATTTTTATGTGCTGAGTTGCCAGCCCTAGTGCACAACCTTCAATGAAGGTATGCCCATTCACGCATGTCTCCATGCAGAAGACGCTCTAGCTGAGAGTCGAACCGGTCAATGTCTTACTGTGAGGCGACAATGCTACCACAGCACCACCACAATTTTGTAAATAAATAATGATAGAAAAACACTATCCCATTACACATAAAGAGTGTTCCTATCTGACTATTATCTCTTTTAGTGCAGATGCTTTGTTCATTGTGTCTTTTTACCTACTTAAAATAATGAATGTACTTGTATCTTATAGATAAAATATGAAATACACTTCTCCTTGATATATAAAAGTGTTTTTCACTCTCAGCTGAAGCAACTTAGCAAATAATTCCTTCTTCAATTAAAACATGCTGTGTAGCATCACCTAACTTGTCAAGCAACCTATTTAGCTTATTACTCATATTTTTGTGCAATGTGTGCTTAGTCTGGTGTTTTTATAATCAGCACTTCACTGTGAGTAGATCTCCTAGTCAACAAAACAGAAAAAAATAAAATAAATAACATAATTCACTTACAGGCCCACTTATGTCAAGTTTGAGACAGCAACTTTCCTATTCTGTTGGTTCCTCATAATCTTACCTCTTCTTCCTCTGTGCTTGCTTGGCTTCTTGGGTAACCAGTATCAGTTTAGAACTGCTCTACTATAAGATTTGCTTTTTCTTCTGGGTTGTTTCTCCTTTGTCTATGATATAGGTGACCACCAAATGCTACAAATGTGCTTACTGTGGGTCATTCTTCACTGACATATATATGCAAGCAACAGCTGTTAGAATTACACTGCTACAAAGTAAACTGAGATACCTATGTGGTTCATTTAGATTAGTCTATTCATTCTGTAAAGGAAAACTCGGACTTCTCCTACAGTTTAACTCAACTCTTGGGTTACTTTTATCCCTACAATATGGTTCCAGTATTCTATAGTTAGCAGAAACCTGCTTGTACTTTATCAAACTTTAATTTCCTTGCCTTGGAATCAAAGGAAGGGAAAGACCACCCACTATTTTTAAGTTTAACTTCTCACATAATTTGCAGATGAATTTCTCTAAACCTGCATGATATACCACAGACACAGTGAAATTTGTACTCAGGTACTACTGACAATCTTATTTGGGTATTTAGTCCTGCTAATATCAGGAGCACAGCACCTGCTGAAAAAAAGTCAGGGAAGTGTGGAACTGTTTCCACTGTTTTATTGCAGAAAGGAAGAAAACTTACTCTGACTTGCAGATACTTCCAATGTAGGCATGCTTTTTATAGCAAAACAGAGCAATCAGATCAGTCAATGGTTCAAAGGCAGTTGGCACCTCTTTTGACAAATTTACATAAGCAGTATCACTACATTGAAATGCTAAGCTTTAAACTTTAAACGTCTGCTGTTTATACAGCTTTACATTTTAATATAACTTAAATGTAGTATCAAAGATGTCTGTGACATTTAGAGAAAAGTCAAAAAATATTTTTGTAATTCTTGTAAAGTATCAACACATTTACCAAAGTTTTGGGGTGGGGTGGACTATTAATTCATCTTGGACTACAAAAAGATACTTTGAACAAAGGTCTGCAATTTAGCTACTTTTTGGTTGCAGGTGTATAACTCCTTAGTATACTGTAAAACAAGCTCTGAAGCACACATAAATGAGGGCCAAAAAAAAAGCAGTCCTGTTACAGAAGGTATACAAGATGACAGTGACTGACACTAATCCCATTATATGTAAATGGCATGGGAATACACCACTACTTCCTTTTGTCTAGCATGATTCATATAAAGTAGCCTTGAAATGGATTATGGGAAAGAGAAAGGTCTGAAGAAAAACAAGATCTCATTGATATGTCATGCCCCAAGTTAAAACAAAATGCAGTGGTACTTGACAACAAGACAAGAACAGCGTACAAGCCATAATAAAATCCTGTAAGAAGCAGTCAGTGAAAAACAGATTTTTTAGTTCTAAGGTGGAGTTTTATTTTAAATAAATATATCAATATGCAAGTGATGGTAACAATACCCTTTCTTGGACTAACATAAGTTTTATAGTTATTTAAAGTTTCAGACTAACAGGAGTCCTTTGTCAGGGGTTAACTTTGTCAGTGAAATTGCTATCAGTCAAAACACTTGAGTAACTATAAAGCCTATATCAACCTAATAACATATATTATTTCACCTCTATATTCCAGTGTTTACTATTACTGAACCAATATGGGTTTTCTTCATTTTTTGTACTATCAAGGGTATGATTTTATTATTGAATAAAATGCCCAGTCTGATAAAACAGCACAAGTAAACAACACAGTTAATAACAAAATGCAGTGGCACTGAGAATAAGACCAGCACAGCATTCAAACCAACATCTAGTTATAAACATATCTGCTCAAACATTTTCTAGTACAGTCATACTTTTTATAGCATGTATGGAGTTTATCTTAAAAGGCTTAACAGCAGTAGTCATTCAGGATGGATAGCTAGTATCAAATAATTGCATAATAAATAATAAAAATGTTTATAAGCAAAATATATAAATATACACTTGGGTATTTATAAATTTAAACAGTGTGTGGTTAATTTAAATTTGCTGATATGTTCAAAGCAAACTGAAGGCAATGGCTATACACATTATACAGTACAATGCAAACAAAAATAATCTTCTAGATTTGCGTAGCCTAATGTTAACAGAGTGAAGTTTTAAAGATGAAAGAGTTAACTTTGGTTTCATTTCAATATGGAACAACTGTAACAGTTAGTTATATTGGAGGTAATAAGCCAGTCTCTAAAACAACTTTCACAGAAGGTATACATTTTTTTTACATTGAGCGACAGAAAAAATGCTTATCTTGTAGTAAAGAGGGTAAACTACAAAATACAGTGTAGCGCTCTACAGCAGCTTTAATAAGTGCAGTTCATCTTTCCAGAAGTTTATTACAGAGGATTTTTAAATTAAATCATTGCTTACAGTCATGTAATATGTTTTAATGCACACAGGTATTGATGCATTCCACTCAGCAGCTCCCTTCCCTGTTCAGACTTTAGAGATGCCTTCCAAACTTCATACTGCAGGGGGAGCTTCCAGGCAGCTTCCAGACTCGTTCCTTCATTTAGACCTAACATTCTTGGGTACTTTCCTGATACTGCCTTTTCTTGATCCTGGATTCAGGAAAATAGGATATTTCCCAAAAGTCAGATGTTCATTGTTGACTCTTGCCTGCCTGCTCTGTCTTTGTCTTAAAGGAATAGTGTTCTCTTAGCCTAGCAGTCTGAGCAGCCATTACTTTGCAAAATAAAATATCGTTTTGTTTACACTAAAACTATCCCAGAGACTGTTAACTCAGGAAGCCTAGATATTAGCCATTACTTCCCTGAAAACAGTCCATGTAGACTTATGTCTGGAGTTCTACTCAAGTGAAAATTATTGCTCTATTATTCCCTTAAAGCAAGTAAGTAAATAAATAAAATTCTCTTTACCAACTATTTAGTGCACTCCACCAAGTGAGTTATTATGTTGCTGTTTTCATTTATATTGTAAACTCCTCACACTGCTGTTACTATATCCTGTTATAGCATTTCTGCCTGGGCCCCTGCTGAAAAAGAGTGGTTGTCCAGTCACACTTTCCATTTAAAGATATGCAAGCATGTTATGTTGACATCTAGCCAAGATAGTACAGCCTGCAGGTTGGTAATGGATATCAAGACATGAGGATAGCCAATTAAAAATTAAAAATATAAAAAATAATAATTAAAAAAATTATTTGGTTATCTTGACATCTTGATATCCATTACTGACTTGAAGTGATTGAGGGCTAGACTTTCCATTTAACAAAACCAAATGCATAAATACATAATTAGGGAATAGAGCAAATTGCAAAAAAACAAACTAGGGCAGATAGTAGTGCTGTACAGAAGTAAATACAAGATCAAAATGTTTATTCAGTTCCTGACTTCAAGTTCTTCTTTTAAGTTAACAGAAACAAATACCCATCATAAATCGTATCCCATTTAATTTCCTTTGTGTTCATGATGTGTTGCATTCTGTTCTCTGTCTAAAATACTCAAACTCTTTTAGCCACTGTTATATGTGCAAAGAATTTTGGCTTTTTGCATTACCATGCAGTTAACACATATTATCAACAAGGAAAACCTACCCTTAATTACCTTAACTTCAAACATAACAATTTCTTGAATTATCAAAACTTGTGAGTGGCTCTTCATTTTTAACCTTGTTTCTTATTATTTAGTTAAATATAATAGAACAAATTTAACATTATGCATATCATAAAAAAATATTCCCCATCCACCCCTCCTTCATGCCAGAAAAAACTTCAATGAATAATTTTATTCTTCCAATTCATATTTTCCTTCAAAAACTGAATGTTGATTAAACAAAACCCAACATTTTTCTAAATAGAAAATCATGCAAGATACCATTAAATGGCTCCAAACATTAAAATTAGTCTCTTAGTTATAAAATTCAATAAAATAATCAAACCAAATGTCTTTTGATCAAAATTATCATTACAGCCTAGAATCTACACTGAAAAATCGCAACTAACAGTTTTCTTAAATAATATAGATACTATTTCACATTTTTGCCACTGAGGATAAATTCTAAGACATAATCATCAAAAGTGGTACCAAATACCAAGAAACCACATCCATGCCAATAATATTTCTCTAGACCTTGCCAGGATATAGATATCTAACAATCATTTTTTTCAATTGTTCAGTTCCTTAAAGAAAAAGTCCATGACTTACATGATTTCCATATCAGAAAAAAAATTCAGAAAAGAAAAGTATAATAGTTATCTCTTGCCTCCAAGCTGAAAAAAATTTAATTGAATTGTTGTTTGGATTGCTAACTAATTTTATTAGCTTAGCAACAGATTTTTTTTTGTTGGCAAAGAGAAAAAAAGATGCTTGTTTAACTTTTTGAAAAAGAGAAATAATTTTTAAGGCTAGTGATAATTCTAATTAATCAATAAGCTTTAGGTCGTTTAGTTATTTTTATGAATGTGTGCAAATGTAACTTTAAAAAGCTATTTGTAACAGATTCATTCATTTGCAAAATAGGTTGATTTTTTTTGTTTAATTATTCTTATCTAATTATACTGGCAGACAGACAAAATATAGAAAAATGCCATGGAAGGTATACCTGATATATAGGTCCCTAATTTAAAAAAAAACTTGAAGACATTGTGTATAAACTTCTAAAGATATATTGAAATCTATTAAGTCCATACATGTTGAAAATCTGAGTTGCCAAACTTTATGTACAATCTAATAAAAATATTAGCATTTCTATTCCAGTGTAGATAGTTATTTAACATGTAAATGAACATAGCCAATTCTGAATATTTAACACTATAGCCAAAATTGGTTTTAGGGAGAGTTAAAACTTTCCAAGGAATCATTGGAGAGCCTCCTGTCCAGAAAAAAAATGCTAACCGAGTTTTTCTGGCTTTCAGACAATATTCTTTTGTAGACAGTATTAACTTATTTTGCAGGAAAATATATAATTGCAAGTAAATGTTTAGATTAAATGAGTTTATTCTTCCTGCAAAAGACAAACTAACATTACTCCAAACATTAGATATATTTTCCATTTTTTTCATAGATATATTTATTTTTTCTTCAGCTAACTATGGATGTTTATTTGACTGCCTCTATCATAAAACAATTAAATGTAGCAACTATTGTAATTGGAAAATAACCATTTGGTGAGATTATAAATAAAAATTTTGATTTATTAAATTTAATGGAATAACTTGTAACTTCACTAATAGAACTGAAAAAAAGAAATTAAATGGTAAATAAAAGATATAGTATTAGTTAAAGCTAAAATCAAATCATCTGCATAAGCAAATAGTTTAATTGTAATGCATTTTTTTGCTAATGGCTGTATCAAATTATTAGAGTAATTTATCTATAGAATAAGATGAATAGCTAACAAGAAAAGTGTGGGAGAAAAGGGGCACCATTGATGAATACCCGAGTCTTAAGATAAGATTTTTGAAGCTAATTATTCTATTAATAGAATCAAATGCTTTTTGTACACCTAAAGAATAAAATATACTGTCTCTATAAAGATTATTATTATCTTTATTACTATAAAAACTTTGAATAGTTTATGATTGATTTGATTAATTGTAGATATTTTTGTATGGAATAAACTGAAATTGATTCTGATGGCATACTGGCTATAAAGATTCTATTACAAAGCTTATTTACAATGTTGTAGTCAGAATTAAGTAAGGATATGGGACAATAATGAGTCAGACTATGGCCATCTGTATCTGGCTTTTTAATTAAAATACATTTAGCAAAAGAGAAATACTCATCTTGTAAATTCAGGGGAAAGATATTAAGTCAAGTAATTTATGACTACGATCTTCAGCAAAATATTTATAAAATTCCATAATGAAAGAGTAGAAACCAGAAGCTTTTTTATCCAGAAAGGTCATAATAATATATTTTATTTGATCCCTTTAAAGCAAAAATGTAAAGACTTCTAAATAAAATGCACCACATTCTATAATTTATCCTTTTCATCCTACTTAAATGGAAAAGAGGAAAATATTTATTTGTAGATGGTGCAGTGATGCAGTGGTAGCATTGTTGCCTCACAGCAAGAGGTTCTCCAGCTCAATTCTCGGCTGGGGTTCCTTCTGTGCAGAGTCTACATGTCCTCCCTGTGATTATGTGGGTTTCCTCTAT
This sequence comes from Protopterus annectens, assembly GCF_019279795.1. NCBI lineage: Eukaryota > Metazoa > Chordata > Ceratodontiformes > Protopteridae > Protopterus > Protopterus annectens. Next base: position 882,516,631 of record NC_056727.1, on the reverse strand, counting down.
GTGCTCTGGTTTCCTTCCATGGTACAAAGACATGTGTCTGGAGTGTTTCTCCCTGGGCCTCTGCTAAAAATTGGCTTTGTTCCAAGTTGGACTTCCTGGTAAACAAATGTTAAATAAATAATAAGAACATTATTGAATACTTCATTTGGTTGAATCACATATATCTAATTAGGTTTTAATCTTTAAAATATAATTAGCATATTTCTATTGTTTAAACAGAGCTCTAAAAAGCAACATGTCTCAATATTATAACATTTTGCTTTAACTTACTTTGCCATTTCACTTTTCCCAAAATATTTCAGTAGTGTTAGCCATTGTAGACAAATCTGAGTTCTCTTATCTGTGTATTTAAAACAAACACCATCTAATATATCTAATATTATCCAATCACCTTTTTAAATTTTAGAGTCTTCTTTTTATTTCCTGTTTCCCTCAAAGAAAGCTGAAATGAAATGCCGGCTATATAAGCTTTGAAAGAGGCCCAATTGTTGGCAACATTTTTAAGTTCATTGCCAATTTTTTTCCAAAATAGACCAACTACAGCCCTAATTTGTTGCTCATATAAAGAGAACACATATTTATTAATATAGAAAAAAGAGAATTATTTCTACTTCAGGATTAACAATTTTAACATTAAGGGAGCATGATCAGACAAAACTCAAGGATAAAGTTTAATAACTTGCTTGAAATTAAAAACAAAATAGCCAAAACAAAAAAAAAAAATCATCTATCCTTGTTAAATATTTGAACATATTGTCTAGGTGAGTATATCCTCTCTTAATTGAGTTTATTTGCTTCCAAACATTAAGCAAATTATATATTTTAGCAAAAGGATTATATGACTTTTTTTAAATTACAACCACTGAAGAAAATTCAATATTTGAAATCACCAGTTACAATTCTATAGTATGGACTTAAAACACAAAGTCCATTTTCCATTTCTTGAATAAATTGATGGTACTGGAATAAATATCGGATAAACTGAACAAAGAATAAATACCAATGATACATATTTAAGTAGCAAAATTCTTTCAACCAATTTATTGCAAGAATCTAACATCTCATTGTTGTTTGTTGTTGAAATAACAGCAACAATCCTGTGATTATTATCATGAAAATTTAAATAAACTTGCTTCAATATTTTTACATTGAACAGCACCTTATATTAAGACTTATTGAGATGTGTTTCTTGCAAACAAATTAATTCACAACTAGGTTGCTGAATGAATTTTACTGTATGCATATATTTTGGTCTGGTGATCCAATTTATTAACATTTACTGATAAAATATACATAGAAAATATAAAGGTACTTTTTAACTCCAGTGTTAACCAGTATAAAGATACCAAAATCCCCCTCCCACCAGAAAAAATGCTAGGTGGTAAAGAACACATCCCTCTATCTTCTTGCATTTTTCAGTCGAACACTTAGAATGTGAAGTTCTTTACTAGCTTTCTTTGGAGTGATAAAAGACAGATATAAACTTTGATAGTTTATTTTTAATATTACAGGGAAAATAAATCTTGAAGATATGCCTTTTTGCCAAAGTTGCTTTCTTTTTTGGAAAAACATTCATTTTCCCCACAATCATTTCTGAAGATCTTCATAAATATTTAATGGTATTTGATTAATCAAAAAAAATCTGAATTTAATAGCAGTGGAAAAAACCTGAATCTTGTCAGAAACAGAAAAACTCTTACAATAACAGAATGATTCTAATCTTGTTTGAAGGGACTAATTTAATGTACAATATATATATTAATCAAAAGTAAATCATCATGCTTTGCAAGCTCACCAAGAGTCTTATATATATATATATATATATATATATATATATATATATATATATATATATATATATATATATATGTGTGTGTGTGTGTGTGTGTGTGTGTGTGTTGAATAGTTAATGTTAAAGCCTGAGAATTATTCACGTGTTCTGAGATGCCCACTATACTCAAATTCATCTTATATGCCCTGAACTATAAATGGAATATTTTGTCTTGAGTTTCCATGACAAAAACCTTTAAAGTATTTTAGTCATTGGCTAATTGATCAAAATACCTGTAAGGATTAAAAAAAAGAAGCTTCTAATTTGTCATGAGACACCTGTAATTTGTTAAATTCTTCTTTTTGGGATATCAAAATAGATTTAACTCCATTATTTTTTCCCTCAGGGTAGTAAGTAAAAGTATCACTGTAGTCAAAGAGTCTGTTTTGTGAAAAAAAAAACAGATCTGGCCCATGAAGGTACTATATCACTTACTTTCAGGAATCTATATTCTGAATAATGTGACCCCCTGAGTCACATTCTGTCAATTGCGTGCTGCATAGACCTGTAGAGAGAATATCCTCTAAGCTGTTCTTCTGAGAAATAATATGCCCCTACTGGCAAACTGTAGCAAGTCTTCCATAATTCAAAAATGGCTATTGCTTGCTGGAAGATGCTGATGTTATTGCTGAAATTGACAATGAGGAAAAATCCATTACAATGTGCTGAGAAACTGGAGAAATATCCCTGATGGATTCACTAGATACATATGCAGATGGTATGTGCTTAATTATTTTCCCTTGAAAAAGATTCCAGTGTTCTATTTTAGATGGTGAAAACAACAGAGGCAACACGTCTTCCAAATAAATTGATCTCTGCCAGCATTACAGGCTTAGGCTCAGTATTAGATGTCTATAGGTTTGCAGGACATGAGCATAAATCATGAGTTACTCGGTTATTTTCCCTTCTATCATATTACAGCCTCAAATTTAACACATTTAATATTGGAAAAAGTACATCTAGATGATGATTCATGAGCCCTGCTGACTATTTAAACTAACAAACTCCATTTCTTTCTGAGGAGCAATTACTGGTAATGCGTGTGTCATTGTGCATCTCTTCATCCTCCAGTAGGTATGATCCCTTAAGTGACTCTTGTCTTGATGGTTACTAATACTTGAAATCTACCTCCCTATAGTTCCATTTCAGAAAAGCAAAATTAAGAATCTTCATAAATGTTTCAGCTTTGCAGAACATGACATTGAAATGCTGTTACATATATTTATGCCACAGCAAAGACCTTGTTGTGATATGTTCACCATGTGTGGAAAGGCTGTATGCATTCTTCATTATTACCATCCCTGAAAATATGTTATTCCTTTGCTTTCCTTTCACATCTATCTTGGAACTGGTGTAGATTTTCTAAACTTCAGTAGCTTTTAAGTCACTTAAGCACCTTTCAAACTGGCCCACCACAATTTTACTTTTTCATTTCAAGTGCAACAAAGTGACTGACCAAAGTCCAAACAAAAGAACATGAAATTAAACTGACATTTTGGTTTCAGACAGTCCTGGTCATCATGATTTTACTGTATCAAATATGATGTAACACAGTGACTAAATAAATTGAAAACTAGATAACCTGAAATTAACTTATTATTTTAGACAACAGACGAAGTGGGGTTGGAGGGGCACACTGAGCCACCCCTGGTAATATAATTGACCTTAAAACATTGTACAGGATAACTAAGAGCACAGCATGCAATAATATACATGTTATTATACATTTACACAGACAACCCTCTCCTTCCACCAAACACTAGATCCAGGCCTGCTGAATCTGTGAGCGACCTGAGGCGTACCTCCCTCCTGGACTATGAAAAAGAGACATAGGCTTTTAAGGACAGAACACAGCATCAATGGGTTGCTGGCGCCATGTCAGACTCCAAGTCAGTCACAAATGAGGAATTACAGCTCGGTCCTTGGCAGCTATTGTTTTTGGCATACTTTTCAGAGGTACAGGCCCCAATGGAGGACTTTTTGCTGACAAAGTTTGCAGAACTACTGGGAATTGCAGACATTAGACCAAAGTGCATCGACTTATTGTCTAGAAGAGAAAAGCTATAACGAGGATCATATGCCAGAGCCAGGCCCCATGGCCTGAAATTAGAAAAAATGGAAGCCAGTACCCCCCTACCAAAGGGAGGGACACAATAGCCAAACTTGTGGGCTTTCTTGAACCGACACCCAGGGCAGACAGACCGGGAAATCAGGGGACAACAGGACTTCCACCAGCAACAGGCTTTCGACACATTTGCCAACTTTCGACCATTGTGAAGACCTTAGAATAGCCCAACAGCCATATGATGGAAGTGTGGCCTGAAATTGTGGGATCGTAACTCTCCACACGAGAGTTTGGCCATCGTGCATCTGCTCCAATTGAGGTCATCTCGAGCCTCCCACAACCGACAGAGAACCTATGCAAGAGATGCAATTATACAGCCAAACTGGAGGCTAAGCTCTCTCAACCCAAGACTGTACCAGGCAGTCAAGAGAAGGGTATTACTTGCATCACACCACCAGTCTCACATAGACCTATGAAACCAGCACCGGCAAAAAACACACATAAATACACAAAAACATACTCGGAGGTTCTAAATAAAAATCTGCAAAAGCAACAGAGACCTCCAAAGCAGACATCCAAGCAACCTCCACCCCCCAACACAAACCATGAAACACATACTTCACAAAACCAGTGTGCCACACAATCACAGCCCTTAAGGCAAAATAACATACCCAACACACCAGTAATAGGCCACTCTATAGTCAGGCACACTGACGTCCAACTCACTAGGCTGAACAAGGAGAAGGTTACTGTTAGCTGCCTGTCTGTTGCCAGGATCTGCCACATAACACAAGCACTCAGGTCACTCCAGAACAAGTACAAATATGACTCTGTCATTGTCCATGTTGGTGTGAATGACCTGAGCTGTAAGTCCCTGGACTACATGAAAAGAGACCTGGAGGAGCTCTCTGATCACATAGCCCAGGCCAGTATGACCCTGACCCTGAGTAGCATTCTGCCCTCACCAAGAATGATACCATGGTACAGAGAAAAAATTATCAATTTCAACAATAGGTTAAGCTTCTGGTGTCATTCAAAGGGGATCCAGTGTCTGTCAGCCTGGGATGATATGCTTGACAAGCCACGCTGCTTCACTAGAGATGGCTTGCACCTGTCAACCTTAGGCTTTCGAATACTGCCCAAGACTCTTGCCACCCCCCATAGTGCATTTTTTAGGCAAAGCTCAAAAGTCAAACCCACCTCTGTAAATAGCACAAGTAACAAAAAACTGAGGGTAATGCTACTCAATGCCAGAAGTCTAAACCTCAAAATGCACGCACTGGAGGCACTCCTCAGTATGGAGAAAATCAATATATGTGCAGTAACAGAAACCTGGTTTAAGGCTCAAGAGAGCACCCCAGCACTACCAGGCTACAACTCATACCATACATTTCGGCCACAAAACCCAGACCGAAATACAGAAGGTGGGGGGGGTATCCATATTCATTGAGGATACCCACACCTCCAGGTTAGTGGCACAGCACGATGCTTCAGAGATCATCCACGTGCAACTAACAGCGGGCAAAACTGCTATTCAAATTATAGCTTGCTACAGATCACCCACCATGTCCCAGGACCCCCACTCCGCATTCCTGGAAACACTGGGAAACATAATGATCCTACCAAACACCCTGATATTGGGTGATTTCAATTACCCAAACATTAACTGGGAGAGCTACTCAAGTACAAACTCCCTTGCCCAACATTAACTAGAATTTATAAACTCAAACACCCTGGATCAACTGGACAACACCCCCACCAGAGGTGACAACATATTGGACCTGGTCATCACCAACATGGGCAACCGGTGTTCAACACTGGAGGTCAACCCCTCACTGGTTAGATCTGACCATAAACTAATCACTCTGGATATCCACATTCCACCACCACCCCCAGTCAAAGAAACCACCATGAAAAACTTTTCAAAAGCAAACTTCATGTTACTTAAGACCAAGATGGGAAGTTTCAAAGCCCCCATGCTAAAGGATAACACTGTCCAAGCTGCAAAATCCTTTACTAATGCACTCTACGGGCACCTACAAGAATGCATGGATCATGCTATCCCAAACAAAACCAAGACTCACTCCTCCAAGAAAAGGAAACCAGTCTGGTGGATCCCTGCCATAAACAAGCTATACAATAGAAGGAGGAAACTAGTACAGAAAAGAGAAAAATCCCAAGAAAGGAAGACATCTCTGATCAGTATCAGCAAGAAACTACATTCCCTCATAAAATCATCCAAGGTTAGCTTTGAAAGAAAAATTGCCATGGACTCCACAGATAACCACAAGGCATTCTTTAGCTATGTCAAGAATCTAAGTGGCAATTCTCAGATCTGCTCAGAGTTAGTGCAGAATGGCACAAAATACACTGAACTGACCAATATAGCCAACATTCTGGCAGACAGGTTCAGTGTAAATTTCACCCCCCTCTCACCCCCAAAAGGGCCCATAACTATACCAGAAGAATGTAGTGCCCCTGAAATCAGACACTCAGGTTAAAACAGCCCTCTCCAAAACCAAAAACACAGTATCAATGGGACCAGACAGTGTCCCAGGCTGCATCCTACATGAGCTCAAAGATGAGCTAACCCCTCACCTAAACACACTGTTTAAACTCAGCCTCTCCACAGGCTATGCCCACAGAGTGGTGCACAGCAACGGTTATTCCACTCCACAAAGGTGGAGCCACAACGTACCCTGGGAACTATCACCCTATAAGCCTGACTAGCTTGGTCTGCAAAGCTATGGAGTGCATCATCATGGATCTCATTAACAGAGACATAGGAAACCTCCAAACACTGGACCCTACCCAGTTCGGCTTTGTTAAGGGCAGATCATGCCTCCTAAACCTGGTGGTCTTCTTTGAGACAGTTACCAAAGCTATAGATGAGGGAAAGGTGGTCCACACAGCCTACCTAGACCTCGCAAAGGCCTTCAACACCATTCCCCACTCAGGTATTATAGACAAGCTCACCAGCCTGAACATAAGCCCCTACATCACGAGATGAGTTGCCAACTGGCTCATGGACAGAACCCACATGGTAAGAGTTGCGGGAGCTAGGTCTGACTCTAAACTGGTTATAAGTGGCATTCCCCAGGGCTCAGTCCTAGGACCCTTCCTGTTTGGCATATACTTCTCAGAGGTACAGGCAAGCACAGGAGGACTATGGCTGACCAAGTCTGCAGACAAATGCAAATTAGGGGCTATAATTGACTCTCTGGCTGACACAAACATCCTCCAAAAGGGTCTCACTGAGACAGATACCTGGTGTCAAAACCATGGCCTCAAGCTAAATGCCAAAAAGTGCATAGTCATCCACTTTGGAAAAAACAAAGTACCCACAAACCCCTAAATACAGAAGATGTAATAAGGGATCTGGGAACCCAAGTAGATATTAACCTCTCTTTTGATAATCACATTGCAAAATTGGTTAGAAAATCCTTCTATGTGGCCCACCTAATCACAAAAGGGTTTGCATTTAGATCGAAGGAGGTCATTGGGCTCCTCTACGCATCACTCATCAGACCAATCATAGAGTATAATGCCCCATTTGGGATGTACCTTACAAGACACCTGCAACAACTGGAAAGACCACAGAAGTACCTCACCAAGAGGATCACTGGCTCAAGCAGATGCCCTATGCAGCTCGACTGAAGAAACTCCAGCTGTACTCGGTTGCATACTGCCTACTCAGAAGTGATCTCTGCCTGATGTACAAGGCCATGTCCAACCCAGAATTGATGGACATGCTCCACCTAAAGAAAACCATATCACCTCAAGCCACATGCTCCAGGGATCTAAACCTCACCACAACAATAAACAGGATGCACTGGAGCGATAGATTCCTGTCCCAGAAACTTCCCATGCTCTGGAACAAGATTCCAATCTACATTAGGCAGAGCTCCTCGCTAACCATCTTCAAGAGAAACCTTGACGAGTGGATGGGAAACAGAAAGTTTACCTTGGGGATCACTTCAATGGCTCTGCTGGACAGACGCACAGTGAACTAATCTAAGGGGGCAGTGAAAGCCAACACATTCCAGCTAGGCTTATAAATGCCTTCGGGTAGATAGCCTAGTACCTACCTATGAACCTATGAACCTATTAAAGCTGCCAATAAATATCTGTTTTTGTTATTTTTCATTGCATCTCTTGCAACTCATTATACAAAATATATTTGATGGTCTTATTTCCACAACTGAAATGTGGAATCTTCCTACCAGTATCTGTCTTAATCTTCAATTTTATGGCATATGAAAGATGACAGATAGCCAAATGCTATATTTTCTCCCTATTAGCTATAGCTGTTTTAAAAGACAAATGCAGCTAAACCATGACAAAAAAGAAAAACATTTTCATCATATCTTAATATTTTCTGTTGCATGTATTAGATGTCATTATATCACTCTAAGCAGTTATAAATATTTGCTGATTTGTTAAAACCCCAAATGACCTGACTGTTTGTTTTGCTTATGTGATTTCATTTTCTACCATTTCTTTTTATGTAAGTCATTTATTCGGCAATTCAGTCTCCATGTTAAGGCAGTTTATTCCTGCCACATTAAATGTCCTTCAGTATGAATGTAATGACAGCATTCAAATGCCAGTATTAAACTGAACACTTATCAGCTTCTGCTAATTGTACCCCCTAACACTTTGTGCCTGGGGTGGCTGCCCATTTTGCCCCAACTGGTTAATTCAGTCAGTAAGGAGAGTAGCACATTTTACAAATCCATGGTACTGCCCAGAGAAGCAAAGAATGGACAGTGGAACTAAAATGAGTGAGGTAAAAGGAAAGGAGCAATCCTAATTGTTGAGAGCAATATGCCTTTTATCAAGTTTTTCCTGATTCAGATGTAATGTGAACCTTGAGGATATGTGTTAATCAAGGGGAGTGTAGAGGGATAAAGCCATCTACATGGAGCTGAGGTTGGGGCAGCACAGCATCCCTCACACAAAAACTCCAGGGTCTACCAATTTTGGAATGGCACAATCAACAAATATGTATTCTGACAAGCTTGCCTCAACAGAAAATGACAGTGAAATGTAGGGATACCAAATGAATGGTTAAGAAAAGTCACCATCCATTCAGTTAAACAACCTGTAGTAAGAGGGTGGTCCCAGACATTTCTCAGAATTAAGGGTCCTGAAAAAACTCCAAAAACTAGAGGAACACTGTATAGTGTTGCCTGATGACATTCACCATAGAACTGTTAGAGAACTGAAGGCAGATGATACCATTAGCATTTATTTTAGAAAAATATGGGAAGAAAGTTATGTTGTTGGAAATTGTAAGAAGAAACGTGATTCCTATCCATGACTGATGGACAAGGCAGAATCTGAAAATTATTGGCTTGACAGCTTCACCCCAGTTGTAAGAAAGATAATAAAATTGCTGCAGAATATACTTAAAAAAACATGCACACTGGTAGGGCACTGGATTCAATGTAGTATGATTTTACAAGAGGAAGGTCATGCAAAACAGACATTGTTTTTTTTTAATTGAGTAACAATAATGTTAGATCACAGCTGGACTATAAACATAGTCTTATTTTTCAGCAACATATTTGACGTTGTATCACACAGAAGGATACAGAAATACACAGAAAAACTTGGAGTCGGCCCCTGGGTGGCAGTACAAGTGAAGCATTAGCTAGATAACAGGATATCCTCTGGTGTGGCATTATGGGTAAATCACTGGATAGAAAATAGGAAATCCAGAATAATATTAAATGGGTTTTATGAGGATTCCAGGATGATGTACCACATGGGTCACTACTAGAATAGTTACTTTTCAGCATCTTTATAATAATCAAGAAAACTCCAGGTAGAAAGGCATCTTTCCGCTAACTAGACAAAGTAATTTATTACTGTTGCATATATTTATTTATCTATTTATTTATTTGCAATTGTTAACCAGAGTAGTCTAAATGGACAGAGCCCATTTTCATAGAAAGTCCAGGAAGAAAAGATCCACTTACAAAAAAAAAAAAAAAACAATTTTACATAATAAGATTTTACATAGCTTAAAGTCTGGGAGATAAACACTGACCATTTAAGAATGTTGACAGAGTAAAACAATTATTAAATAATGGCACACTAGCTTGTAAAGAAGTCAGCAACTGTAAAGAAAGCACTGTTCACTTTTAGATGCTAAGCTATCAATATCAGGCAAAATAAAGGAAGAATAACAGTGGTCAAGAAGATATCATTTCTATTTTTGACCCAAACTATACATTTTAAAGCACAGAAGAAAAAACTAAGGAAAGGTGGAGGACAGGAGCAGACAAAAGGAGGGGAGTAATAATACACGTAAGGAGGTGGCAGAAAGATATGAAGCTATACAGGAAGGCAAGAATTTGTTAGAATGGAGAAGTTATATGAATATAAAGTAAGGGAAGCATTCTAGGAGCAACAGAGAAGGAAGTGGTGATTCTGAAGACCTTTAAGAGAAGAGCAATGGTACATTCAAGGATGGTAGAAAAAGCATAGATGAAAAGGGGGAAGTGTGATTGCGACAGAAATAAAATAGAAGAAGGGGGTATAAGGTAATAGGAGTTCTGTTGTTTGCCTAGCATAGATAGGTACAGTCAAGCATTAAGAACTAGGACAGCAAAGATTGGCTATGTTTATGCAGTAAATGATGCCAGTGTCGATATTTACGTGACTGATTCCATGCAATTACAATGCCAGGTGGAAATGAGATACTGTAGAAGCTTCTTGTAAGGATTTATTTTAAGGGCTTATATACCAAAGTATGTCCATTTATACACTGAAAACAGTGAGTCTCTGTGGTGACTGATAGTTTTTTAAGGTTTTGATCAGCTGTTGAAACTGTAACTTGAAGGTTCTTGTAAGAGTGCACAGTGAATAAGGGTGTGAATGGCAGGACCCTTGCTGGGTGAGTACAGTATGTTATGGGCTATCTTTAGCTGAAAAAAACTTGAGCTGGTGGTTTAGTTCCATTCAGACTACCTTCATGAATGCTAGATAATGTGGGTGCTTGTTAGACTGGCAGTGAGTTAAGCAATTTTATTTTAACAATCTTCACGCTTTGAAGTCTGGATGCTTTAAAGATTTACATGGATTAAGAAGGCACTGAGAAAGCCTTAGTATCATGCCTGCCCAGTCAAAATGGTTTAATGTTATATAGGAATCCTGGCTTCTGATTAGTATTTAATACATTATTTTTACTTGTTAATCACATTTCAAATTGTGGTTGATAATGACCCCTTAAATGACAACTACATCCTAAACAAAACATTTCCTTTCCTAAAATGTATATTTTCCTCCTAGGAAAACAATCACCATATATTCATATGTTAAAGTATGAAGTTTCTCTCCTTCTGTGGTATTTCTGTCCTAGTCAACTTCCTCAGTGCACACTATATTGTGGCTGAATTATATCTCATGATACGTCCATTTCCATTTGGAATTTGTCACTCTTGCACTTGCATTATTTTGAACGTCTTTTGCCAAGGACAACACACACAGTAAGATATCTCTAGCTCTGTTTTTTTTTGTTATTTCATACCAGTTGAGGTCATACTCAAAATTCACAACTCTTGACTTTGCACTATCTTAAAAAGCTGCACTCGTATCCTTTTATTTCCTGGCAGCATGAACTTATTAAGCTTTTTGTAGTCTAAAGATAAATAAACCTGATGATCATGGAGAGCACTTTCACAAGTTAGCCAATTTTGCAACCCAGCAAATATAACACGTTGGCTGACATATTTTGGAGACAAATGTAGGAGTCAAAGCAAAAAAGTCACTGTCATTTTTATTCAGGAGTCTCAGTATTTACAGCATTTCCCACTATATCTATAATAAAGTGAAATAGACTGTGATCTAACAAGACAGACTAGGAACCAACAAAGTAGAGGCACAAAACTGCATAAACAGTCACCTTGAAAAACACAGAGCAGAATCTGGAAGTAGGAGCCTCCAAATGCCAAATGGAGTTACACAGATAAAAAAATGCTTAATAAGTCAAAAGTATAAAAATTGTAGGTTATACAGAAATAAAAAATGTTAAGCGTTTTTGTCTTAAGCAAATATAACTTTGGACTTTATCAGAACAAAATACAAACTGGAGGGAGGATTTAAATAGGAGCAGATAACAAAATGGAGGCTAAATTTAAAATTGTAAATACCCTAATTCAAGCTTACATAGATGGTATGGCTGCTTTCACACAAAAAAATAACATGTAAAGCTATTTCCTTGAGCTCTAAGTAAAACATTTTTCTAGTACATTTAAATAGAAAAAGACATAACATTCAAGTTGAAAAGTGTATTAATAAATAAATATGAATTCAAATAGATGCAATGCTTGAATATATAAAAATGCATTAACCAAGTTTTACCAGTTTCCACGAATAAAAAATGTTGTACTTACAGATATTGTCAATTCTGTCCCCAGGTAAAATAGAATAAAATGCTGCTCTTGTACTCAGAATTTGGCTGCTCTTAATTTTAAAACTAGGTGTATTGAAATATACACATTGATACCAGGGGCCCAACTTGCACCCAGTCTAACTTGCCAATAAAACTCACGGAACTCTAAAAGAGTTTACCAGACAATGCATCTTGGGTTTGGAATGACTATATCAAGAATTCCAAAGACAAATTTTTTGAACTGTGGACACATGAGAGAATGTTTAAAAAGAGCATTTTTCAAGTTTTTAGTACATATGCCATACAAGTCTTCATACGTCCTTCTTTTAAGTACATGTTCAGTCTTTCCAACATAGAAGGCAGGGCAAGAAGTGCATTAGACAAGATAAACTACTTTACTGGTGTTGCAGTTCCCATGCCTTAACTGGACTTTATCCTTCAGAGTGTTGTCCAAAATGATATGATCTTCTTCCAGAATATAAGAGCAATAGGGGCAGCTTCCACATTTGGTGGTGCCCTTGTTGTTACCATAAAGTGCATAGTGCAAAGGTGTTGGCCTTTCTAATAGATTTTTAATGCTGTGTCCAGTCTTGAAGACCAATAGGGGTTGCTCCCCCAATTTTCTGAAAATATCAGTGTTACTTTTAAAGATATTCCAGTTGTTATGTGTAATCCTTGAAATGGTTTTTCGAATGTCCTTGACATTTTAAGACAAATGCCCTCTCCCAGGTATGGGACCTGGCTTCCCCAGAGGTACCTTGTATGTTCGGGTCATCCAAGGGATTACACAATATGGGTTTATACTTGGAGGTCATAAACTGAGTGACCTCCTTGGTCATCATGTCCAAAAGCATACTGGGGTACCCACAATCCAAGAACATCATTCTTAAATGTTTTATCTCATGGAAAAAAAAGTTTGTCATATGAGATCATACGGGACAACCTGACCATTTGACCTTTTAACAAACCTGCATTTTGTTTGTCGGAGTGAAAAGTGTTATAATGGAGATAAGGATTACTGAAAGTAGGTTTGCAATAAATATTTGAGGTAACTTCACTGTCCTTATAATGAAAGGTAACATCTAAATAGTTGACTGTATTCACATTATATGTGTGAGTGAACCAAACAAATTCAGTAGTTGAGTTCAAGTGCTTCACAAATTGCCTCCATGTCATGTGGCCCATTCCATAAAATAAATATATCATTAAGGTAATGAAGATATAGTTGACAAAAATGGGAAAAATGGATTGTTGTTAAATAAAGACTGGGCTTCCCATTGGTATAGCACTAACTTGGCAAAACTGGGAGCACATACGGCACCCGTGGCCACACCTCAAATCTGTTTATAAAATTCCCCTTCGAAGAATAAGAAGTTATTGTTCAAGATAAGGTCTGTGAAGTCAGTCAAAATATGGATATCCTTGCCTGTTAAGAAAAGATATTGTATAAGGAGTTTTCTGAAAAATTCCAAACCAAGGTCTTGTGGAACAGGTGAAGAGGTCAGTGACTTCAATTGTGAGAAAACCCATGCATTCACTACAATGTAAACCACTGAATCTGCTACGGAAATCACACGAATCCTTTACTAAGTGTTGGGTGTTAGAAAAAATGGATTTTAACATGCAATCAACATATATGATGAGTGGATAGGTTTTTTACTGCTGTGCCTCAACTACAGGTCTCAATGGGGGTCTGAGATGCTTTTATATACTTTTGGTATCTCAAAGATGGTAGGAATCAAGGGGTTGGGATTATAAAAAATCTGTCGAAATCCTCTCAAACCAACCCTTGTAAAAGCATGTCTTGTAAGTGTAAGTCAATTTTGCGATATAAAATATTGACTTCATTATGGGACACTTGCAAGTAAGTGTTTTGGTCCTGAATTAATGAAAACATTTTGCTCACATAGTCAATGCTGTCTAAAATAACCATTCCACTACCGTATCGACCTATTGTTTTGAAGGAATAAGAAAGTGTGTTTTTCCCCATAGAAAGGTTCCAAGAAGGGGGTGATTGGACTTTTTATGAAGTATATATATATATATATATATATATATATATATATATATATATATATATATATATATATATATATATATATATATATATATATATATATATATATATATATATATATATATATATATATATATCCAGTTCACAAACCTTCTCAAAACTTTGTACCAATGGGGTGTAGCTCAGGTGTAGAAGTGCTTTTCTTTTTGAGTCTTCTAGTTCTGAGTTGTCACTGTTAGACTTGTCACCTAACAAAATGGTCAGGTTCAATTTCCGAGTATAAATCTTTAACTCAGTGATGGTGTCCACTAAGTCAAACTTATGAATTGGAACAAAAGTGACACCTTTTATAAATAAAGAAAAATGATCTGCAGAAATCTCAAGACTACTATAATTTGTAAATCTTACAACCACAGTATTCAAACATGATGTCATTGGAGGAACAAGTGACCATGTTGTCACCAAATACACTGCATCTTTGTTCCACCATGTGGATCTGTTGCAGTATTTTCTCTTCCCCAGTGGTTGTTCTGAGTGATTGGAACCCCTATTTTGGTTGCCAATTCTCTTGGATCTCTGCAAAGGGAGAAATTATAAAGGGTCATAAATGCCCTAATGTTCACCTTGGGGGTACCCTTCATCAGAATGTAACTCAAAACTATCAGGGTCTATTTCTCCCCTTCCATTTCCTTGGTTAGTGTTGCCCACTTCTTGGTGGCCTGAAGTTAAATTGTTAAAGCTACCTTTAGGGGTGTATTCTGTTTTGTTCTCATACTGTTTTAGGTCTCATAGGATTTTCTTATATTTTTTGGCTTTACCTGTTCCATTTTCTTGGCAATTTTAATAAAAATTGAATCATAGTCATGTTGTACAGAAGAAAAAAGTAAATCAGCTTTAGGTCAGTTTTAAATTTGTTATCCAACAGACACACTTCATCTTTCAACTGGGAGAGTAATGAGTCATTTCTTAAAATTAGCAATTCCATTGTCTTGAACCTGTATTTATCATACAAGTTGGTAAATTGTTGCTATCCCATAGGGAATCTTAAGTGTCCATAACCCCATGGGTACAATTATTTGTTCTAGACAGTCCCTTAAAATGAAATTGTCTAGCTGTACTGCTTTTAGCCTATAAAGTTTTTTGTTAAACTCTTTAATAAGGGAGTTAGGACAGGGAAGTGAACATTCCCTAGAATTTGTGTTTGAATAAAAGTTAGAATTGAAATTAAAACCTTTACTAAGTCAGTTATTGAAATAAAAAAAAATTGGGTTCTTGTTGAGCTCTTACCAGATGATGACTGCCCCTTGTGTCAAAAGTACATCAACCAGTAATCCTGCTGGCAGTAACACTATTTTCATAAGTTTTCTGGCCACAAGGAATCAAACTGTAAAAGCCTGTGTTTAAAACTGAACAGGAACCCAAATCAAGTGTGCAAGATCCTAAATTTAGTTGGTTGTCATGTCAGTAAATTAAATGCCTTTCCAGGAAGTTGGTCAAATGGCTCATATACTCCCTTAAGCTCCTCAACTCAGTGGAAACATTCTGGGGTTTAATAGCCTCCTGATTGTCCTGAGTGAATGCAGAAAGGTGCTCCATAACTCCCAAATGCTTTGATAAATAAACTGCGAACCAGCAAAGAAGAGGCACAAAACTGCTCAAACACTCACTTGAAAAACATTGAGCAGAATCCAGAAGCGGGAGCCTCCAAATACCAAATGGAGTTAAACAGGAAAAATGCTTTAATAAGTCAGAAGTATAAAAATTGTAGGTCATACAGAAATAAAATATGTTAACCATTTTCATCCTAAACAAATATAACTTTGGACTTCAGGACAAAATTCAAAACGGAGGGAGGATTTAAATAGGAGCAGATAACAAAATGGAGGCTAAATTTAACGTTGTAAATATCCTAATTCAAACTTATATAGAGGGCATGGTTGCTGTCACAAAAGAACAACATGTAAAGCTATTCCCTTGAGCTATAAGTGAAAAGTTTTTGTAGTACATTTAAATAGAAAAGGCATAACATAACATTCAAGTAATAAATATGAATTCAAATAAATGTAACACTTGAATACATAAAAATGTATTACCCACGTTTTACCACTTGAATAAAAAGTCGTACATAAAAGTACTGCCAATTCTGTGCCCAGGTAAAATAAAATAAAATACTGCTCTACAAAATTGCACTCAGAATTTGGCTGTTCTTAATTTTAGAACGAGGTATATTGAAATTTATTCATTGATCCCAGGTACACAACTTGCATCCAGTCTAACTTGCCAATAAAATTCATGGAACTCTAAAAGAGTTTACCAGACACTGCCTCTTGGGTCTGGAATGACTGTATCAAGAATTACAAATATAAATTTGATAAATTTGTTGCATTGTAGACACAGGAGAGAATGCTTAAAAAGAGCATTTTTCAAGTTTTTAGCATGTATGTCATACAGCTGTTCATAAATCCACCTTTTAAGAACATGTTCAGTCTTTCAAGCATAGAAGGCAGGGCAGTGGGTGCAATTGACAAGATAAACTACTCTACTGGTGTTGCAGCTTTCACATTTGGTGGTGACCTTGTTGTTACCATAAAGTACATTATGCACATTATGCAAAGGTGCCTTTCTAATAGATTTTTAATGTTCTGACCAGTCCTGAGGATCAAAAGGGGTTGTTCCCCCTTGTTCCCCCAATTTTCTGACTATGTCAGTGTTACTTTTAAAGATGTTAAAGTTATTAAGTATAATCATTGGAATAGTTTGGGAATTTCCTTGAAATGTTAAGGCAAATGCCATCTCCCAGGTAGGGGATTTGGCTTCCTCAGGGGTACCTTGTATGTTCAGTTCATCCAAGGGATTGCCCAATGTGGGTTTAAACTTGGACATCCTAAACTGAGTGAACTCCTTGGTCAACTTGTCCAAATGCATACTGGGGTACCCATGGTCCAAGAACATTGTTCTTAAATGCTTGATGTCATGGAAAAAAGTTTGTCATCTGAGATCATACATGACAACCTGACCACTTGGCCTTTCAACAACCTGCTTTTTGTTTGTGGGAGTGAAAAATGTTATAATGAAGATAAGAATTACCGAAAATAGGTTTGCAATAAATATTTGAGGTAAATTCACTGTCCTTATACTGAAAGGTAACATCTAAATAGTTGGCAGTATTTACGTTATATGTGTGGGTGAACCACAAAAATTCAGTAGTTGAATTCAAATGTCAGGTGGTCCATTCCATAAAATAAATATATCACCAAGGTAATGAAGATATAGTTGACAAAACTGGAGAAATGGATTGTTGTTAAATGCAAACTGGGCTTCCCATTGGTACAACACTAACTTGCCAAAACTGGGAGCACTTGGAACACCCATGGCCACACCTCAAATCTGTTTATAAAATTTCCCTTCAAAGAATAAGAAGTTGTTGTCCAAGATGCGGTCCATGAAGTCAGTCAAAATACAAATATCCTTGCCTGTCAAGAAAGCATATTGTAGAAGGAGTTTGCTGAAAAAGTCCAAACTAAGGTCTTGTGGTATACAGGTAAAGAGGTCAATGACATCAACAGTGAGAAAACCCATGCATTCACTACCATGTAAACCATTGAATCTACTAAGGAAATCCTACAACTCCCTTAATAAGTGTGGGGTGTTAGGAAAAACTGAGTTTTAACATGCACTCAACATATACAATGAGTGGATATGTTTCTTACTGCTGTTCTGCCGCTATAGGTCTCAATGGCGGGTCTAAGATCCTTTTATGCACTTTTGGTATCTCAAAGATGGTTAGAATCAAGGGCTTAGGATTATAATAAAGTTGTAGAAATCTTCTGAAATCAACCCTTGTAAAAGCATGTCTTGTAAGTGTAGGTCAATTCTACGGTATAAAATATTGACTTCATTATGGGACACTTGCAAATGAGTGTTTGGGTCGTGAATTAATTAAAATATTTTGCCCACATAGTCAATGCTATCTAAAATGACCATTCCACCATATTTATCAAGTTTCATGACCCAGATCAACCTGTTATTTCGAAGGAATAAAAAGGTGTGTTTTCCACTATAGAAAGGTACCAAGAAGGGGTGACTGGAGTTTTTGTGAAGTCCATATATATCCAGTTCACAAACCTTCTCAAAAGTTTGTACCAATGGGTGTAGCTGGGATGCAAAAGTGCTTTTCTTTTTGAATCTTCTGCTTGGAGTTGTCGCTGTTACACTTGTCTCCAAACAAAATGACCAACGTAACCAAAGCACGCACGGAAGACTCTGGTGCACGGTCCTGACAAAACCGTAGATTAAACCAAATGAACCAGCACTCCAGGCAGGAAAAATACTTTCAAATAACTATTTTTATTAGGTAGTCAAAAAACTACCTAAACACACTGTTACATACAGACCGGTTTCGGCATAAAAAGCCTTTATCAATGTAAATACTGCTTTACTTTATATAAATAATTTCAACCAACTCCCCATTTTGAGACCATTTATATACCTATTTCTAAATTGGTATTGTCCAGTCATTGGTTAACAACCATTAGTCCCTCAAACCTGGTTTAAAGGCACAATTCAACATAAATAAAAACAAGAACCAAAAAACACATATGGACTGACCGAATGTCACAAATAATTCATCCAAAAGAACAAATATTGATTACTTGAAAATATACTTACAATAAACTGTCAGTACATGTCAATCCATATGCTAATCTAGTTTTGTAGAACTTATAACTCATAACTACTGTTGGATGTATGCATATTATCTATAGTGCGTATATTTATTTACACACCATTATAAAACTATGGACCAAAAGTATCATCGTGTACTTCATATTCAGTTAACCCAGGTTTAAAAAATGCCCCCAGTTTGGTAATCCATTTGCTTTCCATATTATTCAATCTTGTGTGCCATCCCATTTTGAAATTCCTTGGTGATTGAATTTTATCAATAATGACAAACTTAAAGCATGCTTCCTTGTGCTGTTTGCTATGTTTATATAAGGCACTGGTAACTCGTCTATTCCTAATGGCACTTAGATGTTCACTAATTCTAATTCTTATCGGTCGGGAGGTCTGTCCAACATAAAATGCCGAACAGTGACAAAAGGCTAAATAAATAACCCAATCAGAACTGCAATTTCCAAAGATGTTAATATCATAAACCTTATGGGGTATTTTTACTACTGAATTCTATAGTTTTGTTAATGTGTTGACAAGCCCCACAATGTCCACAAGGATAACATCCCACAAGAGGCTCTCCAGAAAGTGTTGTCTGTATAACTGAGGGTGGATTAAATCTCTTATAGTGTATTAACTGAGATTGAATAGACCTCCCCCTCCGATAAGAAAAAGCACATTTGTCTGGGAGAACCCTATCTAAAATGGGATTGGATTTTAGAATATCCCAGTGTGTACTAATAATGTCCCTAAAATGAGATGTGTTACTCCCATAGGTGGTCACCAATCTAATTGGTTGTTGATCCTTGTTATGGTCAATTGCCAATGAATGGTTATATTGCAATAATTCAGTTCTAGTTTTCTGTCCCGCTAGTTCAACAGTCCTATTAAGATGTTGCATATTGTATCCCCTGGCTCTAAATCTTGATTTCAAGTCCTCTGTGTGTATAGAATATTCCCTTTCTGATGAGCAAATCCTTTTAAGATGCCAAAATTGTGATTTTGGAATATTTCTGATAATGTGGCGGGGATGAGAGCTGGTCACATGCAATAAAGTGTTATATTGAGGAAATTTCCTATGAATAGTTGTGCCCAAAGTGTGATCAGGTAATCTTTGCACCACTACATCCAAAAACACCATTTCCTGATAACCAGTATTAACTGTGAAATGTATATCATAGGGATTGTTATTAAGATAAACCACAAAACTGGATAGCTCTTCCATCTCACCCCGCCACACCAACCAGCAGTCGTCAAGAAATCTGCGCCAAATATCCAAATTCTCCATATAAATGTTGTTGCCTGCATCATATATAAATTGTAGTTCGAAAAAACCCATAAACAAATCTGCATATATGGGGGCAAAAGATGCCCCCATAGCTGTACCTTTGATTTGCCAATATGGGTTCCCCTCAAAATAAAAGATGTTTTTTTGTAGGACCATTTCAGTTAATCTGGTCAAAAAACCATTAAACTCTAGAGTGTATAAATTGGCCTTATCCAACCAATAGGAGACTGCCTTAACCCCTGCTTTATGGGGTATGCTGGTATATAGGGATGAAACATCCATAGTACATAATAACCAACCTTCTTCCAATTGTGAGTCATTAACTATATTTAAGAACTCAGTAGTGTCCTTGAGCCGTGATCTAACCTGACTAAGCAGGGGCTTAAGATACTCCGTAAGACAGGCTGATATTGGTTCCGTTAAAGATCCCCGGCCTGAGACAATTGGGCGACCTGGGGGATTGTTTAAATCCTTATGTATTTTGGGAATCAAGTATAAATATTGTGGCATGGGCTCCTTGACTTTCAATTGCCTAGCAATTTGTGATGAAATTATGCCCCCCTCCACAGCCTGATCCAAAAAAGCATCAATTTCTGTTTTAAATTTAGTGGTTGGGTCAATGGCCATATGTACATAAAACTGTGATTGTGATAGTTGTTTGCATGCTTCCTCCCTATATTTCAAATAATCCATCACAACTATGCCACCACCCTTATCCGCTGCACTAATAACTATATCCTTGTTGGATTGCAGTTGTGAAAGGGCAATTCTTTCCTGTTGATTAAGGTTGCTACGAGATGTTATGGTTTGATTAGAAAAGTGTAAATCCTTCATAACACATTTCTTAAAAATAGCCACATGTTTATCCATAGGAGGTATGAAATTAGATTTACCAAAACGGAAACCAATAGATCTTTGAGAATCTGTTGTATCTGAAAAAAATGCCTTTAGGTTAAGTATTCTGCAAAAGTTGTTAATGTCCTCTATTAATAAATGCTCAGGGACAGGAGATGTGGGTACGAAATTAAGTCCTTTATTCAACACTTTGTATTGTGCCTCCGTGAGTGCATATGAAGAAATATTTAAAACATTATTTACTGTGCTATCATTTGTTTCAAAAGAACCTGAAGAGTGGTCGGACCTGTATTTGGCCTTATGTTTCCTTCCTGCCCTACGTTTATGGTGCCTAAAGGGATGGACTGTTTCCTTTTAGCAACCGGGGACACTTGGCAAGAGGAAGTTTCAAAATCTGTTGTGGATGAATAATCATCATCCGATGTAACACTATGCATGGGTTCATTTCTTTTTAATATAGATCTTAGTCTCTTTTTACTCTTTTGTGTTTTGTTGGCACCTTCATTAAACCTAACATTCTTTTGTGTTACAAAGGGCCTGCCCTTCCCATAATCGGTTACATCCCTTTGAAATTTATTCATTTTTTTCTTCTTTAGTTGCTCTTCCGTAATATTTAAATCCTTAGCTAGATCTGTTAGGTGGGATTGATAAAAACCTTCATTAGAAAAAGTTTCCGCTTCTAAACAAATGTTTTGTATGTCTATGATCATCGTTTCTATGTTTCTTGCATAATAATTAGAAAGACAGTCCACAAACAACATGGACGCTTGATGTTGGGCTGTAGCCCATTCCTGTGTTAGTTGACTGTCAATATTGGCCACAAGTGGCTGCAACCTAATCCTAAGCCCCCTAGGTGTAATATCTTTGACTTTATATGCTTTCAGAAGCTTTAGGTGCCAAATATTACTCCTAAGTATTTTCATTTGTCTATTTAACCTAGTGAAAACCAACCCACATCTATCACAAGTATTAGTACCAACATCATCTGAGCTGGAAGCCTGACCATTAGTGAGCCCAAATGCCTCCAAATTATCCATATCCGCTGATAGCCCCTTTAAAATGTCATTTAAATCCATAATTGATCCTTCAAAATTAAACCTCAAAACCTATTGAAATATTAGGGAAACCCTATGTAAGCAATATCGTATATAGAGAAATTTTGTTTGGGCAAAAATTATAAACCCTTACCCCTGAAACAATTATAATTGGTGTGGTAATTACAGAGATCTATAGCAGATGTACTGTACTAGAATACGTTGAGCCATTCATGATGCAAAGTGTACCTACATGCAACACACATTCAGTTTTCTACTTGCAATGGTCCCTAGCATCTGCCATAAGATGTATCTGGTGCATGATATTGCCTGCTGTTGCCAAGTTGAGTGAATTATCTGTCTAGTGTTTTTGGAGCCTCACACATGTGGAATCCTGGGTGGACTGATGAGAGTACAATGCCTGAAAATTATCCAACGTGACTCCAGGATGTACAACATTTTGGGGTTTTTTAGTGCTATACCAGCATGTTGGAATTACCTTCCAAACTAGGCTGCAAGCTGCAAGAAATATGCTAATTTGCAGATGAAAATGTATTTGCATAAGTCATCAGTGTAAATATTGCATATGTGTTTTGAAATGTCATATCAGAATATTTTACATTAAGCAATTGATGTAACAAATCGGCAAGGGTAGCTGGTAAAAATAGAATGAATAAAATATGTATAATTATTAGAAAACACAAAATTACTTTGAGTTACACTAACATTTCCAGATTTTTAGTCTGGAAAATGGTATGTAATTCTGGGCACTCCCTTCCTGCAGGGACACAAACATGATAAAGGCAGATCAGAAGGTAGGAACAATAATGAGGCATGATTTAAATCAGAAGTCACGTGACTTTAGATTAAAGGAACACATATATAGTCTTAAGAAAATAATTATGCATGTGTTAGGAGTGACATATAGGCAATTAGTAGAATACCAAGAGGGAAGCATGTATCTTTCAGGATAAGATTAGTAGCAAAGTATCAAACCAGAAATCACAATTAGAAGATATAGGGGGAAATGAGAGTTTTTTTTTCACAGAGATAGTGATTCTGCATGAAAAAAAAGCATTTATGTAATTCCTACAGGCTCCAAATTGTAAAAGAATTCAAAAATAAATGAGAAAAAGGAAGACAATCGCTATGAATGACAGAAGAAATTAAACTGTAAGTTTACTGAAATTTGCAGCAGTGGCAGCTAGAAGTGGTAAGTGGGACACAACTGTACTTTACATCAACATTTTTCTTATAGCAAATAACTAGGATTCATACATAAAAATGTGTGGACATTCTTCTACTAGAGGCCTGATTTATTCTCTGACTCCTGCCTGCTTTCATTTTTGCCAGGTATGGCTTGTGCTGGTCATTATCTATCCTCATGGCTATGCTAGAAGACTTTTTTTCCTGTTCCACAGTATGAAGTGGGGATTCCTCTGGTGCCACCCCAATATTCAATGCACTGATAATTGACCTTTTTACTTCTTCCTTGTTGGCTCTTTTTGATTTTCTGTATACCAGATTGAACATTCTGCTATGAAGTCAGTTTATATGGGAAGCACATATTAGTAGAGGACGTTCCAACACCATCCCGGTATTTCTCTAGCTGTGCCTGCATGTTTTGCCCCAGTCAAGTAATTCTAACAAAGATATATGCTAAGCAAATGTCATGTTCACTACTGTTTACTTCATGTAGTTAAATAGCTGTGCCTGAATTTCCTTTTTAAGGGCTGTATACTTTTTCATAGTAGTCATTGCAGCACAAACGTATTGTCTAGTGTTACCTTATTAACTCATTTAATATCCCTCTCCTTTCTCTCCCCCCCCTGCATGAATGACAGCTGTGCAAATGCCCCCTTTAATCACTTCCTGTGCTTCTTCCTTTCAGTGTTTGATTTTCACTAGAGTAAATTATTATCGTGTTCTATAAATGGTTATTTTAATGATATTCTTCTGCAGAATTTTTGTATGTACTTTTATATAGTAGCTACTGCCATAAGCATTTTCATTTCACTATGCTTTTTTGTTTAATGAAGGCTTTTTTCATCTGAACACTCCATTATATGTTACATACAGTAATGCTGAATTTATTGCCTGTGATCCCATTGCACGTGCTTTATCTAGTATAAGTAACTATTAATATATATATATATATATATATATATATATATATATATATATATATATATGATACTTATGGTTATCTAATATAACGTTGACATTCACATTTGTTGACATGTAAAACAGCATCCACAATGCATCAAAAATGCGAATGTTGGGGGACTGAGCCTAGATGGCCAACTGAGAGCAGTGAATTTTGAGAGCTCCATAAACTAGTATAATAATATTGGAAAATTTTATTATTTTCAAGTTTAAAACATCAGAAATCTATAGATAAACTACTAAACTACATAAATATCAATTTTGGTAGAGATATACAAAAATGTTCCTGTCAAGTAACTTGGAGATATATTGAGTCACTGAATATGAACAACTCAAGGAATTCTCATCCAGATGGTGCTTTGAAAAAAGAACTGCAATTGATGACATCTACCTTACAGGAACTATCTTTGAAGATGGATGGCTTTAAAAATGACTTAGAAAACCTCAAATTAAATTCTCAAAAACAGACTGATACTATTAAGAACTATTACAGCAACACCATACAAAAGTAACAAATATAGAGACTTCTCTAAATGACATTGAAAGGAGACTCAAAGAGGAAGAATTCCAAAAAGTATTTCTGCTTAAACAGAATACATGGCTGCTTAACAAAATAGATGACTTAGAAAACAGGGAAAGGAGAAACAATATAAGGATCTTTGGTCTGCCTGAAAACACTGACGGAGAAGACATTATTTCATTCTTAACAACCAGGATTCCTGAATTTTTAGACTTGAAAAATGGACTTTCATTTGGAATTGAAAGGACGCATAGAGCACTGAGGAAACCTATTTATAACTCAACAAATACTCCACCTAGATCCATAGTTATAAAATTTATTTCATTTCTGGACAAGGAACTAATATTAAAATCTGCTTGGAGAAAATCACCCTTAAAATACAATCAAAGCCTGATAAGATTTGACAATGAATATTCTTCCAGAATATTAGAATGAAGGAAAAATGTCTGGCCAATAATAAAACTGTTGAAACAAAACAACATTAAAGCACAGCTGGCCTTTCCAACCAAGATAAAAATGCTTTTTGATGATGAGATGAGAACCTTTAATGACTTAGAAGAAATTAATATATTCATCCAAAACAACAACATAGTGTCTATCCCAGAAGAAATGGAACGGATAGCCCCACTCTTAAAAGAATAAAAGAAACAAATCCTTGGACTGATGCTAGAAAGAAGAAACAAAAAACTGATTCCAAGATAGCTGTCCCAAACAAATAACTCTTACAACTACATCTGTCAAAGTATCAACTGATATGGTACATCACTTGTCATCTGTTTTTATTTAAAAAAGGAGGGTTTCTTAAACAATTGCGAAATGGTAATGATTTATTCAGAATGTTCAAAGAGTCCAATAATTCTTCACAAACAAAGGTAGGTCAAGATGGGTTACTATTTACATTATATATAAGCCAAACAAAGCAACATATAATACAAACATAAAAGTTTCTATCCCCCTACTTGAACTGAGTGAATACTTATCTTGTTCATTTTTCATTGATTTTACTTATAATAATTTAAGTAATTAATTAATTCAACAAGGTACTATTCATCAGAGTTCAGACTCAAATGTAACAAATTAACATCATATATAATAGCAGTAACAGTAGAGTGCTTTGAAAAAAAATGCTGTCATGGAGACTAATGCCTTCTTCAGTTAAAGTATGATTTAGAAATGTCATGTATATCCTGGTTGAATAATAGCAGCAAGCACTTAACACAAATGTCATCATTATTCTGTCTAAATATAGTTAATATCAATTATGGCAAGTGTCACAGCTACGAGTGATGTTTGAGCAATCCTGATATGGTATGCGTAGATGCAGCTGTGTCTGGCAGCTAGTACAAATGTCATTATTATTCTGCCTAAACATAGTTATTATACATGACTGGCCCTAAACATTCAAAAATAAGCACTCTGATTGGCAAGCCCAACCAGCGTGCCCATTGTAAATGTGTAACAGTCACCCTGACTTTTTCCGTTAGTATATCCCCTGATTTTTTTTTTTTTTTGTCCAGAGGTAGGAATGGAGAAAGGAAGATCTCCGTTGCTTTAATCTCACTATGTTAAATGAGTTTAACATAGCGAGATAGTTTACAAAAAGCAACGGAGATCTTCCTTTTTCTGTTGCTTTTTCTAAAGATATCTTGCTATGTTAAAATCCTTTAACATAGCGAGATACTTAAAAAGCAACGGAGATCTTCCTTTCTCCATTGCTACCTCTGCACAGCACTGATGTACTGCGTAAGCATGGGAACATGACCCTTACGCATATGCAGTACATGAGAAATGCCCCAGGATACCTGCAGAAGGGTAGCACGGAGTCATTATACAATGACATTATTTAAGAAAAGTAAGGTTTTTTTTTCTTAAATAATGTCAGTGTATAATAGCAATAACCCACGGTTGGGTGTGTGCAATGCTGGATTTACCCACAGTTGCCTTTGTTTGGTCACTCAGGCTTCGCCCTCGTGACCAAACCACACCAACCATGGGTAAATCCAGCATTACCCACACCCATCGGTGGGTTATTGCTTAAATATCAATTATGGCAGGTATCATAGCTTCAAGTGCTGTTTGATCAATCCTGATATGGTGTGTGTGGGTGCAGCCGTATCTGGCAGCTAGTACAAATGACATTATTATCCTGTCTAAACATAGTTAATATCAATTATGGCAGGTACCATAGCTTTGAGTGCTGTTTTATTAAGCCTCACATGGTGTGTGTGGATGCAGCTGTGTCTGGCAGTTGTTGTATGTTGCCGTTTTCATCTCTGGGAAGCTGTGGGTTGCGGCTTGTGATCGAGGTTTACTGATGCTTGTGTATTAGGAAGAGACATTTGGTGTTTTAGCCTGGATCCAGGGGAAGGGGGTGGATAAAACTGTGATTTGGGATATTTTGGCAGAGAACAGCTTGTTTATACATCATTGGGAAGGCTGGAAGAATGTGTTATCTCTTTTTGTGGTGGCTTGTTGGGAGTTTTTTTTTTTTTTAATCTATTTGCTCTCTGTTCTTTTCCTGGCTGCTGCCTCGCTGAAAGGGAGGGAATTTAGGCTTGAAGTTGCAGTGAAATGAAGCTTTGCTTCAGGTGCATCGCGAGCCTCTGGTGTGCAGTACACAGACACACTAACAGAAACAGATGCTCCCATGTTGCTATGGTAACGGAGACAGAGTGACAATAATGCTTAACAGCTCAGAAGGGCCTCCGAGATGATTCTCGGCAATGGTTTTGGTTTTAAAAATATATATATATAATAAAAGGGCTATTTTAAACCACATGTACACATATTGATGGCCTCCCAACACTTTGTTTAGCTCATTAAGTTGATTCTTGATAAAAATAAATAAATAAATAAATAATAAGCGCAATTTTATATTTAAAATGCATTTTGGTCCAAACACATTAAGGACTTACATAAGAGTGGAAGTCTGAGTTACTGTGAAAGACTAAGAGCACTTGGTCTTGTGCAGAACCCTTTGCAGTGGTCTGGGAAGTGAGCTTGCTCGGACGTGTTGGGCATATGGAGATAGCTGATTCTAGGGGTGTTTGGGGTTGCCCTTCATTCTTACATATGGGATCAGAGCTGATCCTCGGCTCCGACTCGACCTATTTACAAGCTGGAAGTCTTCTAGTTGGCTCGTGGCTAGGTAGGTATTCCATGGTGCACCAGTACAATCCCCAGATCTTGTTTGCTGTTAACTAGAAGAAATAATAACAAACATACAGAAAGAAGCCAGTACTAAAAGGTCTCCATAAAATAATGATAACAATATTTTTCTGTCTCCAAGTACTTCCAGGATGGGGGTAGGAGGGTGGGTTTATAAGAATGAAGGGCGAGATGGACTACAAACATGGAACGTTATGGTAAGTACATAACTTCTTTATGTTCTGTAGTCCTATCTCGTCTTCATTCTTACATATGGGACAGCATCCCTAGTGCCTTATTATTGGGTGGCTCAAGGAAAAATACTCCTGAATACCGTGGAACCAAAGGATGCTCTACCCATGGAGGTTAAGTCCAATTTGTAATGAGCAATAAAAGTGTGAGGGGTAGCCCAAGTTACTGCTGCACAAATATTATCAAGTGGGACTCTGGCTTGAAAGGTTGCAGAGGTAGACTGAGATCTCGTAGCATGAGCCTTGATTTTAAAGGGTAAAGTTCTACCCTCAGAGTTGTAAATGTAAGCTATACAGCTAGAAATCCAATATGAGAGTGTTACTTTGGAAACTGGTAAACTTGACCGGGATTCGGAGAACGAAATAAATAATTGATCTGATTTCCTGATTTCCTTAGTATGGTGCAAATAAAAACGTAATTATCTATGGACATCCAACTGATAGAACCTGTATTCAGCTGCATTGGAATAAATTGTAAAGAACACTGGGAGTTCTATGGATTGATTCAAAGTGGCATGGGAACAAACCTTGGAGACAAAGGAAGTATTAATACGAAAAGACACTCTGTCTTTGTGAAAAATCAGATAAGGGGGTTTTACAGACAATGCTTGTAACTCTGACACCCACCTGGATGACATGATAGCCACCAGAAACAAAGTCTTCCAAGACAGGAATTTCAAAGGGGATGAATGAGAAGGCTCAAAGGGCAGAGAAGTCAGTTTGGATAACACAACATTTAAATCCCATGAAGCAACAGGTTCTTGAAAGGGGGGTCTTAACAAAGTGGTACCTTTAAGGAAAGTTTTGCACAGCCTATGTGACATCAGATTTGAATCTTGAAAGCCTAGATGAAAATTTGAAATCACTGCCAATTGAACTCTGATAGTGGCAGCCACAGATCCCTGGTGGAAAAGCTCAGACAGGAATTCCAAAACCATTGGAATGGATCCGGTGTAAGGGTCAACATTAATTTTCTCCACCACGATAGAGAATCTCCTCCATTTACTGGAATATAGTCTCCTAGTGGAAGGTTTATGAGAGGACGTAAGGATGTGAGTCACGGAGGGTGAGAAGTCGTGAAGCCTGACTAGGGATGGAACTGGAGCAGCCACGCTGTCAAATTGAGGATGTGTAAGGAGGGGTGAAGCGAGCCTGACATGTGAGTCAAGAGATCTGGAACTGGGTCCATAATCCAAGGATCATCTAGGAGAAGATGTCCGAGAAAGGGGAACCAAACCTGACGAGGCAAGTAAGGAGCAATGAGGATCAATTTGCTTCCCAGCCATTTCACTTTCTGAATAAACTTGGGTATGAGATGAAAGGGAGGAAAAGCATAAAGGAGCCCCAGGAGCCAATCATGAATAAGTGCATCTCTTGGTGATTCCCCCAGAGGGGGGATGAGGGAGAAGTAGCTGCTGCATTTGGCATTGATCGGGCTGGCAAAGAGATCGCAGCAAGGCTGTCCCCATCTGCTGAAAATCTGTTCTGCTATTTCCTGTTTCAGAGACCACTCGTGAGGCATCAGGATTGCCCATCTGAGCTTGTTGGCTATCATGCTGGTTATCCCTGGAATGTGCATTGCCATCAGAAAACACTGGGAAGATATCACCCATTTTCAAACTCAAATGGCCTCTCGACAGAGTGGGTAAGATCTGGTTCTGCCCTGTTTGTTGATATGCCATACTACCAACATGTTGCCTGATTGTATTGCAATAGTCCCCAGAGGCAGAAGGTCATTGAATGCTTGCAACGCCAGGAGCACCACCCTCATCTCTAGAACATTGATATGCAGGTGAGCCTCTTGATCTTGCCATGTGCCTTGGACAGTCCTACCTAGATAATGCCCCCCCACCCTATCTGTGAGGCATCCGTGGTCATAGTGGCAATGGGTTGGTGAGGAACAATTAAAGTGCCTGTGGTTAACTGATTGGGTAGAGTCCACCAAATGAGGTCCTTCTTGCAAGAGTCTGTCAGCAGTATGTGATGAGATAATGGTAGGTGCTGAAAGGACCACTGGGGTGACAGGAGCCACTGAAGAATCCTCATGTGTAGCCTGGCTAGTGGCACTAATAATATGGTGGAAGCCATGGTCCCTAGAAGCTGCAGAATAGTCTTGGCTTTGACCTTTTGTAAGGGGAGAAGACGTTGAATTTGAAAAACCAGATTCTGTGCCCTTTCTACAGGAAGACGAGCCAACATGTCTACTGTGTCTATCTCTGCGCCTATAAAAATCACAGATTGAGAGGGCAATAAGGCAGATTTTTACCAGTTTATAGAAATTCCCAGCTGGGCACAAAGCTGAATGGTAGCGTCCCTGGTCTGAAGAAGTAGATGCCTGGTGGGGGCGGTCAAGAGCCAGTCATCCAGATATGGAAACACCTGGAATCCTTGACATCTCAGGTGAGCTGTCACTACTGCCAAACACTTGGTGAACACCCTGGGGGCTGTGGTGAGACCAAAGGGCAGAGCACAAAACTGGTAATGACTGGCCCCCAGCCAGAACCGTAGGTGACTCCTCAATGCCCTGTCCATTTTTATGTGGTAGTAGGCATCTTGGAGACCTATTGAGCGCATCCAATTGTTTTTCCCTAATAACGGGAGTATAGACTGCAGTGTCACCATCCGGAACTTGTCCTTCTTTACTGATTCATTCAATATGCTGAGGTCTAAGATGGGCCTCCAGTCCCCTGTATGTTTTGGCACTAAAAAGAATCTGGAGTAAGTTCCGGATCCTATTTGATCTACTGGGACGGTTTGAATGACTCTTTCTGACAGCAACTTGTTGACCTCCACAGTTGCCTGATCCCTGTGATTGGGTGGAACATCCGGGATCCTCTTGGGAACAAAAGGTGGAAGGGAAAGGGTATGACATAACCTCTGATAATAATTCTTTGTACCCACTTGTCTTGAGTGATACTTAACCAGGCTTCTGGATACAAAGAAATGCGACCCCCAACCAGCCCCAGAGAAGCACAGTCGGGCCCCACATCAGGAGTGCTGGTAAGGCCGGCCTCAAAAGGAATCACGACCTCCCTAGTTTTGCGGTCTGCCCCTGCCTCTAGGGCAACAGCTACCATTTCCTCCTCCTCCTCTGCCTCTGAAGGAGGAGTCACCCTGTGCATCCTGGAAAAACCTCTGGGACTTCTTGAACCACATTTTACTGCCTCTCTGACCCTTAGGGTATGGTCTAGAGGGTACAGTAAAATGTACTCCCATAGCAGAGAGTGTTTTTCCTTCTTGTTCGTACCGGGTGAGAGTGTCCTTTACCTTAGGTCCAAACAATGAGGAACCGTCGAAGGGGGCATTGGTAAAGGCAGACTTGAACAGTTCCGCAAAAATTGCACAAACGCATCCAGGAATGATGCCTTAGGGAAATTCCTGAATCCGCTGCTCTACTCGCTCCATTGGCTGCATACGAGATAAGCCTCATGGACGAGTTGACGATAGAGTTCAAGTTGGACAACTGGGCAGACACTTTGTCAGAGACTCCCTCAGTACATGTACCTTGTAGAGAATCTCATAACTCCTTAAAGAAAAGCCTCATGAAGTGTGTAAGGTAGTTCAGTGATCTAAGGGTAAATGCTGCTGAAGAAAAGATACACTTACCATATCTGTCCATCGTTCAAGACTCCTTATTTGGCAGATGAACAGTAGAAGAAGTTTCTGCTAGCTCCTTCTTAGTGGCCGCTGCCACCACCATGGCATCTATGGGAACACCTTCAGACAAGAATTCCTTTTCTGGGGGTGTAGAAAGAAACTTATTTGGTCTCCTGGGGACTGGCTCCATGGCATCAGGAGTATTCCACACCTTTCGACTAACTAGCTCCATCAGTTCGTCAAAGGGTGGAGACGCCCAAGAGGCTGAATGTTGAGATCCAAAAGCCTTCAGGTACACTGACTCCTCATCAGAAGGGGTGACAGTGGGCCAGCCGCACCTCTACTTAAGGATTTCCAGGATGTCTATGAAGGAGACATCATCAGAGGATGACTTGTGGGACCCTTCTGACTCCTCGAGGACAGTGTCAGAGGCCAGAGACTCATCCTGGGAGTCTACATGCTTCCTTTTACATGTTCTCTTCCATGGGGGCTCCTCAGAATGATATTCTGGAGAGGTCTCGGAAGAGTGGGGGCCACTAGCCAGTGGCTCCTGAGGCTGCGGGTCTCTGCTGTCCAAGGAGGGAGTAGGAGCTGAGACAGAAGTAGGTGCCCTAGGGGGAAGAGTGTCGGTACCCCTGGTAGAAGCTGAAGATCAGGACAGCACACTCCTCATCATCTCGAATGCCGACCTCTCCAGCTCCGAAGACCTCCTCGGCTCCGAGGAGACCGAGGATGCCATCGGTTCCAGAGCCATCTGCTCCAAGACAGATGTAGGATCTGAACTCACCGTCACTGATGCGCCGAGAGGGAGGCTCAGAATTGAAGGGGTTTGGTTCCAGGTGTCCCTGTCGGGGCCAACCGGGGAGCTTCAGCTACTAGTCACCACTGAAGGCACCGAGAGTGTCAGAGTGGAACTCGGCTCTGAAACAGCCACAGGGGGAGCTGGAGCTGAGGGTTCCACCAGAGGTACCAAACACTCCAGCTCCAAAAGGCCAGCATGGCTCAAAGGAGGAATGACCGAAGGGGGCTTAATGGACTCATTTGGCCCCTGGACCAACTGGGTTGGCGCCAACAACAATTTCGGTAAGGCAGAAGACTTCAAAAGTCTCAGCACTACCCTCTCCACATCTTCTTCCGATAAACTCCTGGAAGACCTGGAGGACAGAGTAGGAGAACGGGATCTTTACAGTATTGGTGACTTCAATGTAGGGGAGACTGGTAAATGTTCCATAGACCGGCTCTGTAAAATACTCTCAGAGGTCAGCTCCAAGCTACTTGGCCCCGACCCTGTAATCACAGTACAACTCTTAACAGGCTCCGAACTCTGTGGAGCCGATGAGACAGTGGACTTATCAGACTTAGTAATTTTAAGAGGTGGCTCCAAGACACCAGCTGGTGCTGGGGAGGGGCTCTTAGAGGGCTTGGACTTTTCCTTTTTAGATCCTTAAGATCTAGCAGAGGAGGAAGAGCAAGCCAGATCTTCCTCAAAGGAATGTTTTAAGAGACCTTTTAGGATGAGCTTATTTTTTTCTTTCTTGCAACACCCTAGCACTGAAAGAGTGGCAAAATAAGCAAGTTTCCTGTATGTGGATGGCCCCAAGACAGTAAACGCAGTTACTGTGGCCACCCATTATAGACATCTTCTTTGAGCATTTTATGCATTTTTTTTAAAGCCAGATGGCTTATTGTCCTTGCTTCCCTTAGACATTCTCACAGAAGATGAGCTCACACACACACACACACACACACACACACACACACACACACACACACACACACACACACACACACACACACACACACACACACACACACACACACACACACACACACACACACACACACACACACACACACACACACACACACACACTCATAAAGAGAAAAATGGTGGACTAGGTCCTCTAACTTAAACAGGCTTAGCCCGGGCAGGAAAAAGGAATAGAAAACTAGGCCTTCTAACTAAAACAGACCTAGGTGGGGAATAGAACAATACGAAAGACTCATCACACACTCAAAACAGGAATAAAGTGTAAATTTTAGAATTTACTAAACAAGGTGAACAGAAACTCGTTCTGTAAGCAACACTGATTAAAATTAGCAAGTGGAATCTGCAAAAAAATAAAACTTATAACTATTAACAACACACAGCCTAACTGAGCACAAAAGGTGCCTACAATTACCAATGTCTAATTATTAAACAAGAAAATCTGCACACAGGATACCAAGTACTATAAAGCCAAAAGGCCAATTGTATTAAAGGAAATTGCACACAGACGGTGCACTAATAAATGCTAACTATTCTAATTTGCAAACTACACTAACTATGACTATACAATGCTATATAACACTAATAAAGGAGAATAATCCAAAATTTTTGAGTAAACTTTGAATAAATTGAAAAACTTAACCAAAGCCAAGGAGAAGCACAACCGAACTTGTTGATGCGGCAAACGAGATCTGGGGATTGTACTGGTGTACCATGGGATACCTACCTAGCCTCGAGCCAACTAGAAGACTTCCAGCTTGCAAATAGGCTGAGTCAGAGCTGAGGATTGGCTGACTACAGAACATTATTGGTTTGGATATTTTAAAAACAGCCTGGAAATACACCACATGAACTAGTGAATGGTATTCTAGCAAAACTGGATGGGCATTGTTGCCCATGCTTGAAGTACTGATATGTGTGTATGTAAGGATGGAAATATACTTATAACAAATAAAAAACTAGGAGGGTCTTGTAATTTAAAGTCTATGGACTGTATAAATATGCTTGGAAGGAGCTAATAATAAGAATAAGCATTACAGCTTGTGGTCTCTCAAATAACTAAGCAACAGCCAAAAAAAAACACACACAATAGTTATGTAATGTATGATTTTAGTAAATCTAGACATAAAATATATAATCATCATATAAGATCAAGCAGTCTGCTGAATTTAGATATTAATAAGTAAATATGCATAACAAGTCATGTAATTCCTTTTACTTGAATTGTAGTTTTTGCAACCCATCTTGACCATATATAATATTTAAGCAGTTACCAATGTAACTAATGTTTATACATGACATCAAACTGACAAAGTTGTTCAAGAGAAACAATAGAAGCCTGAACTTGAAATGTCATAGAATGTAACAATCATATTCTAAACAAATAGTATTAAATTGACAATAGACACTCAGTTTAATAACATGGGCTAAATGACATACACTATATTGAACATCAAGTGGAGGCATGATGATTTTCTCATATAAGTAAATGTGCATAACAAGTCATATAATTGCTTTAACTTGAATTGTGGTTTTGTAACCCATCTTGACCATACATAATACTTAAGCTGTTACCAAGGTAACTAATGTTTTATACATGACATCAAACTGACAAAGTTGTTCAAGGGAAACAATAGAAGCCTGAACTAGGAATGTCACAGAATGTAACAATCACATTCTGAACAAATAGTATTAAATTGACAATAATCACTCAGTATAACCTTTCCTGATTATACAAAATAGAAAACTTGTAATCATTAATCATTTAACTTATAATTTCACTCATTTTATAATAAGAAATGACAGATATGAAAATCCTTATGTGTAGGAAATGGGGTGAAGAGGGATGCACTGATAATTAAAATGTGCTACTTTCAACAGTGTTCACATAAAACAAATGATGCTTTAAGTAAGTTAGCAACAAACAAAGTGATTACTTAAATGCTGGCAAACAATGAAATATAACTTCTGATATATCCAGTAAAATACATTATATTATAAACATTAGGTATAAATATTATTACCATCTATTTGTATTAAGTAATAAGTTTTGAAACACTTCATCAATAAGGGTGAATATGCTAAATAACTGTGTGCTATAATCTTTTACTGAGGTTTTATATATGATACATCCTACTTTACTATGATTGAATTACTTGTCATCTATCTTTCATGTAAATATTAATGGGTTATACAATAAGTAGACATTTATATTGTATTAGAATTCTGTCTAATCTACAATAGTACTATATCTGTTCAAAATAATATAAATATTGCTTATTCCTATTACAAATATTCTCCATATGATAATTGAATTTATGGAGCTCAGATATTCTGGATTGTCAAGGTATGAGTGATAATCTGATGGACTTAGGAGCCATCAGATTAGGAATGATTTTCATTCCATGGCTAGTGCAGATCTTAGTTTTGTTAACATTTATTAAATTAAATTTATTTCACAAAAACGTTTTTAGTATGCCTGACCAAAACATTACTTTATTGGTAAACACTCAAAGTATAAAACTGAAAATTTCCTTTAAAAGCTCAAACATATACTTTATAGTTATCAGAGGAAAATGTTTAATAGTCACAATAAAACAAAAAATAGTCTAAATAACCTAAGATGGATGCATCTTTATTATCTTTAAATATCAATGGCTTAAACAATCCTAGCAAGAGATCAAATCTGAAATATTTAAAATTGAACAAAACACAAATTGTCTTCCTTCAAGAAACTAATTTCAAAACAAATGACAATTACAAATGGTATCATAAGGAATATATGATATTGGTCCAATCCACTTATAAGACAAAGAGAAAAGGGGTAACAATTTTATGGAAAACAAATGTGATTAACCCAGAAGTCATTTATAAGTATGAAGATAAAGAAGGCCTTATGGCATTAGTAATAGTTAAATATAATAACAGAATATTGACCCTAGCCAGGTCTATATTAAAAGACAGAAGAGGTGTTTCAGCAAAAATGTCTTGGTTGACATGTAAAGAGTGAATGCACTAAAGCATGAATGCTCAAAACATTGATTTCTTTCCCTGGGAAAGAAACCGCTAGCACACACACACACACACACACACACACACACACACACACACACACACACACTATTAAACATAACGTGGGGGGCTTTGCACTACAGTGAGGAAAGGGCAAACACATGGGTTAATTATTTCTTCCTCAGGGAAAGAAATCCCTATTTTGAGCATTCGCGCTTTAGTGCATTCGCTCATTACATGTCGACCAAGAGGTGTGCACTGAAACACCTCTTTGGTCTTTTAATATAGACCCCCCTAGACAATCTATACTGGTTTCCATGCATTGGAACAGAAACTGTCAAAAAACACTTGGATTTAATTTCCAATAATTACAAAGGCAACTTAATATTAGGAGGAGATTTTAACTGTATATTTGATATTTCTGAAACTGCAGATAAAAAAACTGCTGCATACATCTGCTGTATCAAAAGCTTTAAACAAGTGGGTAGAATCATTTCATCTTGTAGATACTTTCAAATTTAAATAAGATAAATCTTTGTTGTTTTCCCATCAAGATCACAGATTTGGTACCCAAACTAGAATAGATAAAATATTTGCTGCCCATGACTTACACTCTAAAATCATTAATTTCTCAATCACTCCGTGCCCTTTTTCAGACCACAATTCATTGATACTAAAACTTCAAAATGAGTACAAACCATTAATCTTTAACTCCAGTATTCCAGCATATATAACTAAAATTAAAGAGTTCAAACCCTAGTTATTATCTGAATTACAGTACTTCTTAGATATTAATTACACCACAGAGATAAATAAAATAATGATATGGGACTCATTAAAAGCTTACATATATGGTAAAACCCTAACTTGGTATAAAAAAAATCAGAGAAAGAGATTCTGAATTATTAGAGCTACAATCCAAACTTTTGTCAGTAAAAGCTAAAAAAATCAAAATCATTTGGAGATGAAAAAGAAAGTAGAAGTATTAAACAATAAATACAACAAAATTCTAACACATGAAACTAGTTTAGTTTTAGAAAAACTAAAAATGAATACCTTGGCCAGTTCTCCCAAATATCTACATAATTTATCCACAAGAATCAAAATACAATCAAAAGCTAATAACATTAAAAGTATCTTCCATGAAAAGAAAGGGAAAACTGTCTTGGATATAGGTGACATTTTTGATGCCTATAGAAATCACTATATGGAACATTTCCAAAAAGAAAATATACATATTGATTAATTAAATCTAGATGAAAAATGTTCTAATACAAAAAAATACCAGAAAAATTAAAACTAGATCTGCAAGCATCCATATCCTACAAAGAAATTGCAGATACAACAAAAGAGGGTAAAAATAATAAAGCTCCAGGTATAGATGGCATAATTATGGAAATATATAAACTTTTTCCTTCAAAGATACTATCCCTCTTCCATAAAACTCTATTAGAAATTCAGTCACAAGCTTTAATACCACCCTCTTGGAGATATTTCTTAACCACACCAATCCTAAAGGAAAACAAATCCCCAAACCTCTGTACCTTATACAGACTTATATCATTATTAAATAATGACTATAAGATATTTATGACAATATTAACTAACAGAATGAAAATACCACTATCCAAAACAATAAATAATGATCATACTGCATTTATATATCATAAAGTCATAATCAAAGTAAACTTTATCGTCATTCAGAAATCACACAAGTGCAAAAACTGAACAAAATTCCGTATCTCCAGACTCAATGTGCAGACAACATATAGACTGTTTTGACAGACATCTACACATGCAACACCTGGCTATTACATCACAGATATGCAGGTAGACAGACTAATATTGCACATAATTAAAACCACATTTTAACACTTTTTGAACTGAACACTTACTTGCTTTAGTATTGCACATGTACTTGGTTAAGACATTGCATTGATCCTTGCACAGAAAGATACATTGAGTATTGCACTGTGAACATTAGAGTATTGCACTATAGACCTTAGAGTATTGCACTATGGTTAATTTATGGATTTGCATGTATTGCACTAAAAGAAGAGATATTTTACTGCATTGCTGCCCTAGATGGCCTATAAGTTACAGTCATAGTGAGTATTGCACTAAGTATTAGGTGAGACTGGTAACCAGGTTCTTGCACAAATCGAGACAGTTTTTGCTGACCCAGTTGGACATCATGGAGTGTAGTGGTTATCAGAGTTCATCAGCCTGATGACATTAGGGAAGAAGCTGTTCCTGAATCTTGTAGTTCTGCAATGTATGCTTCAGAAGCGCTTTCCGGATGATAGATGCAGGAACAGTCTGTAAGCAGGGTGAGTACAGTCTTTAATTATTTATCTGGACCTGCTGAGACATCTGGATAAGTACAAGTCATGGATAGGTGGTAAGGTGGTCTTAATAATCTTCTCAGCTGTCTTCACCACTCTCTGGAGGGATTTGCACTCAGAGGTAGAGCAGCTTCCATACCATACTATGAAGTTGTTCGTCAGGATGCTTTCTATCATACCTCTGTAGAAAGTAGTGAGAATTGCCAATGGGAGATTCGCTGTCCTCAGCCTTCTTAAAAAGTGCAGCCTCTGGTGTGCTTTCTTGACTATGGCATTTGTATTTGTGTTCCAAGACAAGTCCTCATTGATGTGCACTCCCAGAAACCTTTGTTCTTCTCACTCTTTCATCTGTTTCCTCATTGATGGTGAGGGGGGCATGTTCCTTGTGATTTTTCCTGTAGTCCACAATTATCTTTTTTGTCTTGTTCACATTTATTGCTAAGTTGTTATTTCAACACAAGGTAATGAGTTGTTCCACCTCTTCTCTATATGCTGTTTCATCATTACTGACCCATCACTGTTGTGTCATCAGCAAACTTGATGATGTGATTTGTATTGTACCTGGCTGTACAATAATGGGTTAACAGGGTGAACAGCAAGGGACTTAGTACACTTCCTTGTGGAACTCCAGTGTTAAGAGTGATGCTATCTGAGGAGTTATTTCCTATGCACATTTTCTGAGGTCTGTCTGTGAGAAAGTCAAAAATCCAGTTACAAAGTGGAGTGTTGACACCCAGTTAGAGTAGCTTCATTACCAGATGAAGTGGGATGACTGTGTTAAAAGCAGAGCTGAAGTCAATGAATAGTACCCTCATGAAGGTGTTTTTATTCTCAAGGTGTTCCAGCAATAGATGGAGTGCTAGAGAGATGGCATCTGCCGTAGAGCTGTTTGCTCAGTAAGCAAACTGCAGAGGGTCAAGATCAACAGGCAGCCCATCATAGACACACACATGACAATATTAAAATGATAATTTCTCTTATAGATTATGTTAATAAAGAAAATAAAGAATGACTCATAACTGGCTTAGATATAGAGAAAGCCTTTGATTCCCTATATTGGGACTATTTATACAAAATCCTAATGCTATTTGAATTTCCTGCATCCTTTGTTCATCATCTAAAGACTATATATACAAATAATTTAGTGTATGTCAAGTTAGGTCCTTTTACCTCTGAATCTATACATATAATAAAAGGCACTAAACAAGGATTTCCTATGTCACCAATTTTATTTGCTCTGGCTATTGAAATATTGGCAGATTCACTTTATAACAATATAAAAATCAAAGGAATAGATGTTTATGAACAATACAATTCTAAAGTAATGCTATTTGCTGATGACATATTACTAAAATTATCTAATACAAAAGAGACATTAGAAGAATTAGATATATTAATTGACAAATTTCATATGACTTCAGGACTCCATTTCAATAAATCAAAATCAAAATTTTTATTTTTAAATAAAAAAAGAACTGTAGACTAAGGGGGATCACATCATAGGGAAACAAGAATCTACCTTAAAATATCTAGGAATTAAGTTATGCAAGGATAATAATGAATTAGTCTCAAATAGCTACACTAATACCATCAATACAATTAAAATCTCTATGGAAAAATGGAACAAAATAATATTAACATTTGAAGATAAACTACAGTTAATAAAAATGGTTTTACTACCCAAGATCCTATATATAGCCTTGGCAATACAACTGTTACCAGAAAGGAATATACTTAAAGAGAAATAAATTCATGCCTAATAAAATTTTTATGGCTTCCCAAAAGAAATAGAATAGCTTTAATACATCACATCAGACCATGGAAACAGGATGGATTAAACGTTCCTGATATAGAAACATATATAAAAGCATCAATATCTAAAACAATCTCAGATTTGATAAGTCCAAATTACTCTGTAATATCAATAAATGAATTTGATTTCCACAAAAAAATTTCAAATAACAGAGAAAAACAATTTGCCATGGCACATATTATGTATTAGTATGCAATATAACATAACTAAACCCACTAAAACTCATATGATTAATTATTACATTGACTCATTTAGGAAAGTTATTAATGCAAATATAGATTTAAAACTCTGGTTTGATCTTTTAACACCATTTATAGTCACAAATAACTTTCCACATAAACTATATAGAGAAATTATTAATTCCTGTGAACAGAAAGGATTTGTTTGTTGGCTCCAATGTATCAAAGAACTAAAAGTTTTAGATATGCAAGTAATAAAAACAACATACAAAATTCCACAACAGGACTGGCTAACTTTACAGAGTATTCTGTCATATTCACAAGATTTAAGTAGAATAATTAACAATTCTTCATTTAAAGAAATACCTACATTTACAAAATATATATATGAAATCATATAATGACTTTGACATGGGAAACAGTATTTCAAAATTTTACAAAATATTGATAAACTATAAAACAACACCCAAAACCTCATATTGGCAATATATAACAAAAGGACTCAATACAGTTAATTGAAGAAATTAAAACAAATATCTTATTATCGATAAAATATATTCTTTATACAATACCAGAAAGTTTTTAATTGGAAATGCTTGCACAGAGCATTCTTAACCCCAGATAGAATCAGTAAAATTAGTTTTTCCATAAAAGGAATATGTTGGAGATGTGAGCAAGTACACAATGCAGATTGGAACCACATTTTCTTTGATTGTGTTAAAATTAATCCATTTTGGAATGGTATTAATAACTTTCTACAAGATTTATTTAATGACTCATTTTATTTAGAAACTTATAAAGAAATGGTAGGTACCTCACGACAATCGAAGCAAACCTCTTAAAGTCAGTTAAAAATGTACTTCTTTATTCCAACAAAAAGTGCTGCCCTTTCAAGGACTTTCATCAGACTTTAAAACAGTTACAAAAAATTCAAAATCCCTTTAAATACCATTTTCTTTTTAGCATAAGCCAATGAGGAGGCTAATAAAAATCACATGATAAGCACTCTTGTAAAATTTCCTACAAAACTAATGCTGTGCATAACCAACCTAGAAAATATATATAAAAACATATATATGCCAATGAGGACATAGCCTGAATGATAGGGTCTCAGTGAAGCCTTTCCTGTTAGATCAACCCTTAAAGCACTAACTTTCAGTGGCACATACATTTTTTAGAAGTACAACAACATTTTTTAGAAGTATAGGAATACATTTTCTCCAGTGGTATATCAGCATAAGTGTATATGAAGTATATGATACTTAACATCTAGCCTAGTTATTGATGTTCTTAAGTCACTAATTACAAGTTTTAGGAACTACATAGAGTATATATAGGAACAAACACATTTATGTATATATATATATATATATATATACACACATATATACATGCTATTGTTGGATTATAAAGGTGTTTTTTATATGTCTTTTCATATGTTTTTTCATATGCTGTTCTATATATATACTTTTTATATATATATATGTTTTTATATATATTTTCTAGGTTGGTTATGCACAGCATTAGTTTTGTAGGAAATTTTACAAGAGTGCTTATCATGTGATTTTTATTAAACTCCTCATTGGCTTATGCTAAAAAGAAAATGGTATTTAAAGGGATTTTGAATTTTTTGTAACTGTTTTAAAGTCTGATGAAGCGTCCTTGGAGACGCGAAAGCTCTTACTTTTTTGTTGGAATAAAGAAGTACATTTTTTTAACTGACTTTAAGAGGTTTGCTTCGGTTGTCGTGGGGTACTTACCAGTTCTTTATAAGTTTATTCACAAAGTATTTTGTTTGGAGGTACTTTGCCCCTGCAGTGTTTTCTCTTTTTTATATATTGGAATTGATTTGTCTAAATCAGGGGACATGACAGAAGTGTTTTGTTTGGAGGTACTTTACCCCAGCAGTGTTTTCTCTTTTTTATATACTGGAATTGATTTGTCTACATCAGGGGACATGACAGAAGAAACCCGATTGAATTCAAATGGAACTGCTGGTACTAATGCTGAAACTAAAGATTTTAAACAACTTTTGCAAACTGAAGGTAATCCATTATTAAGGCTATCTTATGCTGATTTAGCAAGAACAGCAATGAAACATAAAGGTCAGACAACTGAAGTTAATGCTTTACAGACAATGAGAAAATTAGAGGACATTCTAGTTAAAAGCAAGAATGTCCAATGGCAAAAGAAGCATATGGAAGCCTGTATTTCTTTTAAGATAGTTCTGAGAGGTCTTCGTATCCTAAAGATGCCAACATTTGGCTCCACATATCCACAATTACTCTCCAAGTGGCAACAATTGAATTTGGAGACAAGTGACAGTTATATGAAGCTTCTAATAGAACAGTATAATGCTATCGAGGAAGAGCTTATTAAGGAGGCTCACATTCTAGATCAACAGTTAACTCAAATGTTGACAAATACTCAGAAAGAAGAATTTCTCATAGACCTAGTGACTTCTTTATCACTTATGGACAGTAGACTATTACAAGCAAAAAAGAAGAAATTAGAAAGAGATTGTCTTGATTTTACAAGGGGGAACGTTTTTTCCTAGCCGAGGGAATCCACTCGACCAAGAGATGAGGTTACACAATGCAGCACCTTGCAGATACCCATGGAGTGCTCCAGCTTCAATGTTCC
This sequence comes from Protopterus annectens, assembly GCF_019279795.1. NCBI lineage: Eukaryota > Metazoa > Chordata > Ceratodontiformes > Protopteridae > Protopterus > Protopterus annectens. The sequence goes on along the minus strand of NC_056727.1, from coordinate 882,473,028 downwards.
TACTACTTCTGAGGAGATGACATCATTTCCGCCCAGGGGAGCAGATAACCAGCGACACGAAGAGGCGTATTTGCCACTAGATACAGGAATTAGTTTAAATACTATACAAGAACCGGTCGTACGAAGGAACCTCACTCGACAGTAGAGCATACATCTCAGCAGGCGAATGAGATGGATACGGAACTCCATCTTCCGTTACCATTCCGTGCAGCCAGTTGACAGTCATGGAGTCCACATTTCAAAGGGAGGAAGAGAAAGACATCAGAAGAACAATTCGAGTTCCAGAAAAAGATGCTGAAACCCATACAGAGGGCTTGATAGTGAATTTATCACAGTATGTATTAAGTTTATCTGAGATATCAGTTTTAAATAAGGGACTTTCATTTATTCCCTCACAATGTGTAGATATAAGTGATTTAATAATAGACATAAAATGTTTCACTAGAAATGTAGCACTAGGAATGCAGTATGGAACAGATTCATTAGATGTTAACCATGCATTTAATTAAAAAAAAAACTCAGCATTTACACCCAGTTTGGACCCACTTTTAGATAGTTTTGAAAGAGCATGCATGAATGATTTGTTTACACTCTTTCAAGAAAGGAAAAATAATTTGAAACCTGAGTTTTTTAATTTAAACACAGATGAAAGACTGGCACTAAATAAATTACAACATAATAATGCGATAGTCATACAACCTGCTGATAAAGGAGGAGCAATTGTATTACTAGATAGTGAATATTATAGAACTAGTATTAGTACCATGCTATCAGATCAAACAACTTATAGAAGTTTAATGACAACAGAACTTAACAAGATTATTAAAGATGTGCATGCAGATCTCTATGATATGTTAATGTGTGGTGTCATTGATAGTAACCTGTATAAATATTTCCTGACAGAAAAATCACTTGTTCCTACTTTCAGGAACCTTCCAAAAATACATAAAATGCTAGATAATCCACTTATTAGACCAATAGTTTCAGGAAAAGGTTGGCTAACAGAGAGTATATCTATTTACTTAGAGAAACAGCTAAGGCCAATAGTAGATTTAACTTCTTTGATTCTAAGAGATACACAACAGTTCTTAAAGACTCTAGCACCATTTAATGTAAATGGTGGTCTAAAATATTCAGACTATATGGTAACCTTAAATGTTAAATCGTTATTCACTAGTATACCAATGACAGCGGTATAGATTTTCTAAGATTATATTTAATTCAGAAGGGATTGAAGAACAGTCAAATTATTAGAATTACTATGTTGATGGATTTGTTCCTTAATAACAATGTTTTTACTTTTGAGGGAAATTATTTTTTACAAGTAACAGGAGTAGCAATGGGCACACCATGTGCCAACTCTTATGCAAACCTGGTGTTGGCATATTGGGAACACACCTATATTTTTGAACACATACTATTTTCAAAATATATAAAATATTACAAGAGATTTGTGGATGACGTTTTTGTTGTTTGGGGAGGTGACCTAGATGTTTTGGATGATTTTATTACTTATATAAATGGAACTACTGCTTTTCTAACATTAACAAGTGAGAAATCTCAGAATAGGATAGAATTTCTGGATGTACTACTTAAGAAAGAACATGGAATTATAAGTACAGAAGTTTATAAGAAATCTTGCAGAAGGAATGCCCTTCTACATCGAAATAGCATGCATCCACCACATGTACATAGAAATGTAGTGAAAAATCAATCAATGAGATATTCTCAACTAACTACTGATGATGTAGTCTACAGTGAAGCTATTAATAAAATACAGAAAGATTTTATAGAAAGGGGATATCACAAAAAAGACCTTAGGTTTCTACAGGAAGTTGAACGAGAAAAAGGTGGACAACCACATATTAGTAGGAATAATTATTCTCATGTAACAAAAAGGAAAGACAATTATAAAGTGAAGAGATTGGTTATTCCCTATACCAACAGTAATAACACCATAACAGAAGTATTTAAGAGAAATTGGGGAATATTATTACTGGATGAGGAAATAAAAGGATTAGTAGGCACACATCCGAGTTTTAGTTATAAAAATACTAAATCACTGAAAAGGATGCTATGGTATGAACATAATATTAAGAAGGGACCACTTTCCTCTAGGAAAGGAACTTTTGCTTGTCATAACTGTAATCAGTGCAATTTCATTTTGAATAAAAATGATTTTGAACATCCGGACACACATGTTAAATATGAAATTAATTATTATGCTTACTGCAGATCCAGGAATGTGGTATATTTAGCCATATGCCAGAAATGCAGTGGTTTCTATGTTGGAAAGACAAATAGGACACCTGGAGAAACAATAAGGCAACATGTTTATGCAATCAGTAGGGGAAATGAAGGTAATGCTTTAGCTAAACATGTCCTACGGAATGATACAACACATAGTTTTAAGTTTTTGGTTTTAGAACTTATACATGCCACAGAAAGATTAGGAAACATAGGCAATTACACAGAAAAAGTGGAAGGGAAGTGGATAATTAGGTTACAAGCTGATAAAGGACATGGCCTGAATGATAGGGTCTCATTGAAGCCTTTCCTGTTAGATCGACCCTTGAAGCACTAACTTTCAGAGGCGCAAACATTTTTTAGAAGTACAACAACATTTTTTAGAAGTATAGGAATACATTTTCACCAGTGGTATATCAGCATAAGTGGATATGAAGCATATGATACTTAACATCTAGCCTAGTTATTGATGTTCTTAAGTCACTAATTACAAGTTTTAGGAACTACATAGAGTATATATAGGAACAAACACATTTATTTATATATATACATATATACATGCTATTGTTGGATTATAAAGGTGTTTTTTATATGTCTTTTCATATGTTTTTTCATATGCTGTTCTATATATATACTTTTTATATATATATGTTTTTATATATATTTTCTAGGTTGGTTATGCACAGCATTAGTTTTGTAGGAAATTTTACAAGAGTGCTTATCATGTGATTTGTATTAGCCTCCTCATTGGCTTATGCTAAAAAGAAAATGGTATTTAAAGGGATTTTGAATTTTTTGTAACTGTTTTAAAGTCTGATGAAGCGTCCTTGGAGACGCGAAAGCGCTTACTTTTTTGTTGGAATAAAGAAGTACATTTTTTAACTAACTTTAAGAGGTTTGCTTCAATTGTCGTGGGGTACCTACCATTTCTTTATAAGTTTCTTCACAAAGTGTTTTGTTTGGAGGTACTTTACCCCTGCAGTGTTTTCTCTTTTTTATATACTCATTTTATTTAACTAAAGGTCTTGTATTATTAAATGTGAACGAAGGTCCTCATTTGAATAGGTCAAACATGTATCTAGTATGGACTATATTTGCAATTTCAAGGAAGTGTATGACAAGAAGATGGAATACAAACACAATACCAACTTTGGAAGACTTCTGCAGCCTACTGAAGACCACAGCATTATTGGAAATTAAAATTAAATAACTAAGACTTTATCCAAAGCCTTTTATCAACAGCCCTTGAGGAAAAGTCTTATCGTTGATTGACACTATACAATAATTGATCAGATACTGATAATGGATTGGACATACTTATAAAGTAACTGTATACATTAAGATCTGTTATAGTGTCAGGCTAATGTAAATAGTGTACATAGTTAATTAAGATGTTATGTATAAATACTATGGAATTCATTGAAATGTATTTGAAAAACAAAACAAAATTTTGAGAAGAAAATGTGAATGTTGACGCATGCAAAAAGTAAAACAAAAAAAAAAGAAAAATGTTGCCCTCTGTAACCTCCCCCCCCCCCGCTAATTAAATATACTAGCTCTGAGATTGCACAAAATTGGGGAAGGGAAATATTCCCAAGCCCTGAGAATTGTGCAGTGTCACACACATGTCGCCCATCTGTTTAGTCGATCAAAAGTGGGCAACTAAACAGATGTCACCTAAATATACTGTCGGATGAATCATCTGCACCATATGATACAAATATATATATATATATATATATATATATATATATATATATATATATATATATATATATATCAACACAAAACAAACTTCTTAAAAAACATAGAAAATAAAAAACAAAAGGAAAAACACAAAGGGAACCAGTATTTCGCGCTTTTGTCCTTTAATAAGTGACAAGAACTTTATCAGAATAATCAAACAACTGGAAAAAACTTTGTATTTTCTATATTTTTTTTAGAAGTTTGTTTTGTGTTCATAATTATTACTACTTCTACAGTGTTTATACAGTTTTTCTTTGGTTGGATTTATATATATATATATATATATATATATATATATATATATATATATATATATATATATATATATATATATATATATATATATATATATATATATATATATCCTTGAATTCTAGAGTACACTCACTCTAGGATACAAGTGGAAACTGTCATGCCCATGTTAACTCTCATTTCCTAGGTTTCTACTGCATTAAAAATGCTGAGTTTCTGGATTTGCATGCCATGGTTGGTGATCTCAGTTGCCAACATTCAGTTCAGGAGTCATGCATGCCAGTGTTTAAGGATAATATGCATAACATTATTTTAAATGTATATTTTATTTTATTTATAATGCATAAAGTATGCAATGTCATATATTTATATCGCATTGTTAATTTAATTAATATTATATATGCCTACATATGTGTTCAAACATTCTCCCCTATAACCCCAAAACATGTGGACATAGGTCAAATATTTCAAGCTCCTCCAACAAGAGTAGCCTGTAGCAATCACAGCTTCCATCATAGGCCCAAAAACTAGAAGTAATGTCATCCAGACTAGAAAACCTATCCTCCTATATTGAATTTTCTCAAAAAAGCTAAATGCAAATGTTTCTCCTCAAACATCATTACTTAGTACCAGTGACATATATATTCACACACAAAGGCTAACTAAACAACTGTTTCAACTACAAACCTGTTCAACTGTATTCTCAGTATAGGACTCCTAAGTCATCTGTAAATAGTACAATTAAGTCAGCTCTTTTAATTATCATTTGACGTACCTTGTCATGTTATAATTGTTATACTGAAGTGCTGTTGTGTTACGTATTATTAGAGTTGTGTGTTACTGCTTATTTAAGCTAAACCTTGCTGTCTTTTTCCATATTATTGTTTTATTTACTAATGTAAACATATTTATTTCAGGTTTCTGTTTCCTTCCAGGCAGAGCTGAAATTGATCTATATAGGTCTGTGTTCTGTCCTGTTCTGGTAAACAAATTAAAACAAACAAATAAGCAAAATGTTCCTTCGATCAACACCTTACTGTAATTTTACGTTTGGACATGCTCTATCTTTAATATAGTCTACCTAAATAAAAGAAGGAGAGAGCATGAGAAAGAGGGAGAGAGAAGCAATACACTGTCACAATGTGTTTCATTAAGCATAGGATCTAATGCAGTTTACATCACACATTTTATGTGCAGTGATGGCTTGATTTGTGAAGATGTAAGGAGCCTTGTGTCCATCTTTCTGAGCTCAGCCCAGTTATTAGTCAAAGATATAAACATTCTGGCTAACAAATGCAAAGAACTGACAATGACTACTATTAACCATAAAAACATGAACCCTGTCCCTCCCTCCCAGCGCACGCGTGTTCACTTACCTGGCTAAGAACCTGTTGCCCCAATGAAAATTATTTCTGTAGTGTAGGCTGGTTGTGCATGCAGCAATCATAGGTAATGAAGGTATACTTCCTTGTGCAGAGGATTTCTGTGTAGGACCCCAGCTGATGAATGCATGGTTTCTTCCATTAATTACCAAGTCTGCTTTGTCTTCCCAGACATCACCTGGAGAATCAGTCATTTGCTGAGTATTAATATTCTTTGTGTGTATTTGTCTTTCATCCATCTATACAGCTAGCAGCAAACTGTAAGTAGAAAGTGTCCTTCAAATTCTAACTCTACAGTTACAGCAGCTCGGCTAGTTACCTGGAACTCACAGACTTAGGCATCCTCCACTACAGTTAAATGTGCTTTTTAATGAACAAGTAAATGATTTATCCACTGAGCACCATGAAATATTGATAAATGCTAAATAATTGTAGAGTGCATCTGTGGTCTAATTCAGCTCTCCCCGGCACCACAAGCTTGTTATAGCTCAAGGAGCCAGTTAATTTGTCAAAGGAATAACAGCAGATCCAGTGTCTTGTGTCTGTGTCTGACTGAGGGAAATGGAAACATTATACCTGACCACAGTATCTGATCTGTACAGCAGGTTATATTTAATTATTATGTCAAATAAAACAAGTTCTTTTTTTCCCTTTTCACCCATGTCCTCTGCTTGTCAGTAACTATCTCAAGTGAGGATTATCAACAGCTGGAGACAAAAGCAATAAAACATATACAAAATCCTCTGTATTTGTTTGCTGTCTCAGTTTAGTGCATTTTCCCATGCTGAAGATGTCTGAACACTATTCTAGATTTGAAATACTTTTTGCTATAATGCAAATGAACTTAGGTTTCATTGGACCAGTGACCAGAAAAGACTCTTCACTACTTCAGCTGAAAACAGCAGTCAGTATAACTGTGCACAAAGCAAATTTATTAATAAAGTGTTCAGTGCTGTCTGCATGCTGAATTCCGTTACATGAACTTGTGGTGTAGATCCAGTTGTATTTCTATTTTTAATATATGTAAATTATTAATGTATTACATGGATTACAATAATGCAAGCATTCTTGATGTGAAGCACTGAATATTTTAATAAAATTCACAAAAGAAAGAGGAAATAATAATATTTGAATCCTTTCATTTTCCATTGCACAAAATCAAAAATCATTTCTGCAAGTAATACAAAATGCTATCAACCAGACATGTCCTCATAAATTATCTTAGCCCCTACAAACTGGTACCCCATGCTTCCTTACACATCAGCAGTAGATCCCACAATGATCTGCATACTGTATGCTGCAAGGATCAAGAGATCAGTTTTCCATGTAAAGCAATATAATGCAGGCAGATGCACGGCAAATATGTAGCAGTCCTGGTCATCACTAAGTAAATTTGAAAAGATACCTATGCAATAGGAAGGAAACACAAAACCCTGCTATTCACCATATAACCTTACTGCTGAGCCACATGTTTTCTCTTCTTAGTACTGCTTAAGGTGGTGCCTAATTAACTCACCATTGTCAAACTTTTGACAAAATTATTAAAAAAGTTTCTTTATGTAGCTAAAAATTAAATCAAGGTAAAATATTTTATTGGTACATTTAATGAAATAAAGAAAGCGTAACCCTGAACTATTTAAAAATGACCCTAATCTGAATACCTCTCAACTGTACAGATTTTCGCAGAATGTCCAGATTTTTGGCTCCTGTTTCTGGTCTCGTCTTAAAGTCTTTAGTTTATAGACAAATCTTTGAGGAATGAAGTAATAAAATAATGACTGACATTTGAGTTTCAGACTTCATACACTTAAGAAAATTCACGCTAATGCAAAACTTGTTATTCTAGTAACTTTCTAAATTTATAAGAGCAATATTTAAAAACTATCCCTATTTTTAGATCTTTATCTCCCTCATTACTTATGGCTTTGTCCAGATTTTTTGCTCCAAGAAGTTGAGAGCTATTATCTGAATCCAATCGTGAGGAATATCATGTTGCTTCTCAACATGCCATGTCTCTTCCACCCGACTCACTTAGCTACCTGACTTTCATAGCAATGCCATATGCTATCTGGCATAAACAGTGAGCAGCTACTGTTACTGCTTACAGCTGACATACTCATTATGGAAGGAGACATGATAGCCATTAACCTGCTATCCCTTATCATAACGGTTTTATCTTGTCACCTTCTCATACAGAATCTTTATTTCAAGTAGGCAACATAAAATACTGTTTAGCCAGTGTAGCAATGAAATACAGTGTCTACAGTAATGAATATATATATATATATATATATATATATATATATATATATATATATATATATATATATATATATATATATATATATATATATATATATATATATATAAAATACAACTGAGTGTGTGTCTCTGTATATATGTACCTACTTTCAAATACCAACCAACCAGAATCGCAAGTTTCACAATGTCGAGATGACAATAGTGAAACTTCATAATGTTGAAACGTCATATTATCACACATTACTTTGTCAAATAGTAGTGGAGTGAGCACTGGAGCATTTGAAAAGGTTAGTGTTTCTTTAAGGAGTTGTATGCTGTTACATACAAACAAAAAAGCATGGTGGACGTATAGTTATGCAATGTAGGTACAATCATGTAATTGTGGAATAGTTGTCTGTGTTTAGAAGGTAAACTTGTTTTCTGATTTCGTAGTTTGCCCTTTTTTTAAGGTAGGGCAATCTCATAGTTGGTATATTTAATTTACGGGAGGGGGGGTGGAGCCTCCCTGCAAAAAGGATGGCAAAAAGTTGAAGTGTTTTTGTAACACAGGTTTAGTAGTTCTGTATTGTTTAGAAATGTTTTAGTTTAGTGTGGTTTGTTTTGTGAAGTGTTTCTTTGATAATATAAATTTCTGCTTTTTTAAGCAGGTTTTGAGTGTAGAAGCTTGTATTGATTGTGTAAGGTTTTAGAAATAGCTAGGGTTGTACATGCTACATTTAATTTGATATAGTCAAATGTTTTGACAGTTTGATATTTTGAATGTAATGCTTTTCATGTTTCGTTATTTTACACTGTCGGTGTTATTGTCTCAACAATGTGAAATTTGTGATTCCACTTGCTCTGTATTTCAAAATAGATCTGTGTGTGTGTGTGTGTGTGTGTGTGTGTGTGTGTGTGTGTGTGTGTATATATATATATATATATATATATATATATATATATATATATATATATATATATATAAATACAACCGAGTATAAACATTTATAACATTTATAATAACAGTCCCTGAACAGATGTTTTTTGCTAAACGTCTTGCTCTTTGCCTTAACACAGCATTCAAAGGAAGTTACAGATACAAAACACAGTAAGCATTTAAATAATGTAAGTGTAACCATCATAACCTAATAACATCATATAACTAAAAAAAACAATTAGAATAAAGAAATCATAAATAAAACAGTTAAAGCAGACAATAAAATGTAATTGAATTAATGAGCTCCAATTAGGTTCTTGATTAAGACAAATAGGGGTTAAAGAATTATATTGTAATATATATTGAGTTTATATTAATATCTATTCTATCAAAATGTAGGCATTTATATACTATTCCTGCTCTAATTTCATTATTTTCTAAATTATGGAAATGTTTTACTAAAGAACAAAGATAGATAGATAGATAGATAGATAGATAGATAGATAGATAGATAGATAGATAGATAGATAGATAGATATCCCAGTTTGATTACCGGGGAGGTCCACTGGGCTAGGGGGCCTGTTTTCAGTGGAGGCCCGGGGAGAAAAGCTCCACAGAACAAAGTTTATTAACATAAACATTTTTCAAAGATAGTTTAAAACACAGACAGTGGGTTTCTTCAACAAGAAAGAAATAGACAGTCAGTATAATTTCAATTGAGTTCATGAGATAAACGAGAATATAGCATAATAGCTAGATTTTGCTGTTTAGTTATGAGTATGAATTTGCAATTAAGAGTGAGGTTAGGAAGGTAAGAAGGTTAGCCAGGAGTGAAGGGGGAGGACAGTTTGCGAGGTATGGGTGGAAGAGTGCAGTTGCATTTCCTATTTAGGAAGAGGTAGGAATGAAGTTGAGATTTGAAGTTATTACGGTTGTTACAGGACCTTAGGTAGGAGGGCAGAGCATTCAATTTTTTAGCTAGGGTAAAGGATAAGAGAAACTGACCAGCTGGGCACTTGGGTTTTTGAACGGTGATCAGGTTTTGGTGAGAAGATCTAAGGGGTCTGGGAGGGTAATAAGGTTGTAGTATATTGGATAGAGCTGGGCAGTTAGAGGGCTGGAACAATAATTTGTGGGCTGTGGTTAATTGGTGAAAGTCTAGTAGGTTGGGGAGTTCAAGCCAGTTTATAGAGTGAAGGGAAATGCAATGATGAGAGGAGGATTTGGCACTGGTGGCAAATTTGGAGATTTTGTTGTAGCATACTTCCAGTTTGGAGATGTGTGGAAGATAAATTTGTGAGCAGAGGAGTGCCATACATTAGAGAGGGAAGGAGATAGGTAGAGGCAAGAGTTAGTCTGGAGGAAGGAGAGAGGAAGTGGTTGTTTCTGTAATGTAGGCCAAGTTTTATGTGAGTTTTTTGATGTTTAGCTGGATATGACAGTCAGATTTTAGTTGATTGTCAATTGTGACACCAAGAAGTTTGGCAGAGGGTACAATCTCGATAGGGGAGTTGTTGAGGCTGGTAATATGAAGAGAGTTTTCATCAAGAGGGGAGGATTTTGAGGGGGAGAATATAAGGATCTTAGTTTTATTGGCATTAAAAGAGAGGTGATTTTGGTGCATCCAGTTTTCAGTGGTTGAGAAGGCGTTTTGAGTCAGAGATTGGAACTCTGCTAGGTTAGTGGCGCAGCAAATCAAAGTGGAATCATCAGCGTATTGTACAATTTTGGTGTTAGGAATAGCTTTATGGAAGTCATTAATAAAGATATTGAATAGCAAAGGGCCAAGTATGGAACCTTGGGGTACTCCAGTGGGAGTAGGAAGGAAAGTGGAGGTGGCTTTGCCCCATTTCACTGCTTGGGACCTATTAGAAAGATAGCTAGAGAACCATGAAAGAGTTTTTTGGGAAAGGTTAAGATTAGAGAGATGGTTTAGAAGGTGGGTATGAGAAATGGTATCAAAAGCTTAGGATAAGTCTAGCAGTACAGAAGATACCAAATTACCAGAGTCTGGGCTGAATTGACAGAATGTAAGAAGGAGAGAAGGGCGGAGTTAGTACTATGTCCTGGGCGGAAGCCGTGTTGGGTAGGGGAGAGTAGCTGGTATTTGGTAAGGAATGGTAAGAGTTGTAGGTGGATACATTTTTCAAGAATTTTGGAGATGGGGAGAGGATGGCTATGGGGTGGAAATTGGGGACATTATAGTTTTTGCCACCCTTGTGGAGTGGAAGAATATATGCAGTACGCCATAGTTTGGGTACATATGATTCAAGTAGTGATCTATTGATCAGGATGCTGATAGGCAGAGCAATAGCATCTGAAGCTATTTTTAAGAAGGAGGATGGAATGCTGTCAGGGGCATTGGAGCAAGGCTTTAGTTTATAAAGAAGTTTCTTTATTAGATTGGTAGAGATGGGTTTAAGTTCAAAATTTGGGTGGGGAGGGGAGGGAGGGGAAGATTGGGCAGGGAGGGGAGGAGGGTTATTATTGGTAAAGGTCTTAGTAAACTCAGCAATGGAGGAGGTGAAGAAGGTATTGAATAGTGAGGCAATTTCTGAGTCAGATTTGCTGGTGTCAGGACAGGAGTTGTTTTTTGTTCCTGGCCTAAGGAGGGAATTAATAGAGTTCCAGAATTGTTTGGGATTTTTTGCATGATTTTCTTGTAATTTGACGTAGTAAGACTTTTTGTCTCTAATGACTTGTTTTTTGGCTAGGTTTCTCAACTGTCTATATTTTAGTAATGTTTCTGGTTGTTTATGGCAGAGGTAGACTTTCCAGGTTTTATTCCTTTGTAGCATAATGTTTTTTGTGTCTTTGGTGAGCCAAGGAGTGTTTTTTGTTTTAACTCTTTTAGTTCTTATTGGAGCTAGGGAGTTAAGGACTGTTAAGAAAGTTGAATTGAAGTAGTCAATGGTTTTGTCTAAAGGTACTATTTTTAGGGGGTTCCAGTTAGTTAGCTTAAGGGAATCAGAGAAAGTAGTAGGGTTAAAGTTAGATAGGTTACGAGTATGAATCTATTGGTGAGAGTGTGAGGAAGTGGGAGCAGCTCGAATGGTGAAGGCAGGTAGGTGGTCTCCTAAAGAGTCGGGAATGACTCCAGATGTTATGATTTTGTTCGGATGAGATACTAGGATCCAGTCAAGTATGGAGCCTGAGGAGTTGGTTTTGTTAGGCCTAGTAATGCAGTTGGTAAGTTGAGTGAAGGTGAATAGGTTAATTGGTGTGGTGGGATTAGGGTTGTTGATTTTTCCCCAGTCGATATTTACATCTCTTAGGATCTAGGTTTCTAGCTTAATATTGGAGGAGGTCCAGGAGAGTATGTATTCTAGGGTATTGGTGTTGTTACCAGGAGGAATGTAGAGGGAGATGATGCAGATGCTTTCATGAATATTTATTTTTAGTAGGCCAATTACAAGTTCGGCATTAGTGAAAGAAGGGATGTGGTTAGGATATGGAGTGATGGACAAGTGGTTGGAGTAGATTAAAGCTATTCCACCACCTCTTTTACTTGGGCGGTTGGATCAGAGAGACAGAAATCCAGGGGAAAGGAATTCAGAGTCACTTATATGAGGTTTTATCCAGGTTTCAGAGATAGCTATTATGTCTGGTAGGTTATGGTTGAGCCAGACATGAAAGAGGGTTAATTTATTTAG